>NC_132862.1:723821-1085732 GCF_048164855.1 Canis lupus baileyi | reverse complement strand
GCCTGACCTTCCCCACACCTCTCTGCTCGCTCCGCGGCTCATCCTCTGCTGCTGCTGTGCAGGGGCCCACGTGCCTGTGGCCTGCACCTCCCTGGTGACCTGGTCCCCAAGCGCTAAGGGTTTCACCCGCTGCTACAACGTTCGCGGTCCCCCTAGAGCGTCTCGGGCGGTCAGCACTGTCTCCTGTCTCCTGGCATCGGCCCACTGCCTTGCACCTACTAGGTGCTCAATAAACATCTGCTGAAGACCTGAATCTCCGCTCGCTTGTTGATCTTTGGGGATGCTCCTGTGGCGGGTTCAAAGGGGCACTTGGCTTCCAGGAAACTCGAGTGGGGCTCGGCAGTTACCAGCGGGCCCCTCAGGACCTGGGCTGATCATTCCGCCCCTCACCTGGGAGAGGGGATGACAAGAGCGCACCTGGAAGGACGTGCGCGCAGCACCGTCCTCTTACCCGCTCCGAGTCTGTCCCCAAGGCTGTGGACATCCCTGTCCATCGCCCTGCCTCGCTCCCGAGCCTCTGCCTCTCGGACCCCCACCCAGCCCGCAGCTCCCTCACTGTCACTAGGCCTGTCATCCCCGGGGGGTGGCCCCAACCTCCCACCCAGAGCCAGGGGGACCCTCCTCACCTTGGCTTCCTCACCTCGTAACAAGGGAGGCCCTGAGTCGTCCGTCTGAGGACATCAGTAATAAGGGAACAGGCCCTGGGCGGGCCACTGCAGGCGGGGCGGCCCCAGTCTCAGTCCCAGCAGCAGGACCCTGAGCTCTGGACCCGGGAAATCCGGGGCTCATCTGCATGCGATTTGCATCATATTTGCATGTGACCAATTTCATGTTCAAAGGCGCGATCCCGGCCCCAGGGTTCCCCCCACCCCCGGCCCCAGGCCCGACCCGGCACCCCCAGCCCCTGCACCCCCGCCCCTCCCCCCTCCCCCCTCCCCCCTCCCCCCGCCGGCCACAAGCCTCCCCCTCCTTTCCCTCCTCCCTGCGGGGTCCCCCGCCCCCAGCCCCCGCGCGACCCGCGGGGACCCCCTCGCCCCACCCCCAGGACACATTCCCGGGGGGCCGCGGGCTCGGGAGGGGCATCCCCGCCCCCCTCCGCGCCGGGCGCAGCAGACAGTGAGCGCTGCTCGGCAAATCCCAGCCCATTCAGCCCCGTGATTGATGGCGCTGCCCTCCCCATGAACCTGCCTTTAATACTGAGGAAGTTATGAAACCGCCATACATCAGCGGCCCGGCCGCGCCCGCCCCCCGCGCCCGCCCCCCGCGCCCCTCTTCAAAATCTCATTTGGGCTCCAGCCGCCGGCCCACCGCCGGCCTCCGCGGGGGAGGGGGCGCCTGCCCCCCGCAGCCCCCAGCCCCTCGTCCGCGGGCCCTCCCCTCCTCCCCGCCCTCCTCCTCCCTCCCCTTCTCTCCCCTCTCCCCCTCCCCACTCCCCTCCTCTCCCATCCCCTCCCCTCCTCCCCATCCCCTCCCCTCCTCCCCATCCGCTCCCCTCCCCTCCCCTCCCCTCCCCTCCCCTCCTCTCCCCTCCCCTCCTCTCCCCTCCCTCCCCTCCCTCCCCTCCCCCTCCTCCCCTCCGCGGCTGCATCTCCGGACCCATTTAGAATTGCTGACATTTTATCTGCATTACATACATCACTCCGTCCCCAGCAGCCATCTCTCATGGATGGGGGGGGTCCTGCGCTCGGGAACGGGGTGGGAAGTAGGGCGGAGGTGGGGCGAGGAGCACTTCCCCCGCACCCCTGTCCCTGGGGGTCCCCGGGGGCTCCCCGCAGCCGCCTGGAGGTCATGCCGGTGGGGACCCAGGGCAGGGGCCGGCAGGCGCGGGTGGGCCAGGCTCCCAGGCAAGGCCCTGCTCCCTTACAGCATCGCAAGACGTTTTCTGAGACCACACGGCCCTGAAGGGTCACGTTGCCCGCCCCCCCTGCTTCCATGGGGCTCCCCCACAGGACACCCTGGAGGTGCTGCTACATCTGTCAGCCTGCGCTCTGATGTTCCCCACAACGCCCTTCTGGGAAGTCCCTCTGAATATCTAACCGCTGTGCCTCGTGCTGCAGTCATTATTTTCTGCCCGCTTCATCCTTACAGGTTGAAAAGCAGTATTGCCTCTCAGATGAATTAAACGCTTTGTTCCAGTGCCCCGAGCCACCTAAATACGGCCGCCCGCCCACACCCCTCATTCTCATAAATGGGATAGGACGCAGAAGATGGGGCCACCCCAGAAAGGAGGGAACCAACACCCAAATCCCAGAGGGGGCAAAGGAAGAACCTGTCCGAGACCAGGAGGCCAGGACCCAGGGGTCCCACAAGCCCCAGCGAGCCGTTTTGTCTCGCTGGAGAGATGGACAGGGCGGACCGATGACAGACGGAGCGGTCGGGACCAACAGACAGACAGCAGAGGGGGCGGGAAGGAGAAGCCGGAGAGACGGGCAAACAAAGAGACAAACAAACAAAGAGCTAGACAGACAAAGGGACCGTCGGCCAGGGACAGGCAGACAGGCCAGGGGAAGCTGGCCGCGCGGTGTCTCGGGCTGGACACACGAGGACGGCTCCGGCTGTCTGTCCGCCCGTCAGTCAGGGTCTCTGCTGGATGGCGTCTCTCAGGATCTCTGGGGCGCTGTGCTCACGGGCTCCGGGACCCCCAGTCCCACTGTCTGTGGTCCCAGCAGCCCCTTCGGCCTCGGGCCATCCTCCTGACCTGCCCCCCTCACCGCTCGGGGGAGCAGACAACTGCCCGAGGTGTGGGGGCTCCCGGGGGACTGGGCCAGTCCTGCAGGGATGGGCAGAGGGCAGGGCTCCGCTCCAGGGGGGCTCCTGCTCCAGAGAGAGCAGGGAAGGCCAAGCAAGGTGCTGCGGCAGGAGGGCCCTCGCAGGAGGGGGAAGGCAGGGAGGCGACAGGACCCTCGGGTGCCCCCACCCTCCCCTAGTTCACCCCCCACAAACAGACCTCAGGCAGGGGTGTAGCGGGGAGTGGCTGGCTTGCATGCTGTTTGCATCTCATCTGCATGTCCCTGGTCCCCAGTCATCCCACACACCTTGTCCCTCCAATTCCAGGCTCCCTCTAGCTCAGTCTGGCCCCAGAGGGCTGGGGGCAGAGGGGGGTGGGAGTGCGGTGAGTCTTCCTCAGGCACCTCCTGCCAGTGCAAGACACTTCCCTGCCCGCCCAGGGCACCTCCTCTCCTCCCAGCGTCCCACCCCCACGCACCAGCCACGAAGTGTCCTCCGGACTCTCACTGTCCCCCTCTGACCTTGTCCCCGCGGTTCCCCAGCCCTCGCCACCCTTCTCTGTTTGGTTCAACGTCAGCCATTCTTTAAGGGCAGGGCTCCAGGCCTTCCTCCCCCACGAAGACTTCCTTGGGCACCCAGTCCACAGTGGTCACCAAACTCCGGCTCTCAAGCCTGGAAGGCACCTCAAGAATCCACACTCTTGGGATCCCTGAATGGCTCAGCGGTTGAGCGGCTGCCTTCGGCCCAGGTCGCGACCCCAGGGTCCCGGGATCGAGTCCCGCATTGGGCTCCCTGCATGGAGCCTGCTTCTCTCTCTGCCTGTGTCTCTGGCTCTGTGTGTGTGTGTGTGTCTCAGGAATAAATAAATTTAGAAAAAAAATCCACACTGTTTTGTCTTGCGTACCTTCGGGTAAGTGATGCATCACTCTCCCCATTTTACGGATGAGGCAGCCGAGGCCCAGGGTCAGTTAGATAAGCTTCCCAGGGAGGAGAGGCAGCAAGTAGGGAGAAAAATGGGAGCACAGGCCACTCCTCTCAATGTCCCCTGTCCTACCCCGCCCTTGTCATTCATTTGGTCCTGAGCAAGACCCCGTTCTGCCCCCCCAGCTCTTGCTGTCCAGCGCGCGAACCATTACATATCGTTGCTTAACTTCTCCTGGATTGGGGTTTCCGTCTCCCACAGGCTCCCCAGGATCCAACCCCACAAAATCACTGGCAGTTCCCTGAATTCTGTGCCCTTTCTTAGCAACAAGCCTGTGCCCACGGGGGTCCTCCAGCAAGAGCACCTTTCTTCCCACCGCCTCATGAACTGGGAAGGTTTCAGCCCATCCCTCAAAACCCAGCTCAGCTGTGGCCTCCTCCGTGAAGCCTTCCCTGCTGTTCCTGTGAGCGCCCCCAACACACACCACACTTAAGCCTTGAGGGCAGGACTTGTCACGCTGCTCCTTGCAGCCCAGCCGCCCTGTTCGGCGCTTTCCCCAGAGCCCACGTTGTTGAATCGGACCCAGTTTCATCACCACCTTTTTTTTTCCTTTTTAAAATTTAATTTATTTATTCACGAGAGACACACACACATACAGAGAGAGAGAGAGGAGAGGCAGAGAGAGAAGCAGAGTCCATGCAGGGAGCCCGACGCAGGACTCGATCCCAGGACCCGGGGTCACGCCCTGGACTGAAGGCGGCCCTAAACCGCTGAGCCACCTGCGCTGCCCGCAGCTTGGTTTTCTAAATAATCCCCTCCACCTAACAATACTGAATGAAGGAAGGACGAGAAGAAGGCAGAGGAACAGAGGAACAGAACTGAAGGGGAGCAGAGGAAGAAGGAAGGAAGGGAGAGCAAAACAAGGAACGAGAGAGGTGGGGCGGGGGCAGCGGGGAGGAGAGTCAGCGGGGAGGAGGAGGGATCCTCCAGCAGAGACCCTGGCCTCGGGCCTTCCCAACACCCCTGCACCCCTGGCCCTGCTTTCCCGTCTGGGAAATGGGCGCACGGCTCCTTCTCCAAGGACGAGTGAGGCTGGGGAGGGCGGCAGAGGACGGAAGCTCCCGCTGGGCACGCTGTGCCACCCGAGGCCCCGCAACACGCTGCCTTGCAACACCCACCTGGGAGGCAGGGACCATCCTCCCCCGCAGACGCAGGGGCCACACACCTCCTGGAGGTGGGGCGCAGTCCAAGACCCCGGCCCGGGGCCCTCTCCGTTGAGGACAGACAAGAGGCAGACGACATCTGGGCCCTGCGCCCACTGAGCCCTTGCCTCGCGATGCTCAGTCTGACCCTGAGGACTTCCCAGGGGCTCCGGAGCCGCTGGAGCGACGCGCCCGCTGCTGTTAGGTCGCCCTTCCCTCTGCCCCGTCCGCAGCCCGGGAGGGGGGCTCAGGGCTCCTTTTGAAAGGTCACACGGGCCTCTTCCTCATCCCCAGAACCCACAGGCCCCGAACATCCTCGGGCCCCTGAAGCTCGGCGCCCTCCCCTCCCCCTCCCTAGGATGGGAGCCTTAGGGTGCTGGATCACAGGCGACCCCACAGAGCCGAGCTCCACCCCAGAAACAGGCAGGTGCCCCGTGTGCAGTCGCTGTCAGAAGCTCAAGCCCCTCTGTCGGGAAGTCCCTCCTGACGTCTAGCTCACATCTGTCCCGCTGCCATCAGTCCAGGCCTGAGCCGTGAGGCCGAGCAGAACGTGAGCTCTACAGGTTAGAGGATGGGGAGCGGGATAAATACTTAAGGCCTGGGGGTCAGGAGAAGGGGTCCTGGAGCCCCAGCCCTCCCCCAGTAGCAGGAGGAATGGAGGGGAGACTCCCTGACACAGAAGAGAGGTCCGTCTGGGCGGGAGTGTGACAGGCAGCGGCTGTGCCCCGCCGGGGGCCCCGTAGGGCTGGGGCGCTGGAGCCAGGGTGGCAGCAGCAGGGGCACCTCTGAAGCTCGGTGGCGGCTGGGAACCCGCAGCTCCCCCGGGAGAAGGAAGCGCCTGGGCCAGGAGCCCCCTTGTGGCCGCGGGCAGGCTGAGCAGGGGGGGTGCGGGGCGCCCAGGGCACAGGCCCAGCCTGCAGCCAGCGGCGGGCACAGCCCTGTCACCCCCAGCCCCTCAGACGCCGTCCCCGCGACCCGGATGGCTGGGGGCCGGGCACGAGGCCCAGAGCAGGGACAGGGCCGAGCCGCGGGAGGAGGGCGCCCCAGCATTGGGGGCCCAGGGCCCAGCCCTGCCCCGGCGGCCACGATGACCTCAGGGAACCCTGCCATCACCCCAGACCCTACAGGGACTTGGGGTGTGTGGAGCAGCACCCAGAGAGGCGGAAAGGGTCATCACGGTGGACCGAGGCCAGGCCCCCAGCCCACGGCCTCCCTCCTGGCTCCTCCCTTTGGTCCTTTGGAAGTTCTTCCCAGCAGCTAACCTCAGTCCTTCCTGCTGGGACTGAGAGGACTCCTCCCTGGGGATTATTCTGGCTTTTCTGCCTCTTTATAAACCGAACAAATCGATCTAAACCCGACTGGGGATGGAAGAGAGGGAGGAGCAGGTAAGACAGGTGATGACCGGAAAGGCGCCGTGTCCACCCTCTTTCCTCGCACCTGTGCGCAAGGAGCGGGGCGCGTTGGGCTGCCCTGGGGGGGCCGGGGCGCCTCACTGGGGACCATTCTCAGAGGAAGGCGGACGCTGTGGAGGTACGTCGGAGCTCCAGGACCCGGAGATGAGCGCCAGAGAGAGGAAGGCAAGACGGGGAGACACGGGAACGGAAGTGTGTTGTCCCCAAAGAGCAGAGCAAGCGCACGGAGGGTGGGGCAAGGGGCCGGGCCTGCAGCGGGCTCCTGAGCAGCTCGGGGTTGTTCCAGGGGCCGCTCCGGGGCAACAGGGCCTGCGTGGGGGCTCAGGGAGTGCAGCCCCGTGGCCACCACCACCCCCCCGCGCAGGGGCGAGTGAGCAGAGCGGGGCAGCAGGAGCCCAGGTGGCCCCAGCCCTCTGGCTAGCGGCTGCGCTCGGAGCCCCGGGCTTGGGGAACAGGTCTGGGCCGACCCCGGGGCTCCTGGATCAGGGGGGCCTGGGAACCCGGGCTCTGGCCAGCACCCCCACCGGCCCCCTAGTGACTCGGAGTCCACGCCTGACAACTGCTGGCTTAGTCTCAAGCTATCATTTTTCGGGGGAGAGAAATGAGGCCCGGAGAAGCAGAGCCCCCGCCCAGGTCGCCAGCTGCACGCTGGACCCACGCGACTCTGAACCCCATCGCCCGATCGCCCGACTCAGGAAATAGCTCAGGCCGCGCCCCCCAAGTGTTGGGGCCTGGCCCCCCTCGGCGCAGGGACCGACGCCTCCTCCTCGTGCCCGGGGCCCTGAGCCGCCGGTGTTCGCTGTCCATGCCCGCGGCGCCGAGGCGGGAAGGCTTCGCGGCATCTGTAGGATGAAGGACCCCGTCCGCCCGTCCCTCCTGGCCCCTGACCGCGGGCAGCAGGTTCGGGTGAGTCCCTGGGGAGAGGCCGGAGCGGCCCGCTTGCTGCCTCCAGTGTGAGGCCCGCAGGAGGGGGGGCCGGACGCCCTGGCCTCGCTCAGCGCCCGGGAGCGGAGGACCCAGCTCTGCGCTGGGCCCCGTGGGCAGGCGGCTGGGCGGCTCGTCCTCCAGGTGCACGCGGGGTCAGCAAACCCCTCCGAGAGCAGGCGGTGGCCGTGCCACGGAGACACTGACAGGTGTGGGCGCCTCGCTGCACCCCCGCCGAGGGCCGGAGACACCTGGAGCTGAACGTCGCCACCGAACGCAGGGTGACGCTCTGGGGCCCCCACCCAGCCCGGCTTCTGTGGAAGGTCCCTCCCCAGCCTGGAGGGGACTCACCTTCCTGCTCTGGACCCTCCCAGACACGCGGGTCCCCCGCCGGCAGCGTCGGGGTCCCTTCAGGTCTGCGGGAGGGAAGACGAGACTGAGCCCGGGAAACGGAGGCTGAAGCTCCGTGCAGGTCGGTCAGTGACCTTCCAAAGCCACGCCTGTACCCGGTGCTGGCCGGCGGGCCACGGGCATAGAGCAAGTGGACAGACAGCGCGGACGGAAAGAAGCAGCGAGGCGGGAGCGAGGGGGAGAACCGAGGCTCGCGGGGTGAGAGGAGGGCAGCCTGCTTCCAGGGGCCTCAGCTTCCCTTTTGAAGCTATTGCCCTTTTTTAAGATTTATTTATTTAAAGATTATCATTTATGGGGATCCCTGGGTGGCTCAGTGGTTTAGCGCCTGCCTTTGGCCCAGGGCGCAGTCCTAGGGTCCCGAGATCGAGTCCCGCGTCGGGCTCCCTGCATGGAGCCTGCTTCTCCCTCTGCCTGTGTCTCTGCCTCTCTCTCTATGTCTATCATGAATAAATAAAATCTTAAAAAAAAGATTATCATTTATTTGAGAGAGAGAGTGCGTGGAGGGGCAAAGGGAGAGGGACAGAGAATCTTTTTTGTTTTTAAAGATTTTATTTATTCATGAGAGACACAGAGAGAGAGAGGCAGAGACACAGGCAGAGGGAGAAGCAGGCTCCATGCAGGGAGCCCGATGCAGGACTCGATCCCAGGACCTTGGGGTCATGCCTTGAGCCAAAGGCAGACGCTGACCCGCTGAGCCCCCGGGCGTCCCGGGACACACAGAATCTTAAGCGGACTCTGCGGTGGGCGAGGAACCTGACGCAGGCCTGGATCTCTTGACCCTGAGATCGTGACCAGATTGCGACTGTCACTGAAAGACTCAGACGCCTAACCCACGGGGCCACCCAGGCCTTAGTGAGAGCCCATGCAGAGCTTCGTGGGAGCCCCCCCCGCCCTTCCGCTGCCCAGTGGTTCCAGCTCCCTGCAGATTCCTGGAGCACCCCAGGCCCCTTCGGGAGGAGCACAGAGCAGCTGGGGGGGGGGGGCAGGAGAGGGAGTTCCAGTTCCACATCTGCCACCAATGTGCTTTGTGATTTGGAGAAAGGACCCACCCTCCAGGGCCTCGGCTGTTCCAGCTGTGAGAGCACAGGGCCCAGCGCTCTCTGATCCCCTCTGCCTGCTGCCCGCCCCCCCCCCCCCCCCCCCCCGTGCCAGCGCTCAGGGCTAGTGTGAGAGGTGGAGGGGCGCGGGTGGAGAGACGCTGGACCAGGATCTGCCGGTGGATCTTCCTCTTTTACAGAGGGGGACCCTGAGGCCCAGAGAGCCGGTCCTGCCAGGACAGGGGGGAGCCACAGCCCCCGGCGCTCCGAGAATGACCCAGGCACCAGGAGCAGCAGCAGCACAGGAAGGCCTGACGGGAAGGCGGCCTCCCAGCCTCCCCCCCTGCCCCCGGGGCCTAGTGGACCCCAAGATCCACAGGGGGCGGGAGGCTGGAGAGCCCTGTGCCAGCAGATGGCCGAGTGTGTGGGTTGCACGGGGAGCTGCACAGAGCTCACGCAAAAGCTGGGCTCCCCCGCTTACTAGCTGAACTTCTGTGCCCCGCACGGTGCAGGCCGCGTAACCCCCATCCCGGGGTTCTCCGAGGGGGAAACCCCTGCCCGATGGGACGTGCTTGGCGCGTGGCGGGCGCCGGGCCAGCGGCCAGAGGAGCGGGGCTGGGCCTGCCCCGTAGGGCACACGGTGCTCAGCGCTCGGAGCCTCCTCGGGACCCCCTGCGCAGCGGGCCACCCTGGGCGCGGCCCCGCGTCCTCCGGGGTAGGAGGCTGAGCAGTCCAGGGTGCCTCCCTTGGAAGGTTGTGGAAGGGCTCAGTGATGAAACGATCGGAGGCACGTGGCAATAACCACTCCACAAATGTTTTAACTGTTGTTATGATTATAAGAGCTCCAATCTCCAGAGACCCAGATTCTAGGGAAGAAGGCCAACCTCCGCGGAGCCCGCGTGGAGGAGGAGGCGGCCGCAGAGCTTCGGGGCGGGGGAGGACGGGCCACCTCCCACAGGCACCCCCGGGCCCTGGGAGCCGCGCAGGCCCTCGCTCTGGAGCCCAAGCTTGTGGGTTGGTTTGCTTTTAACTTATTTATTCATGAGACACACAGAGAGGCAGAGACACAGGCAGAGGGAGAAGCAGGCTCCCCGCTTGCACCCCACGCGGGACTCGATCCCAGGACCCCGGGGGGTCATGACCTGAGCCCCCAGGGGCCCTGCAGCGCAAGCGTGTGAACAGAACAGCACACAGGCCGCGGTCACGCCGACACACGTGTGCACAGTGAGCACCGAGCAGGAGCCCGGGAGCCCCCCGTCCCCTCTGCACCCCGCAGGCTGCTTGTCCCCTGGGGCCTGAGCCTCCTCTGCAGAAGGGGATGGACCCTCAGCCAGACTCCGAGGGCCCCCTCGCCGGCTGGGGCGCGGATTCCCTGGTTCCGGTGCATCCTGACCCCCGCCCTGCCCAGCCCACCCCACCCGCACTCGCAGGGAGGCCCAGGGGCAGGAGGGGAGCGCCCCAAGCCCCCTCCCCGCGGGCCCGGGTGGCCGGGGCGCCCCTTCCCGCAGCTCAGAGCCGGGCGTCTGCTGCCCCCTGCCGGCCAGAGGCGGGACGGCGGCCCGGCCTGCGCGGCGGGGGCTGCACCGGTGGCCCGGCCGCACCTCCCCGCCCCGTCCTCGTCCTCGGAGCCACCCCTCCGCGCCGCTTCCCTTCCAGGACCCTCCGGAGCCCATGACGGGAAATGCGAAGAAAGCCCATTGGCCCGGCTCCCAGGCAGGGGAGACAGCTGCGAGCAACACGCCATCCCCACTGTGCCCGCGGGGCAAGCCTCGCTGGAGCCAGGCCCCACCAGGCCCCACCAGGCCCCACCAGGCCCCACCAGGCCTTACACCCCCCACGAGCACCACTCCCCACTTCACGGGAGTCACACAGACACGGGGGGGGGGTACCAACGCTCAGAGGGGCCCAGAGGCACAGGTAGAGGTAGAGACGCAGGGACTCAGCTACGGAAGCGGGAGGAGGGGCAGGGCGGCCAGGAGAGGGAGGAGAGGGAGGCGGCTCCCCTTTGACCCCGGGCCCCAAAGATGCTATCAGGCCAGACCCAGGCCGGAAAATCCTTCCTGGATCCCTCGCATTCCAGCCTCCACCCGGCAGCTTTTACAGCCTCGGTGGCCGGACGCTGTTTATGGCAGCCCCATTCTGCAGCTCTTGTCTCCAGGCCCCAAAGGCATCTGGCCGGGCTGAGGGAGGCTTGTGGGGGCAGGGGTCCCCCGCCCAGCCTCCCAGCCTCCCAGCCCCTCCTTTGAACACTGCTGGGTGCCGGAAGGAGGGGGCTGGGTGGGCGCCACAGGGCCCCTTGCAGGCTCCTCACCGCCTGTCTGGGGGGCGGAGGCTGACCCGGGCTGCGGCCACCTCCCTCCCGAGGACCCCTGAGTCCTCACTCGGCACTTCCTTGCTTGTGACCTTGGGCACAGGCCTTGACGTGGTTTAACCTTCCCAAGCCTCAGTTTACTCTTCTGTAAAATGAAAATAATAGTACCTCATGCTTTTTTTTTGAAAAATTTGACATATTATAAAGTGCCAGCCCTTGGGATCCAGCAGTTTAGCGCCTGCCTTTAGCCCAGGGTGTGATCCTGGAGTCCCAGGATCGAGACCCACGTCAGGCTCTCAGCATGGAGCCTGCTTCTCCCTCTGCCCGGGTCTCTGCCTCTCTTTCTCTCTGTATATGTGTCTCTCATGAATAAATAAATAAAACCTTAAAAAAAAAAAGTCCAGCCCCAAACTGTAGCCAATATCATTATCTATCATAGAGTATAGTAAATAAGGTATAAACTAAAGATTTCCACCCCATGAAATGCCCTAGAACCTTCCGGCTAATTCCACTCCTGCTGGTGTGTGGCTGCGAGCTGCTCTGGGCCCACCTCCTCGCAGCCAGCGCCTGGGACCCCCAGCCCCACAGCCCTATACCCCACAGGCTTCAGCCCCATGCCCCGCAGCTCAGCACCCGGTGTCCTGCAGCCCTACACCCCACAACCCCGCAGCTCTGCCACCCGGGACCCTGTCACCCCGCCGCCCAGGACCCCACAGCTCCGCCTGCCAGGATCCCGCAGCCCTATTCCCCGCAGCCCCGCAGCTCAGCAACCGGCGTCCTGCAGCCCTACACCCCACAACCCCACAGCTCTGCCGCCCCAGATCCTGCAACCCCACAGCCCTGTGCCCCGCACCCTGCAGCCCTGCCACCTCGCGCCACGCAGCCCAGCTGCCCTGGACCCCACACCCCGCAGCCCCGCGCCCCGCTGCTGAACCCAGCAGCCCTGCACCCCGCACCCTGCAGGCCTGCAGCCCCGCCGCCCGGGAACCTGCAGCCCCGCAGCCCTGCACCCCGCAACCCCGCTGCCCTGGACCCCGCAGCCCCGCAGCCCTGGACCCCGCACCCTGCAGGCCCGCAGCCCCGCAGCCCTGCACCCCGCCTTCCCGCGCCCCACAGCCCCGCGCCCAGCCCCGCCGCCCGGGCGTGTGCGTGTTGCCCTCTGCTGGCCGCCGGGAGCACTGCACGCCCCGCTCCCCTCTGCCCCGAGGGACCCAGGGGGACCCACGCGAGGTCCCCTCCAGCTTTCCAGGGAGCTGGGGCGAGACGCCTCCTTTGGGCAGCGTCCCAGCCCGACAAAGACCGGGGACAAGGGCAGCCCCGGTGGCCCAGTGGTTTAGCGCTGCCTTCAGCCCAGGGCGTGATCCTGGAGACCCGGGATCCAGGCCCGGGTCGGGCTCCCTGCATGGAGCCTGCTTCTCCCTCTGCCTGTGTCTCTGCCTCTCTCTGTGTCTCTCATGAATAAATAAATAAAATCTTAAAAAAAAAAAAAAAGACCGGGGACAGTGAGAACAGCATCGGTGATGCTCCCCAAGACATAGGGAAGGGGGGCTGCTGAGGGTGGGAGGAGGGTGCCCCCCACGGGCCGCAAGGGTGTCCGTGAGTCTGTCTGCAGGAGGACAAAGACGCTGGCGGGGCTGGAGCTGGTTCCGGAGCGTGTTCCAGAGACCGCTCAGGACCTGAGATGGACCCCTCCGGGCCGGTGGGCAGGGACGGGCAAGGAGCTGCCTCCTCCTGTCCTCACGGCCCAGGCCCTGCAGCCCCCGGGCCGAGGGCAGACAAGAGCAAGAACCCGGAACCTAGCCTGGGCTGCAATCCCCTTCCTGGCCCGAGGTGCCCAGAAGCCCCGGACCCCCCAGTCACCCCCCGTGCCCACCACTGAGCGGTTCCCTGGGAAGGTTCGTCAGTCCCGGGGGACCTTGGATGCCGGCCTTCCCTCAAAGTCACCGGCAACGGGTCTTCAAGCAATGTCAAGGGCTGCAGGGCTGTGGTCCCCCTTTCTGCCCCCCAACTCCCTCCCGACTGCCGGCCCCTCCCCAGCACCACCACCCCCAGCCACCAAGAATTTCCAGCAGGAGGCTGGTTCCAGGCCCGTGTTTATGTTTATCTGAGGACAGGCCCAGTCCTGCCAGCAGCTGCCCCTGCGCCTGACCCCCTGCCCTGCCCCCGGGCTCTGCCGCGCCGACACTGAGCAGGGCCCGCTGGGGGCCGGGCAGCCTGCGCCCCGATGGCGGGGGCCGGGGCCTGAGGCCTCCCCTCGGGGAGCCAGGTGGCCCCTCGAGCTGCTTGTCCTCGCTCGAGTCCCTGCGCTGCGCCTCCGCAGGCCCAGTCAGAGCCCCCCTCAGCCGTTGTCCCCCCAAGCGGCCGGCGCCAGGGTCTGGACCCCGCCCCCTGCACCCTCTCCGAGAGGGGTCTGGGGAGTCGGCCTGGGGCGGCCGGGCCGAGGCATAAACACCCGGCGCGTGGGAAAGAGGCTGGAGGCCCGGAAGGGAAGCGCCCCGGCAGGTCATAAACAGAGCAGGGCCTTCTGTAAATAGAGGGGAGCTCGGCATAAACACGAGCCGAGCGGGCTGCCACGCAGGACGCCCACAAACAGCTCCGCTGGCCCCTTCCCACGCAGCGCGGACCGAAGGGCCCGGGAGCACCTGACCCAGGGAGGAAGAGGCCTTGGGAGCGGGGTGACCGCAGGAACACGAGCCTGCGGCTGTGGGAAGGGGCCCCGCACGGGTGGGAGTGGATGGGTCTCTGAACGGAGCAGATGGAGGTGACGCTTCCGGGGTGACTCCCGGTGTCAAGGGCAAGTGTAACCTGCCGCCGCCTCGCCTTCCTCATCCTCCCACCCCCTCCCGCCAACCCCACGGAGCAGACGGAGGCCGGGCCACAGCTAAGGGAGGGGAGGTCCCGAGGGCAGGAGCGTGCGACAGGCCCGAGCCACCACCGGTGCCCAGCCGGAAAGCAGCGGGAGGGCCCGACCCAGCACCCAGCACCCAGCCGCACAGAGCCACTTCCTTCCCCCCCTGGTCCTCTGACTCCTCTTACCCTGTCCTTCCTCCCCGCTCTGCTTCTCCTCCCTGCAGGCGGCCACACCTCCCAAAGCATCAGGTTCAAAGGCGAGACTGTCACCCCCAGCACTGCTCCTCCAGGTCACCTGGGCAGTCACACTGAGGTCGTTGGACACCCGGCCACTCAGCACCGGGCCCTGCCTCCGTCTCCCGCCACGCCCGGCCCCTTCTCGCCCCGGCCACACGCACACGCACACGCACGCACGCCTAGTGCAAGTCCTCAGTCCCTTTCACCTGCGCGCACGTCCCTGCCTCCAAGTCCCGCGGCCGTCTGGGCCCGGAAGCCAGGGGGAGAGGCATGAAGCGGGTGCCCCCCTGCCAGGGCTCCAGGTCGACCCTGGGCTGTTCCTGACCCCGAAGCGCGGGCGGACGGGGAGGGCGAGAGCCGCAGCCTTAAGCCCTCACCCACCTTCCCAGGACGGGGCAAGGTCCGGATGCCGCCAGGCCCTAGAGCCATAACCTGCTCCACCGCTGCCCCTGCCACCGCCACGCAATTACTATTCATAGTGCACAGCTGGGTGATTAATGACCTGATTAATAATTACTCAGGCTAATAAAATAATTAATTAATTTGGCAAGCCATTATTTATCTGTTCATCCTCAGCCTGAAACTCTGCAACTAGGAGTTTGGGAATCTCCCCTCCAGGCTCTTTCACAAATGTGATCATTAATATAGGTGGGGGTGGGGGTGGGGGTGGGGTGGGGTGGGGTGGGGATGTGTCTTCTCCATCCTGAGACCCTCGCAAGGTAGGCGCTGGGACGGCCCGAGGGCTTCCTGAGGATGCAGCTGGAAGGGCTGCAGCAGACTGACCCGGCAACCTCAAGCCCTGGAAGGAGCCGACCAGGGAGGTCTGGGGGGTGGGAGTGGGCTGCATGGGGGGGGC
The DNA here is from genome assembly GCF_048164855.1 of Canis lupus baileyi. Lineage (NCBI taxonomy): Eukaryota > Metazoa > Chordata > Mammalia > Carnivora > Canidae > Canis > Canis lupus. Next base: position 1,070,843 of record NC_132862.1, on the reverse strand, counting down.
ACACTACAAGGAGATTGGGGGGATGGCCGAGCACCCAGGTTTGGGGAATTCATGGATGCCTTCTCTATGGCAAATGATTGATGACACCATTTTCAACAAATGATCTTTATCTCGCCTCTTGTCTCCCAAATTTATGATTTTGCCCCCAAGCCCCAGGCTAGACAAGCAAGGACCTGGTGAGTTCTGCAGTGGGGGTGGGCTGACTTGGGGTGGGGCCCAAGGGTGAGTGGGGTGTCTGGGGTCTTCTGCAGGGGGGAGAAGCCTCCCCCGACCACCGGTTTCTGGGCTCTTGAGAAGCAGAGCTCTGCCCAGAACTTGGGTTTGGGTCTCCGGGACCTAGCGGGCCTGGACACCCCCCCCCCAGTAGGGAGGGGAGCAAATAACAGGAGGAAAGAAGGGACAGCTGGTCCCCTGGGGTTGGGACAGGAAGCCGAGGCCCACCCGGTGGTGAGGGCAGGACGACGGGCATGTCCAGTCAGTGTGTAAACAGGTGAGCGACGTCTGCCATGTTCCAGGCCCAGGGGCAGGGGACCCGGCCTTCCAGGGTCCGCAGGAGCCCGGGCGCCCCGGCCAGTCCCCAGGCCTGCCTGTTTGGGGGTCCCGGGCGCGCACATGGGGGCAAACAAACCAGACCTTGCCCCGGAGGAGCTCGAGTACCTGCGGGGGGGGAAGAGAGACTTGCAAGTGGCCCAGCATCAGGGCTAGAAAAAAGAAGAGTGTAGAGGGCAGCCCCGGTGGTGCAGCGGTTTAGGGCCGCCCGCAGCCCAGGGCGTGACCCTGGAGACCCGGGATCGAGTCCCACGTCGGGCTCCCTGCATGGAGCCTGCTTCTCCCTCTGCCTGGGTCTCTGCCTCTCTCTCTCTCTGTGTCTCTCATGGATAAATAAATAAAATAAAACAAGACAAAAAGAAGAGTGTGGGAAACTCGTGGGAGCACAGCAACACCCGGCCGGGAGGGGAAGGGGGGTCGCAGGAAAGAGTCCCGGAGAGCGGGGGCACTTGAGCGGGGCTTTGAGGAACGCGTAGGAGCTCGCCGAGAGACAGTAGGTCTGTGCGGGGTGCGGAGGGCAGGGGTGTCCGGGGCCCGGCGGGGCGGGCTGGGGGGCCCGGGGCGGGCGAGGCTCCCAGCGGCGGCAGGGGAGGGCCCCGCGCTCCTCCACGTTTTAGAAGATTCTGGAAGGTGCCGCGGGCAGGGGGCCGGCCGAGCGGCAGGGGCTCCCCGAGACCCGGAGCGCGGCCGGTGGGGGCTGTCGGGCCGCGCCGCGGGGCCCAGGGTGCGGGACTCCCACGGCCGCCCCACGGGAGGGGTCGCGCGGCGCCAAGTCGCGAAGCCGGCGGCCGGCAGAGGGCGCGCGGGAGGCGGCCCGGCCCGGGGAGGCGGCGGCGGGGCGGAGCGGGCCCGGGCGCCCCCTGCTGGCCGCGGGGTCTCCGCTGTGGCCCCCGCCGCCGGGACCTCGCTCCTGCAGGAGCCCCAACGCGCGTGCGTGCGACCGCGGCTGTGCCCAAGCCCGCCCGGGACGCCGCGTGTGCGTGGCTTGGCCCCCCCAGCTCACAGCTTGCGTACAACCAAGTGCCACCGCGTCGTCACCTCCGCCGCCGGGAAGCGGGTGACGCGGCGGGGGCACGGTCCCCTTCACGGGGGGGGGGGGGGGGGGGGGGCGCCCCGCGGGCGAGGTCACGCGTCAGGAAGCGCAGGACCCGCAGCCAGCGCCTCCCCCCAGGCTGTACGTGGGGTCCCTGCTGGCCTGCCGGGTGCCCACCACGCGGTGTCCCCGCCCTCAGACGAAGGCTCACCCAGGGGATTCAAGGCAGAGGAGCCAGGGGACCCGCAGGCCGGCCGGCGCCTCGGGGTGCGGAGTGGCCGGGAGCCCCTCCTCGGGTGCAGGGGGCACGGGAGCCCCTTAGGGTGCAGGAGGCACTGGAGCCCATCCTCAGGGTGCAGAGTGGACAGGAGCCCCTCGGGGTGCAGGGGGCACGGGAGCCCCTCCTCGGGGTGCAGAGAGGACGGGAGCCCCTCGGGGTGCAGGGGGCACGGGAGCCCCTCCTCGGGGTGCAGAGTGGACGGGAGCCCCTCGGGGTGCAGGGGGCACGGGAGCCCCTCCTCGGGGTGCAGAGTGGACGGGAGCCCCTTAGGGTGCAGGAGGCACTGGAGCCCCTCCTCGGGGTGCAGAGAGGACGGGAGCCCCTCGGGGTGCAGGGGGCACGGGAGCCCCTCCTCGGGGTGCAGAGCGGACGGGAGCCCCTCGGGGTGCAGGGGGCACGGGAGCCCCTCCTCGGGGTGCAGAGTGGACGGGAGCCCCTTAGGGTGCAGGAGGCACTGGAGCCCCTCCTCGGGGTGCAGAGAGGACGGGAGCCCCTCGGGGTGCAGGGGGCACTGGAGCCCCTCCTCGGGGTGCAGAGAGGACGGGAGCCCCTCGGGGTGCAGGGGGCACGGGAGCCCCTCCTCGGGGTGCAGAGCGGACGGGAGCCCCTGGGGGTGCAGGGGGCACGGGAGCCCCTCCTCGGGGTGCAGAGTGGACGGGAGCCCCTCGGGGTGCAGGGGGCACGGGAGCCCCTCCTCGGGGTGCAGAGAGGACGGGAGCCCCTCGGGGTGCAGGGGGCACGGGAGCCCCTCCTCGGGGTGCAGAGAGGACGGGAGCCCCTCCTCGGGGTGCAGAGTCGACGGGAGCCCCTCGGGGTGCAGGGGGCACGGGAGCCCCTCCTCGGGGTGCAGAGTCGACGGGAGCCCCTCGGGGTGCAGGGGGCACGGGAGCCCCTCCTCGGGGTGCAGAGTGGACGGGAGCTCCTCGGGGTGCAGGGGGCACGGGAGCCCGCCGGGGTGGCGGCCGCGGGAGGGCCGTGGGGAGGGTGGGGCGGCGGGCTCACGCAGACACGGGTGGCCGCACCCAGCGGGGACGCCCGGGTGGGGGGCCGAGGCCACCCGCGGGTGGGTCCCTGGGGGCGCGAGGGGTGGGAGCACCGGGCCGGCGCCCGAGCCCGCAGCCCTCCCGCGGGGGAGGGCGGTCGCCTCACCTAGGCTGCTGCCTGCGCGCGTCCCCCTGTAAGTCCCCGTACTGGGCCCTGCCCCCACCGGCCCTGGCCGGGGTCTCGGGTCAGTCGTCTGCAGCCCCGGAGAACGACGCCGTCGTCCCCTTGCGCCGCCAGTTGGGCGCCTGATGCAGCCGGGAAGTCCTTCTCGGCGTCTGACCACTGTCCCTCCTGCTGCAGGTGTGGAGGGACGTAGCAGCTCCGGCCTGCGGGAGAGCGCGAGCGCGTCGCCGATCCCTCCCGGCCGCCCCTCCGCAGCCGCAGGCCGCCCTCGCCCTGGGGCAGGGCCCCTTCCTTCCCGGCCTTGCGCTGTCGGGGGGGGGGGGGGGGGGGCCCAGGGGTTGCTGACCGGCTGCCCGCCCCTTCCAGTCCCCCGCCTCGGCGCGCAGGGCCAATCCCACGCGCCACGGCCACGCACGGCCTCAGTTTCCCTGGCGGGACGCCCCGCCTCGGTGGAGCCCTCCCGCTCCGTGGGGTCCCCCCGCCAGCTGCGGAACAGGGGCGGCCACATTCGGGCATCTCAAAGCACTTATTGGGCGCCTACTGTGTGCGCGGCCGAGCTCGTCGCCTCCGTCCCAGACCTGGGGCGCGCGGGGCCCACCTCCGGGCGGGGCCCACCTCCGGGAGGCCGGGCTGGGGGTGCGGGGACCTCCCGCGCCCGCCCGCTCGCCCGCCGCAGCCTCCCATCCGCAGCGCGAGGCAGACCCCTTGTGGCCGCCGAGGGAAGGGCGGCGGGCGGCCGGGAGCGCGACCAGGCCCCGCGGTCCCTGGTCCCTCCGTGCAGCCCTGCGCCGGCACCCCGCGCCCCGCGCCCCGCGCCCCCAAAACCCAACCCTGGGATCCCGGGAAGGAGCTTCTTTTTTTTAAATTTTTATTTATTTATGATAGCCACAGAGAGAGAGAGGCAGAGACACGGGCAGAGGGAGAAGCAGGCTCCATGCACCGGGAGCCCGACGTGGGACTCGATCCCGGGTCTCCAGGATCGCGCCCTGGGCCGAAGGCAGGCGCCAAACCGCTGCGCCACCCAGGGATCCCCGGGAAGGAGCTTCTGTGCGAATCACGGGAAAACCAGAAGCCGTGGGCCGGGCGGCTGAGCCTGGAGTTCTGGAAGGAGCTCCCTGGACGGCTGGGAAGCGGGGACAGGTCACCGCAGGGACGGGGAGGGGCCTGTCGCGGTCCGAGCCGCCGTGGGGCTGGGCACATGCCCCCCCATCCGGACCTGGGGAGCGGAGGGCGCTGGCGCATTTGCACCGGGCTGCACACCCAGCTGTGCATAGCTGCATCTGCCTTGGGGCCATGAATCCGGGCAGGGGGACCCCACGCGGGGAGGGTGCCCTGCCCTCGCCCCCCCACCCCAGTTCTCACAGCTCCGGGAGCAGCGGCCTGCGCAGCCCTGCCCTCCACCCCCCAGCTCAGGCCACCTCCCGGGCCTGAGAACCCAGTTCCGGTCCCTCCGGTGTGTGCATCTGTCTCCCTCTGTCTCCCTCTGTCTCCCTCTGTCTCTCTGTCTCTGTCTCTCTCTGTCTCTGTCTCTCTCTTTGTCTCTGTCTCTCGCGCGGTCCTCCTCTCCTGAACGTACCCCCCTTTCCCTGAAGCCTGGGCCCAGAGTTTCCTGTGGAGCCCAGGGAGCGGCCTGGGTGGTGGTCCTGCCTGGGGGGGGGGGGGTCTCCTGCTGGTCGCGGGCAACAGCGTGCAGCTCCGTGGACTCCCCCGGTTTGCCGAAGAAACCTTATACGGTTCACTCTTGCGCGTGAAAACCTCAGCCTCGCCGGCGCGTCTTCAGCTGCAGCCCGGGCCCCTGCCTTGCACACCCGGCGCCTCGGTTACCCCGCGCGGAAGGCCCTGGGTGCCCAGGAGCTCCGCGTCCACGCGGCCTTCCCCGGGCGGACTGCCCCTGCCTGTGGCTGGCTGCATCGCGCCTGGGTGGGTGCTGCGAGCCCCATCCTGGAGGTGAGGCCGGCTGAGGCCGTCAGCCGCGGGACCCCTGACGTCTACCTGCAGGCGTCTGGGCACTGCACCCCCGGGGGGGGCTAGGACAGGACCGTGGGGCTCCCCGCTGTTTCCAGGTCCCAAACGCAGAGCCTGGTGCCTGGGAGATGCTTGGAAACCCTGGGTGACAGGCGGTGAGGCTCATGGGGGCGGCACAGCGACCAGGGCGACATGGTAGGACGGTGCAGGTGTGAGCCCACGCGCGGGTGGCCCCTGCTTCCAGCACTCCTAGGGCGGCAGGCCGGCCCTGTGGGGCTGCGGCAGAGGGCACCCAGAGGGCACCCAGAGGGCACCGGGCCCCAGAGGCTTGGGGCCAAACTCTAGAGCCCGCACCCTTGGACAGTGGCTTCCTCAGGGACGGAGGTGGACACTAGCGCCCGCAGGGCCTTCCCAGGGGCTGGGGAGCTCGGGGACACCCGCCCGGCCACTGCAGCTCCAGCACCCGTCCCCGGGGACAGCACCTCCCCAATGACCCACGCGAGGAGCGGAGCGGGAAGGACAGAGCCAGCCGCCTCCCACAGGCTGCTCCTCCCCGCGTGGGGGCCCAGCCGAGGCCCCGCTCTTCCCTGAGCGGCTACCAGGGGGCAGCACAGAACCCCAAATCCCAGCTGCCAGCAGCTGGAGGCAGGCGGCCTCGGCCATCCTGGAACCTGAGCGGGTCGGGGTCCCCAGCGCCCCCACCCCCTCCCGCCAGGGCGCGGTGCCTCCCGGGGCCTCAGTTGGCCCGCCTGCCCTGGACCCAAGCGGGCCGCCCCAAGCAGCACCCCAGCACTGGGGGGAGGGTGGAGAGGGGACACTGGGGGCCCGGGTGCCAGGCCTGCTCTGCCGCCGGTGGTCGCCTGTCTCCTGGGCACATGGCCAGGGACGCACCCCGAGCTGGGGAGGAGGGGTGCGCCGGGTGCTTGCGGAAGCTCTGCCGGCCGGGCCTGGCCCAACATGGCCCTCGGACCCTGCGGACCAGAGCCTGCCTTCTCTTTTTTATTATTATTATTATTTTTCATTCTAGAGCGAGAGTGAGCAGGGGAGGAGCAGAGGGAGAGGGGCGAGCAAACGCCTCTCGGGGCACAGCAGAGCGCAGCTCGGGGCTGGACCCCAGGAGCCCGAGACCCCGACCGAGCTGGAGCCAGGATGGCCCTTCGCTCCTGACGCTGACCGTATCCCCTCGGGGGCACAGTATGGATGCAGCGTCAGCCCCCCAACATGGGGGCCGCATAGGGTAGCAGCGCACCCCCCAGCCCCGGCAGCTTAGAGGCTGCAGCCCTGCGCCACAGCGGTTGTGCCCCCCGCCCCCCTCCACTCCTTTACGTGGGAGCATTTGCTGCAACTGTCCCTGCTAAGCCTCCTATCACCGTTTTGGGTGGTGGGGTGCTGTCCAGGGGGCCCCGGCACAACCAGGGCACCCCTCCTTTACGCAGTGGCCTCCCCCCCAGCTCACCTGTCTTCTCCGTTTCCTCTTTCCTTTTCCTCTCCCTTTATGCGCCCCACCCTTTCCACTTTCTTCCTCAGTTTCTTCTTCCTGACCCTCCAGAAATCCTATCCTTTGTCCGCCTCCAGTTCTTTCCTCCGCTCTCCTCCGGGAGCTCTCCATCACCTTCCTCCAATTCCCCCACTGCGGCCTCTGTGTTCCCCCACCCGAGCCCGAGTGATTTGTGAACCACTTTTTTGGAGATCCCAAACTCGGAAGGAGCCTTCTGGTGCTTCAAGGGACGTGATGCATAAACTCCACTGGGGGGACACCCTGGGCGATAAGGGTATTGGACCAGGGCAGGGGTGCAGGCGGAAGGCCTGTGGGGCTGGGGCCAGAGGTGGCCAGAGAGCCTGGGCAGCGAAGGTCTCGCCAACCGCTGTTGGTGTTCTCGGTGAGCTTCACCCCTGTTGGTGACGACGAAGACAAATCTAGTCTCCCTGGATGTCATATCATTCTTTAAATTATGTTCACATCCTTTTTTTTTTTTTTAAAGATTTTATTTATTTATTCATGAGAGATACACAGAGAGAGACAGAGACCCAGGCAGAGGGAGAAGCAGGCTCCATGCAGGAGCCCAACGTGGGACTCGATCCCGGGGTCACGCCCTGGGCCCAAGGCAGATGCCCACCCGCTGACCTCCCCCAGGCTGCCCTGTAATGACCGCCGCCCCCCAGTACCAAGGTGAAGGTGTCTTAGACCACGAGCTCCGGAAGGCGGCAGGACGGGAAGTACCATCGCTAAAGCTCTGGGCTTGGAGAACTCTCCAGGAGCCTCCGGAGGCGGCGACAGGCCAGTGGATACGGGGAGACGAAGAAACAGCGGAGGTGCAGACGCAGATGGGGGGTCACGAGCCTTAGCACAGGCAGCAGCGGCCCCGAGGAGAGCGGATGAGCTGCAGCGGGAGGGCGCGGCGCAGTGAGAGCCAGAAGTGGGAAGGGGAGCCTTGGACTCCCCTGCGGGCAGAAGGGGGCCTCGGGGGCCCTGGGCCCTGCTAGAGCCCACACCTCGGGCCTGCACCATCATTTTATTTATTTTATTTTATTTTATTTTATTTTATTTTATTTTATTTTATTATTTTATTTATTTTATTTTATTTATTTTATTTTTTAAAGATTTTATTTACTCATGAGACACAGAGAGAGGCAGAGACACAGGCAGAGGGAGAAGCAGGCTCCATGCAGGGAGCCCAATGCGGGACTCGATCCTGGGACCCCAAGGTCACGCCCTGGGCCGAAGGCAGGCGCTCAACCGCTGAGCCACCCGGGCTGCCCTTCACGATCATTTTAAACAGTGACTGTTACAAATATACATGCTATGGGACTACTTCATGATGTTAAGTGGAAAAAAATACAAAATGGGGGGCGCCTGGGTGTCTGCCTTGGGCTGGGGTCATGATCTCAGCGTCCTGGGATGGACCCCACCTCGGGCTCCCTGCTCAGCAGCAAGCCTGCTTCTCCCTCTTCCTCTGCCCCTCCTGCTCTCTCTCTCTCTCTCTCAAAACAAATAAAATCTTTTTAAAAAATACAAAATGGGGGCAGCCCGGGTGGCTCAGCGGTTTAGCACCGCCTTCGGCCCAGGGCCTGATCCTGGAGACCTGGGATCGAGTCCCACGTCGGGCTACTGCGTGGAGCCTGCTTCTCCCTCCGCCTGTGTCTCTGCCTCTTTCTATCTGTGTGTGACTCATGCATAAATAAATAAAATCTTTTTGAGCGTCTCTGGCTTCCCAAGGGCGCGCTGCCCTGCCGTCTCTGCCCCGAGGACTGGCAGCGAGCTCCCGGCCTCCCAGCAGCAGGCGCCCCGAGGCGTCCCCGGCCTCCCTGCCTCCCCACCCGCACACAGGGCCTGCACGGTCTGCTTCGGCCCGCGCGGCTGCCCCGGTGAGAGCCGAGGGCAGCTTTGGTTTGCCTCGATTAGCGACCTCTTCCTCTCAGCCCGGAGAAGCTCGGAGCACCTGCCGGGGCCCGCGTGCCAGGCAAAGCCCCCTTCAGTGCCACTCCTAAGTGATGGGAGGATTCTCCGCTGCCCTGGTTACCTGGGCCGCCGCTTCTCCTCCATCAGGCTCAACATGGACTCAGCGGGTTTAATCCATACGAGCACAAATGTCTATCGAGGGTCACTTTCAAATTCTCACCTGCACACAGACCTGCCATTTCTTCGGGAGGAAAGGGAGCTGCTTGTCCCGCCTCCTCTGTGGTGACAGCAACAGCCAGCCCCCCCGGCTGCCCTCCCCTGCACGTCCTCCTCATCCTCCTCGTGCGCTCACTGAGACCACCTGAGGCAGGGCTGGGGACCGAGGAGAGAAAACAGGAGGATTCCAGGCCCTTCACCCACCCCCCCAACGCCAGGGGAGAAATCTAAGCCGTTCAGGAGGCCGCAGAGGGCCCCGTGAAGTCATCAGAAATATATTTTGGAGTTTCAGGGCGCTCATCCAGTTCAGAGCAGAGACTATCCTAACTCAGAACACATGAGGGTAAATGCTAAGTTGATTCATGGCCCAGAGCTCTTCAGAGGTGCAGGGCAGCCGTCTGCGTCGGGGTGAGCCTCCGCAGGCCCTGCGTCTGGGCTCGCGTACACACGTGCCCCGCGCAGCATCTGGTTGTCCAAGCCTCTCATCTCCCACCCTTCCTCATTTCACTCCATTCTCCTGGTTTCTCAGGGTCGACCTCGTACCTCCTCCTTCCACGTCCTCTCTCCAACTGTCCTCCCCAGCCACACCTGACCCCGCGCCTTAACCCAAACTGGAAACCCTCTTCTCTGCTTTGAGAGAGAAAAGCAAGGTGGGGATAATACACCCGAGCCCGCTCCTCGCCTCCCTCCATCAGCAGGCTGGGCCTGCCCTTCAGGGGCGGAGGAGGGAAAACCGGGAAATGGTTCCTGCCTGCCTCGCGATCCCTTTGGTGGATGAATGGGGCAACAAGAGACCCCCCCCCACCGCCCACGCCCAAGAAAGGAGTTTTTCTTCCTATGCTGAAAGGGAGCAACAAATTCGGACAGAAATAAGGATGCAATTGGTTTAGCTGGACAGTAACACCCCAGACTCCAATCGCCTCAAGGAGGGTTATGAGATTATCCAACGGGATCATCTTAATTATTTTTACCAGAAAAATACCACGGAGAACTGACTCTGCTTTTGTGGGGACGACAAGGCTCTCTCTGATAGACAAAATCACGAAGAACCCAATTGAAAACAGAAGCTGTTTTTTTGGGCCCCCGTTCAGGAGTCCCTCCCTGTTGTAGACATCACTGCTGAGACCGATCTGGAGGGCCAGGGTGGAGAGACGCTCCCACCCCCAAGAACGGAAAGGGAAGGAGGGAAAAAACACCTGTACTCTCCTTTCCCTCTCCATTCCTTCCCATGAGCCCTCTTATTAGCTGCCTACTCCTAGAAACATGGACATAAAAATGGGGAGAGAAAATAAGGGGAAAAGGGACTGAGAAAGGACACCAACAGGAGAAAAAGAGGCAGGAAGGGGCAGAGAAAAGATGGAAAGAGGGAGCATCCTCTGTGTCTGGGTCTCAAAGCGGAAGAGATTCCCCCGTCCTGGGCAGCACCTGCCAGCAGCAGGTAGGCCGGCCTTGCCCTCTGCTGGGAGCATCCCCGCGGCTCGGTCCCTCCACCTCCCAGCTCCTCGAGCACATAGACTCAACTAGAGGCGCTGGGGGGACCGGATGAGTGGGGTGCGCGGCAGAGGGGCAGAGTCAGGCCCGTCCCGGGAGTTGACCTCGAGGCAGCAGAGGGCTCGCGGGCGCGGGGAATGGGCCCAGGCCGCCCAGGCCGCCCAGGCCGCCCAGGCCGTAGGGAGGCACCGCGCTGCGGGAACTGCAGGAAGGCGCGGGCGTCCAGCGCTTCCGCAGCGCAGGCCAGGGCTTCAGTTCACCGCCCTCCCCCCGCGCTGCAGAGCTCACCTGCACCCCCGCCCTCTGCAGACACAGCCGCAGAATTTCCTCGCTGCAGCCGCGGCAGCTGGGGCCCATCCCCCAGCTCACCGCCAGCTCCTTCCCAGAAGACAGCAGCCCCAGGAAGGGGGAAGAAAGGAGGGGTGCAATGATAACCCCAAGCCTTTTATCTCAGCAGCCCCCAGATTTATCAGCCAGCACAATTCTCAGCCTCTCTTCCTCTCTCCCTGGCTCACAACCAAATGATCACACAAGGCTTTGCTGAGAAAAGGCAGGAGGCATCGCCTCTCCCCATCTGGGAGGGAGCATCACGCTACACACAGAAAGAGACGCACCTGTTTCCAGAGGTGGCATGGGGTAGAAAGAGCTCGTAAAGAGTCCCAGGTTGTTGCAAGAAAGATAATAATTTGATGGGGTTGAAATTAAATGTCCAAATTGAGGCTGCTTATGAAATTTAAAGGGGGTGGAGAGAACATGGGGTGGAGGGACCAGAAATGAGAAGAAAAAAGACAAAGAAAGAGAAAAAAAAACGATATAGTAGACAAAGGGGAGAAACCATAAAAAATACAGACACACAAATAAAGACAGAAGCTGAGAGAGGAGGGAGCTGGCACCTGGAAAGCAAGATGTTCCAGCTGCAGAGGGGGTGGGGGAGGCAGGAGGCAGGAGGCAGAGGAAACAAAGGCCGAGGAGCCCAGGGCCAGGCCCTTCCCCGCGCGCCCTCAGCCGCCCTCAGCCGCCCCAACCTTGAGCGGGAAGCGGGAGGCTCCGCGAGGTTCTCACCGGCTTCACCTCCCCCAACCCCGCAGAGTAGCAGAGGACCCCAGCTCTGCCCCACGCTCCTCGACGGTCGCCCTCAGGCTTGGGGCAGCTTGGGGTGTCCTGGGCCCCCCTCTGCACACGCCCGCGGGCAGCAGCCCTCAACACCAGGGCTCCTGCTTCCCCCCAGGTGCAGGCTGCTTGCCGGCAAGCCACCGAACCCCCACACCGGGCCCCCCCGCTTCCCCCAGGCTGTCCATGCTGCACTGATGGCACCAGCTCCTCTGCAGCTCCGAGGCCCTTAGGCGGAGACAAAAGGGGAGGCAACAGCCCGGCTCGGACGCGCAGCAGAGGCAGCATCGCCGGGAGAGGGCTCGGGAGCGGCGATGAGCTCATCTGACGAGGGCCATGCACGCGAGCCCCCGACACACCGGAGGGCAACAAAACCCACGGCACCGTCGTTCAGGGGCGGCAGTGCGGGGGTCAAACCCCGGCGCCTGGCCTTGCGCAGGCCCGAGGCGGAGACGAGGTGGCGTGAGGGTGAGAACCGGGGAAGGGAAGGAAGGGGCAAGCGGTCCCAGGCTTCAGCGGGGGAAATAAATAATGTCCAGAAGGGGCTGGCTCTGAAGTGGACCAAATGGCTCTCCTGTCCCATGTTTATGGGGTCATGGACCATTAAACCAGCCAACCTACAGATGTCTTCATAAGACTTTACGAGATTAGGCTGGGGAGACCCTATAACTCAGCAGCAAGAAGGGAAAAGAAGAAGGGAGAATTGCAGATAAGAGATGTGGAAAAGAGGGCTCGGCCTTCGGGGTGTTATCGATCCGCGGGAGGAGGTCTGGGCTCTCGGCGCCTCTGCCTTCCTCGCTGCTCTTCTCTGAGTTTCTGTCTCCACTAGATTCAAAACTGCACCAGGCTTTTTAATTAATTAATAAATTTACACGTTTCCCTCCTCATCCAGCTTCCAATTGCTCCCCCCGCAACCCCGAGACACACCATGTTCCTGACCCACAATCATCAGGTCGTCCAAGACATGGTTTCTCTGGTATTTGTGAAGCAAATTGTTAAAGATAATAAAAAAGCCGTATTTGCAAGCCCACATATATTGGGATTTTTAAGCCTGATTTAGATTGTCAATGTGGTTTTCTGCAAATTCTAATAACCAGGGGCTGACTCTTCTGGGTCCCTGGGTTGCTGAAGGCTAATATTTATTCTCTGAGCCACTGGCAGCAGAGAGGAGTGCAGAGACCAGGAAGGCACAGTCTGAACAGGTTAAGGGAATGGAGTAGGGAACAGGATACGTGGGGTCTTATTCCCTAGGCCTGCGCCACCCCGTGGCAAATCAGAGACCAGCAACTGTTAGAAAAAAAGCCCTTGTTCTGGAAGGCTCGCTGCTCTTTTCTTTCAGAAAGGCATGTGTGACAACTGGCTGACATTCCAGGGACCAAATTAAGGAAGAGTGTCAGACCCAGATCTTCAAACCACCACTCAGGATCCATATTTGAAAAGCAACCATTTATTAGAACCAATACAAGAGTATGAAAAGAGGGAAAAGAGGAGGGTGGAAGAGGGGGAGAGAATGAGGTCTGCATCAATGTCAGTTGTGGAAACACATAAATTGCCTACTTTTAAACGTTTACATTTAAAAGGCGAACATATATATATCACTTATCCTAAAAAAATAAAAAAATGAAAAGCCGACATGTTTGGCTGAACTAAAACCAAGAAACACAACCAAAACTCCCCCACAAACCAAAAGGTCCATAGAGAATTCAATTTCCCATTTTTCCACTTAGAAATCTGGCTACCAAGTGTGATGTGTTTTCCTACACAGGATGAGACAGTGTGGAGAGCCCAGCCTCTTGAGTCCTTCACGTCCCATCCTGTGGGACAGGGCGGCAGAGCTGCCGGGCCACGGGTGAGTCAACTCCTGGCTACCTGGCAGGAGGCAGACTGCTCTCTCCATCCCCCACAACTCCACAGGACCACCTGGCGCTGCCCGAGCTGGGTGAATAGAGCAAAGTCCACAAAGCACGGAGAACCGGAATGTGACCACAGCAAGGGGCCAGAACCTTGTGCTTTTCCATGGGTTACACGTCTAGGGCCAAGGAGAGGGAAAGGACAAAGAGCCCTGTTGGGAAGAGGAGCTGGCTAAGCCCACATCTGGGCAAATAGAAATCGTGTCCAAAGTTTTCCCAAACTGGAGGGAAAACAGGTCAAAGTCAGGTTCAGACTGTGGACACAGAAAAAGATGACAAATGAGTACAGTAAAGTCAGATGAAGCTTGAAGAGTGTTAAACATATCTCTAAAAAAATTTTTTTTTCCCAAGATGGCTCTTTTTTTTGTAGGGGACGGGGAAAGTGGTTATGTTTATTGAACCAGCTGGTTCCTGTAGGGAGGCAAGAGGGGGTGCGGTGACTCAGTTGGGGGGGGCGCGCGATAAAAGCAAGGATATAAATTAAGCCCACTGTGTTCACTTTGCTCCCGAGACAGCTGGAGTCTGTCCCAATCCCTTGGGGAATGGGACCTTAATTCCCAACCTGCAGAGAGAAACAAGCAGTAGCATCCCTGCCTCATAGTTCCCTAATCCAATGCTCCTGGGTCTGAGACAGCCTCTCTTTGTGGATGCAAGACATAGAAAATACTAAGTGCCTTCCCCCCATAACATCCTACGTCTGGACTATTAAGACTCCAACATTCACAAAAACACTGTCAACATCTGAACTAGCAGCTTTGAGGAGGGGTGGGGGGCAGAGAACTTGCCGAGGTCACTAGTAGTTCCAACCTTGGGACAGCTCAGTGAGGACTGAAGCCTATGTCAGGCCTAGACTTTAGACTTCGGCTCAAGGCATCCTCCATCGAGGACCCTAAAGTGTTCTACCAACTTTGATTTGCAATGCCTCACAACACCCCTGTGAGGTAGGTCAGTATCATTAACCCCATTTGACAGATGGGGAACTGAGGCATTGAAAGGAGTGACTTGCCCAAGGTCAGCAATTATGAACCAGTTGAGGAGGTTGGCACACACAGTCAGCATCCACTCACATCTTGTTTCACTCCCTAGGGCACCTTACCTCTTAAGAGCGCATTTGCTTGCAAAAGGAAGTCAGCAGGTACACTTCACTCTGCAAACTAGATGAATTTAGCCAACCCACAACTATTAACAGAGGGCCTATTGTTTATCGGGCATAATGCAATGAACCTTGGAGACACAAACTGCTTCTGAAAGTCATGTGTTAGTGATGTTTTGCAAATAAAATTACATTTTAAGCATTAAGGGCATGATTCTTTTGTAAAGAAATACACACTTTCTCTTAAAGAGGTGAAAGTTCTATACTGAGTAACCCCTATCCCTAAATCCTAAAACCCAAGAAAAAGACCTCATTCGAACAAGAATGCAAGAACCCTATCCCCAGGGCCAGTCTCGGTGGTGTCCTGAGTCGCAAGGCCGGGGGAGGGGGCGCAGGCCTAGCAGCAGCAGTGACACCAATGGGAGGCACTCTCCCCAGGCTAAGCCAGGCCAGGTGGCAGGACGCAGCCCCCTCCTGCTGCCGCTCATCCCTCCCCTCAATGCCCACAAGGCAGCATCTTTCCAACCATTCTGCACCAGTCTAACTTCAGGAGTTGCCAGGATCCTCATGAATGGCTCTCGAGATTAAGGATATAAATGGTGACCCCTCGTTTTCCATTCAGAGAGGGGAATGAAGTGTTCTCTAGGACTAGCTGTAAGACTCTTGTAATATTCAATAATACCCTGACAGGAGCGTAACTCTTTGATGAAAGCTTGAAAGAAAGAAAACCTTCCCCCCTCTCTGGACTTACAACTGGATTCTGGTGGTAATCATTATGACCCTTATCCTAAAACTAGAGGAAAAAAACTAAAACCACAGTCAGCCCTAGTTTAGAATCAAATTCTAAAGCTACTAGAAACTGTAAAACACAGACTTTAAAAGTGCTGTGACATGACTGAACTCTATCTTCTTGGGTCTCCTTGAAGACTCTCCAGGCAGAATGCCCCTCTTTTCCCTCTGCACCCCCTTGCAATAGCCAGAGCAGCAGGACTCTCCATACATCAGAAGCTCAAAGAATGATCTACCAATACACACGGTATAATGTCCACCAGGGATGCTCTCATTCCAGGAAGGACCAACCATCACCAAGACCTAAATATTAACCTTTTTCCATTGATTGCTGATCACACTGGACAAGCCCAGGTGATGATAATGTTCAAGACATTAAAATGACAGTTTAGTCTGTTTGGAATTCCTCAAAAACTGTGATGAACTGGCCACCGGCACCTAGGATCAACTATGAGGGTCACACCTGCCAATGCCAAGGGACATCGCTCGCCCGCTCTCACACACACAAACAGAATGGCAAGATAAAAAGTTCACTGCATTCAATTTAGCCTAATTTCTTGATAATAGTTTCCTATTAGATTTTCCGATTAATACTGATGGCTCTTACCTAGGCTGTGATA
The DNA here is from genome assembly GCF_048164855.1 of Canis lupus baileyi. Taxonomy (NCBI): domain Eukaryota; kingdom Metazoa; phylum Chordata; class Mammalia; order Carnivora; family Canidae; genus Canis; species Canis lupus. The sequence continues at coordinate 1,055,220 of NC_132862.1, read as the reverse complement.
ATTAGGTTTTGATCTATTGTGACATTAATGATCACAATCAGTTGACTTGGAAATTGTCTTAATTAATGGCTCTTCCCTCCTCAGCTGCCTCCAGTGCAGGTTCTGTCCCCTGCCCTCACCACCTTGTTTTAACTCTTTCCTACTGATCCCAGAGACAAATAGCATTGGAGGACCACTTCCCGTAAGCCAAGATTTCTAACTATTTTAAAACAGTTCTCTGACGGAAGAACAATATGAGATGATGAGGATCAGGATGAGAAGAGAACATGCTGTCAAGGCATAGAAAAAAATTCCATGTTAGAAAACAATCAAAGTCAAGCATGATGTGAGAGTGGCAATGACAAGCCGAAGTAACTTCTAAAAAGACAAGATGAGGTAGTTTAAAATTCAAGAAATCCAGCGCAAGCACAAAGAAATTAGAATTATTTTTATGAAGCTATCCAAAGAACCTTCACATTTCAATTTTCCAGAACACTTACTCATTCCTGGGAATTCTGACTTCCGAAGTTAGTCAACTCTCAATGATCCAGACAGAGAAAAGTACCTTTTTCTTGTAGTTACACAGTTCAGAATTAAGACATTTCTTAGACCGTTTCTTACTTAGCAGGGCTAAGGCCTCACCCTAGACTTCCTTAGATTGATTAAATCTGCAACTCCAGGTATGTGCGCTTCCTAGAGAGGTTTCCACATAACTGACACGTCTCCTTAGAAATCACCATGCTGCAGTGTTGAATAAAACTACACTGCACACAGTAGACACTCATGTGTTAACAGGTGTGCCCGACGCCTTCTTTTTAGTAAACCGCTCGTCATTGAAAAGTATGTCCTTGTTTTAAACTTAAAGCCAACCTCACGATAATTCTTCCAAAAGTGATGAGAAACTGAAAAAGGTGTGAGCGACTCTGATAAAATGTCCGTGAGGAATAAACGTCACAGAACCCATAGTAATGTAACAACACAAAGGTGGGTCTGCAACATAGATAATACATTCCACAAGCAAGGATTAACTAGACCATAAGTACTTTGGCAAAGAGCCCAAAACAGGGATCAACACGAGGGGCTTCTCAATCCACACTCACCTGTTGTTTTCTCTCTCAGCAACAGCAAGGCTAACCAACCTTCAGCTATCCTTATTTTCTGGAATAAAACAAGCCCTCGTTGTAGTCCACCTATGGCCAGTTAGCTAAGTTCATCCAAGGTCACAGGTCTATCCCCCTATGAACCATCACCCACCTACTGTCCCCAAATCAAAAATGTGTACCTATTTGTAGCACTTATTACATTGCACTATTAACACTCAGTTCATCCCACAACAGTATGAAAGTTCTTTGAAATCAGAAGAGTGTATCTTCTTGAACCGTGTACCCCTAAGGCCAAAAAAAATGCTTGTGGAATAAAATGAGTGCTGCTGCACACTAGTATGGTTGGAACATGCACAGCTCAATATAAATCCACTACTATTAATTGGATGAGAACACTGAATTCTGAGCATATCATGTACCCCTGGGTGCAAGGCTGGTGACATCTGTTTTTGAAAATATAACTTTTATGATTAGTGATAAAGCCAGCATGAAACTAGAATACACTGGATCCAAACCATTCCTCTTTCCACCTTGCCACAGGTAGGCTTGCTTGGCAGTCTGATTACAAAGGTACAGACTTCCACACTATAACTTTTAATCCAAAAACCAAAAGGATAGAAGTATGGATGCAAAATGAGCTTTTCCTTTGACCTCATTTGTGAGGAATAACTTCCACATTTCTAATCTAATGACTTAACCATGCTTGTGGTTCTCATGTCATTGGAAAGCAGTATTTTATTTTAGGTCCTCAAACTCAAATCCTGAGGGCAAAGACAACTGCTCCCCAGCCCAGACACAAGATAGATCCCTCTGACCCCTTACTGTACCTTAGGTGAGCTGGACCAAACACAGATCCAACAAAATCACAAGATGAAAATCCCAAGCACCTTCCCAAAAGCCCTAGGCTCTGACCTGAACAGAAGGATAATGGACTGCAGGACAGCTACAGAACAGGAACAAAGAGAGTTAAGAAGAACCTAACTGCCCTAGCTACGGAAACAGGACTAACCTTTCATCAACAACAAAAAGCAGTACACGGCCATGGCTGGGGGACAGCCAAGGACCGCCTAGATTCATATTAAGGAACACCAGAGGCCCAAGCGCTTCCTTGAACAGACCAAAACCGGACTGTGGGAGGAAAAATGATATGGCTCTCTCCAGGTTAAAAACAGGTGCTTCCATCAAGGCTGATGTTCCTAACAGCTAATCCTAACATGAGGGCTTTGGCCCAGTGCAGAGCTCAGAAAAGCAGCTACACTGACCTTGGTCAACTTTGCCGGGCAGGGCTCTGTTACCTACTGTTACCTACGGTGGAAAGTGAGATCCTTGAATGGGGATTACTAAAAGAAATTCAGCATTAGAAAGATGTTTTGAAAGAAGACTAAGTAAAAACAGGGAAAAAAGCATGCTTGAGCACCGGAGACCTAGATGTTTAGGAGTGCTTATTTAGCCCAGGGCTACTAACTCTTCTGAGGAGAAAGCCCCATGAAAATAGGTTTCCTTCTGAGGCTGCAATTCTGCAAGGGCCAGGATAGCTACTCAGCACTAACAAATGCCAGAGGCACAGGCCAGTATGTGGTTTCCTTTTGCTGAGGGCTCAAGTCAGAATTCTGGCCTCTGGCTCCCTACATTCCTATAGAATGTAGGAATTCCTATAGAATGTGGGTAGGCAGGGAGAAAACAACAATTGTTCTGGCAGCATTCAGTACAAGACCATGATTCAATACTGTGAACAGAAAAGATGGAGTGAAGAGTAAGGTATTAAACAGCTGATGAGTAGTAGATGGTAATTCCTTTGTTAAAAATCAGATTTTGATAAATGTCTTATATATCACCTATAACCATGGCAACCACGTGCCCCAGGTTTCTCAGAACCAATCTCAGCATAAACTAATTCTTTTGTGTTCTTTGTCCACATGTTGATTTTGGTCTGAAAAATAGTCTCACTGTAGTTTATAGGCCCACTGCTCCTGGGAGACACACACCGGCTCCATGGATAAGCTGTCATTTTCTCCACCTGCAAATCAACAGGCCCAGATCCCCTCCTCAGGGGCTCTGGCCTACTTCTGACTTATTCTTGTCTACCCTAATTATATCCTTGGCTACTTGTATGACAAATCCGTTTCCTGACCATCCTTTCTTTCTTTCAGATGCCCATCAGATTAAGTACTAATCAACTGTCAATTATCTAGGCCTTGAATTCTTCCAGAGTAAAGAAAGAGATAAAAACTCCTACCCACTTGAGGTATGGGTTAGGAGTTCTCACCCAATCACATTACCATTCAGAAGGATTTTCCTGGATGACTTAAACCAAAAGCTTCATTGTTCCAGTCTGTCATGTCACTGCAGCAACAGCTGTCTTCTCAACTGTGCAGTATAATTTTTGACATAATTTATACAAGCACACAGAATTCAATCAGCAGCTGAGCAGGAAAGCAATGGTAACAAATGCTATGAATGGGTATATGATTTGCATATTATTCAGCTCATCTGTGGACTGGAGCAATCTATCCATTCTCCTGATTACTCTGAATAATCTAGAAATAGTTGAATGCTCCTGGCCAGACAGCTATATGTTTTAAAAATCAAAAGCACAACAAAAACCACCTAAGTGGCTAGTGAACTCTAGAGTTAAGGCTATTTCAAGCATTTATTCTTAATTCCTCAGCTTTGGACCGGGACACAGAGGCTCATGACCCTGCTATTTCCTTACTTTTTAGTCTTGATTCTCTAGCACCCCCTCAACTAAAAGGAAATGGCTAAAGAGAAGTAGGGCATTTCTTGGGGTCACGGATGGAAACAGAAGATCAGATAATGATCTCTCAATACAATGGCAAAGCAGGAGAAAGCCAAAGGGAAATATTCTGAATAGGGACAAAAGGTTGTGTCAACATGCTAATGCCAGGGCCTGTCTCTCTGAGGTGATAGTCTTCCACAAAAATGTATTTTGAAAAATAAAATACAACTGTGAGTTTGAGGGTGGAAAAAGGGAAGAGCAATAATACTTTGGAGACTCTTGGTGGCAAATCCAGGCGTCAACAAAGCAGAAAATTTATGACTATAAATGCTATGAATACTTAAAATTGATACTGTGGCCAAGGGCTCCCCTCCAAGAATTCCCCACTGAAAATAATGGCATGGAGGGGAAACTTGGGTCCACTGAGAAGTGAGGGTCAGGTCTGAAGCCTCTTTGGTACCAGGAATGCTTTGGGAGGCCACAAAAGCTGGCAGGGCAGGAGGGTGCCTAGCACCTTGGCACAAGCAAGCACCAGGCAGTCACTCACACCTACATAAATATAGAGTCCAAATGTGAGGGATGGAAAGAAAAAATTCATATATACCATATGTGATCATAAAGACAACTGTATCCTACCCCATCATCCTCATGTACAAATAGCTAAAAAATCTCCGCAGTTCATAATCTTGTCATTTTATGACAGACTATACCACCTTGCAGAAGCAGAATCAGGGATTGCTAACAAACAAGGCCAAAAGTCCTGGGGCTAAGAGCGCCTTAACAAATATGAGTGTAAAATTTCAAGTCCTCCAAGGGATGGAGCTATTCTGGGAGGATGAGTGGGGATAAACAACAGAGGGTGGCCCAGAGGACCACACCAGGAACCCTGTATTCTACTGGGTAGAGCTGAATGAGGTTGGGAAAGCCCCAACAGGTAGGCAGTTGCTATTGGCTTTTTTAAAAGATGGGAACATCTTTTCCATCCCAACATCTCAAAACAAAAGCTAACTGGTCATCAACATGTTCTAAGAACCAAAGCAAGAAACCAAAATTCATCATCATTACAACAAAATCCCCCAATCTAAAAAGGAACCAACCCTGAAAAGATCAAGACTCTAAGGTGATTAAAAAGTTAAAACTCATCTTGAGGTCACAAGGGAGCAGAAGGAAGAGATCAGGGCAAAGGAAAAAAGTGTGGGAATTACACACAGTATGTAAATGCCTGGTCTTCACAGAGAGACACTTATCATGAATCAGACCATCAGTTATGTTACAAGAGAACCAATACCAACATTTCTCCTGTGGAGCACAGTGATAAGCACATTTTTTATGGATATGTTTAGGATAGAAGGGGGTGGGCAGAAGGAAGAGGAGGCAGGGAGGTGAATGTATTATATACAAAGAGAAATGACAGAGACCACCCCCTCCTTTAGCTCTTTGCTGTTTCTTTCTCTTTGTTTTCCGCATCCTCAGGATATGCATGCCATGTCAGTCTCTCTTCATAAAATGCTATCACAATCTGTGGACATTTTACATTAGCTTCTTTTGCAAGAACCAGGTCTGCTTCATCTGTGTCTTTCCTGGAGAGAGAAAATATGAGACTTAGAAGGAGAGGAAGTAAGAGCGAGAGAGAATCTATCTAAACCAAGGCTTAGGGGATCCCTGGGTGGCTGAGCGGTTTAGCACCTGCCTTCGGCCCAGGGCGTGATCCTGGAGGCAGGGGATTGAGTCCCACATCAGGCTCCCTGCGTGGAGCCTGCTTCTCCCTCTGCCTGTGTCTCTGCCTCTCCCTCTGTGTGTCTTTCATGAATAAATAAAATATTAAAAATAAATACACCAAGGTTTATATTATATGGATTTAACCAACTTGATTTCCTCTCCATCTCGATTTCAAGGTGAGGACAACCCTAACAGCTCCGTACTTTCAAGGAGAAATTCAAGTAAATAAATTATCAGTGAGTATCATTTAACTGCTGCTACATCAGACAGAAGCGGAAGTCTTCAGCTAGAACTTAGATGGAAAACATAGCAGGCTTAATCAAAAGGCTGAAAATGAAGTTATATAAATTTTGCTCCTATAATTTTGATTTATATGTATTGAGTGAACATGATCAAATCTACATTCAGTCCTATTGATTATGCACAGAATGATCAATACAGTTTCTGGATCATCTCAGTGAAAGGGTTAACCTTTCTCATCTTGTGGCCTTTTAAACACTCACTATCCTTTTGGTGAGAACTATGGACTAGAATAGTAAGAAAACAGAAATTTAAGTCTGTAATAGTACTTATATAAGGAACAATAAGAGAATGTAAAATCCAGTCACTAAAATGAAATGTAGGAATTAGCTGCAAATTTCAATTGTCCAAGTTACAAGAGCTCTACCAACGTGTATAAATAAAATTCTAGCCCTGGGTGGCTCAGTGGTTTAGCGCCTGCCTTCAGTCCAGGGAGTGATCCCAGAGTCCTGGGATCGAGTCCCACATCGGGCTCCCTGCATGGAGCCTGCTTCTCCCTCTGCCTGCGTCTCTGCCTCTCCCTGTGTCTCTTGTGAATAAATAAAACATACATACATACATACATAAATAAAAATCTAGCAAGTCCCTTAACCAGCATTCCAAATGGAGAAAGTATTATGGGTGAGGAAAGGAGGGGAAAACACACAGCTCAGAGCAGACACTCAAATTTGGACTGTGGTGGAAAAAAAAGCTAGTTAATGTATGATTATAAATCATATGCAACACATATGGCTGAGTGGGGAAAATAGTCAATACAGTTCCTTACTTCTGACAGAGTATAATGATTCTTCAAATCTAGGCTTCTGGGTAATTTACCAGCAAAATTTCGATCAGATAAAATATTAAACCTTTTGATTCTACAACTTCAAGGTAAATAAGCTTCCTCAGTGGCAATGCAGCATGAAGCCTCTCTTTAGAAACCAAACTTAAATCACAAGCCCAGAACACTGGAAACAGAGAGGTAGTGAGGGCCACACCATAAATCACCCTGTCTTTACGAAACCAAATTGAGGGGAAGTAACTACACTTTCCTCTAAGAGACACTCCCTCCACCGGATGAAATAACTTACGCTTATTTACGCTTTGGCTAGTATTAGTAAATGCTCTCTGTTGAGATGATTTTTCGCTTTTAGACATTATTCAGTTGTTTTGATCCTTAGTGATGCCAGAAAGCCTCACTCAACTCCTATCTCATGGCCACAGGCTCATGGTCTAACGGTAAATGATTCAGAACTGTGTAAATAAATGGTTAGGTCATGTCTATACGTTTCCTACCTCAAAGCTACCTTAGGTATTTGGGCTAAAATAATTTGGCTTAATACCAAGGCTTGAGAATGTCTTAAATCCACTCCCAACCATAATTTCCATTAATACTAATGGGTGATATAAACCAAAGATTCTTGACAATCAAAATTCTTAGTCGGGATATACTCTGCCTTCCTTCCCTATCTTCTATACAAATTCAAGCCACTGGCAAAGAAACACAACTATACAGTGAAGCCCAATCTCTCTCACCATTTCATTAGGAACATTAAATCACCACAGGAATCTGTCGCCCCAATGATCTTTTCTGGTTCCAGTCCTCTCTCAAAGCCCCGAGCGATATCATTGCTCTGCTATAAATAGAAGATAAAGAAAAGGTTACAGTCTGGAGAAGAGTTAAAAAAAAAAAAGTTTCACAGCTCAACAAAGCCCAACCTAAGTTCATTTTTGTCACAAATTCAAAGAATTCTTAGAACTTAAGAAATACAATACTGGGCCAGCCAGTGACAATGACGCCAAGAAGTATTTTTGTTAGATGCAGTTGTCCTTCTACTACACTTTCACAGGATTACAAGCAGCCCCTAAAACTCTTTCATATCCCTTAAGATATTCTGGAGGCATCACCTAGGAACTCATCTAACCTTCTAATCTAATCTCCTTGATATTATGAATTGACTACTTCTCAATTGTTGCTTCCGAGATGATAAACAAGTCCATGCTTACCCGAACTAAACCCTTTTTCATTTTATAAACTCAAACGTACCGCTTCTCCATCTTAATTTTTTTAGACATTTAGTCTACCTTAACACTGACCAGTATTTTTAATATTTTTCACAGTCGTTTATATTTATGAAAGAACAGAGATAAGAATGATTCAAGGCAGTACCATAAAATAGCAAATCTCTTTCAGAGCTCACATACTGCACAATACCCACACACTTGGAGAAGAGGCCCTGGTCTGTGCCTAACCCCTCCTGATATGCATGAGCTGTTAGCACTAGAAAACAGAACTGGAGAGTGATTTAAAACAAACCAGTAATTTTCTAGATTATTCAAACTTGGTCAAAATGCAATCATGCAATCAAGACAAGGAGCACAGAGTCCTATTCAGGTGTGATGGCACTGATGAGAGCAAAACAGTGAAATTTTAGACAAACCAGGTAATTTTAAAAACCTTATTATGGAAGATAATGCAAGCTTATCTAGTGGTAACATAAAAAAGATTTAAAAAGACTGCCCAAATGAACTAGATCTCTGATGTCCGATTTTCATAATAAAATCTCTTTGATCTGACATTTACTCTGCCCTTTTTTTTTGAGAGAGAGAGATACAAAGTATTCAGGATCCAGGTGGTCCCCAAAGATACCAGAACCAACACTGGGAAGGAAATTCCATGCACGGATCAGGGGAGATACTGACTTAAAAACACTGCCTCTTTTGGGGGCGCTTAAGGGGAGGAGGTTCCCAGATGTGCACACAGCTGCTCACAGCTGGAATGCTGGCACACAAACTGAGTTGTAAATCATAGCTGGCGGCTGAAAACAGTTTGCCACATAGAGAGGGAAGGGAAGAAAAATGTTCAAGCTGCTGAAAAGGAGCCGAGGCGAGGAAATGCTAAAATCATCACACAGGCAGTAATCTTAAATCAGGCATAATGCCGACTAACAAATTTCTTCTGCAGTGGTCTAAAGAAAGAAACGCAATCCCCTCCTGTACCTTTAAAACATACAATCACCTATCTTCCTGGCTGCCTACCTGACAGCCGCCAGCACTGCTGAGAATGCTGTCAGGGACCCTAGATGAACATTACAAGGGACGTGTGGGGGTTGTTTTCAAGGTCAGCAGCATCAGAACCTGGCCCAGGAAAGAAACTCTCTATGCCGGCCAGTAGGTCTAAGCCAGACTGCTCCTTTTTGAAAGGAGAGAAACCCTAGGTTGAGGAAATACACAACGTATGTCACAAATGGCTAGTCCCAAGTCTTCTGCTGTGCTGTTTTTTGGTCTCTTTACTTAGCTAGAAAATGAATCAAACAACAAAAGCCAGAATACAAAGGACTAATAAAAAAGAAAGAGCAAACCAGGTCTTAGCTCCTTAGAGAAGAGAAGGCATTCTCAAATTCCTTATCAGTACAGTATATCATAATGATATACATACCTCACCAAAACAAAGTAGTTTTAAAAATATGGTTGCAAAAAATAAAATTAACCAGGGAAGCAAATAAAGAGATAGACACAAACCTAGAGTGCACTTTCACTTTTAGCCTCCAATCTTTCACTCTTATTTCAATTCTTTTTGGAAAGCTGATCTCCCATTTTCTCTATCACTTGTGTAAGTCTTTTAAAATACTGATGTCTAGGGTCCAACCCAGAGAAGTCTGAATTTAACTAGTCTGAGGTGTATCTTGGGTACTTGGTCTTTTTTTTTTTTTTTTTTTTTTAAGCCCCTCACCCACCCCTAGCGATTCTAATGTACAGCTAGGGCTGAGAACTAATGTTCTAGAAAGATGGGTATCAAGTAGAATGAAGATAAATAGAGATGCTTATGGTAGGGACACTAGAAAATTCTGAAGTGGACTTATGCTTTTATTTTATTAAATGTTAAGGGTATGATACATCCTTCATCACAAAAGGCTTCATAACCTTGAAATAAATGAAAGGATTGGAAGCTGGGGGGGTGGGTAATATGTGTGTCTGTGTGTGTGTACAGATGGAAAATATACACATGAAAAAAAGAGAAGCAGGAACAGGGCTTATGCTAGTGATTGAGAGCTAAAGATCAGAAGAATTAAAGTAACTAAATCAAACCAAACTTTCATAAACACACGTTTTAAACTTAACAATAGGGATGCCTGGGTGGCTTAGCAGTTGAGCATCTGCCTTCAGCTCAGGGCATGATCCTGGGTCTAGGGATCAAGTCCCACATCAGGTTCCCCGTAGGGAGCCTGCTTCTCCCTCTGCCTATGTCTCTGCCTCTCTTTCTGCCTCTCATGAATAAATAAATAAAATCTTAAAAAAAATAAACTGAACTAAAAAAAAAAAAGATGAAAATTATTTGGAGTATGTAGAAATAATAGACTCAAAAGAGAATATACATGCCACTGAACTGTACACCTTAAAATGGTTAATTGCGTCTAGGCGCAGTCAGTTGAGCATCTTGGTTTCAGCTCAGGTTGTGATCTCAGGGTCTTGAGATCAAGCCCCAGGTCAGGCTCCCTGTTCAGCGGAGTCTGCTTGTGATTCTCTCCCTTCTCCCTCTGCCCTTCTCCAACAATGTATGCATACGTGCTCATTCTCTCTCAAATAAATCCTTAATAATAAAATGAAATGGTTTATTGCATGCTATGTGAATTTCACTTCAATTTAAAAAAGAATTTTAAAGTTTAAAAATAAGTGCTATCTTTGAAACAAAAAAATTAGAAAAAAAATTAGTAAATATTTTATTTTTTACTTTTATTTAAAAAAGATTGTATTTATTTATTCATGAGACACAGAGAGAGAGAGGCAGAGACACAGGCAGAGGGAGAAGCAGGCTCCCTGCAGAGAGCCCAATGTGGGACTCGATCCCAGGATTCCAGGATCATGCCCTGGACCAAAAGCAGACGCTCAACCGCTGAGCCACCCAGGCGTCCCATTAGTAAACACTTTAAAGCCCCTTTTCTACACTTAAAAACTTCACCAAGTCCCTCCCTCACTAAGATAACTTTGCCTATTTATTATGGAGAAGACAGGAAGTGGTTACCTGTTTTACAGGGATTTAATTTTGCCACTCTACTACAATTCAGTGGAATATACAGTATGTTTCTCAATCAGCCAGGAGAGGGAGCTGCAGTTAATCAACGTACCTCCTTGGAAGCTCTTTTGTTCAACAATTTACCTTGCAAGCCACCCTTAGAACAGAAACCACCAAGATATTGCTTAGGAGGTTGGGGAGGTGGGGAAGAGGCAAAACAAATGTTTGTGGGAAAAAGGGGAAAAGAAGCTTACCTCTCTCTTTTTTTTGGATTTGATATCATCAGCATTGTTCGAGAAATTGGATTTCCTCTTGTTACTTTCTGATTTCTCCCTGGGTTTGTTATTTTCACCCTCCTTCATCTTCTTATACTTTTTCATAAACTCAGAAATTAGCTCAGGACAATCCAAATTTTTCTCGGGTTCCCAAGTATTGTGCTCCCTGGGCACAAAGAATGGGGGGGGGGGGGAGGAAAAGAATGAGGGGGGAAAAATCCAGTGCTTTCTTTCAAAGAAGACAAGTAGGCAAAAAGAAATAAGCCTTACACTTAAGAGAGAACAAATTTGATCTTAGGAATCTATCTAAGAGAAATGAAAAAAATACATATCCACAAAGAAACTTGCACACAAGTACTTATAGCAGCATTTTAATAGCTAAAGACAGAAAACAATTCAAATGCCCATCAACTTGTGAATGGATGAATAAATGTGGTGTATCTATACAGGAGAATACTATTCAGCAAAAAAGGGAGCACAATACTAATTAATACATGTCACAACATGAAAGAATCTCAAAAATAACATGCTAAAAACCAGATGCAAAAGACCATATATTGTCTGATTCCATTTATATGAAATGTAAGAAAGACACATTTAGAGAAAAAAGCAGACCAGTGGTTTGTTGGGTTTGGGATTAAATACAGATGAGCTCAAGAGAATCTGGGGAAATTATGGAAATATTCTAAAACTGGAATGTGGATTATAATGGTTGACAACTCTATGAATTTACTAAAATTCACTGAATGAATTTACTAAAATTCAACAAATGAATTTTATGGTATGTAAATTACACCTCAATCAAGTTTTCTGAAACTCAAAATAGGAATTCTGCTTTATAAAATAATGTGATTTCATACATATAATCATCTATGCAAATCCTGAGGAGAGAATACATAATAAATTGTGCACTCCCAGTTTTCACTATCTTAAGCATGTTACTTATATTTTGAAAAAATGTCAATAAATTTTTGGAGGATTGGAAGTAATTATTAAGAAAAAAGGTAGTTGTAAGGGCTTAAATCATTAGAATATAGGCAAAATGTTAAAAAGACGACCCAGAAGTGGGGCTTCAATGCTGTGGATTCAAGTCTACTGTTACTAGTCAAAATATGTTTTCATATTAATTAAAAAAACCCAGGCTGAATAAACGAGTCTAATTAAGCTTGGATCAAGGGAGTCCTATTATGAGGAAAACAGTTATTATTCACAAAGTTGTTGTCTATTCCTGGCACGGGGTTTGGAAAACCAAACCACCAACTACATCATAAACTTATGCAACCAAAGCATGAAATGTACCTACATGGGAAAAATCAGACCAGGGATGCTCTTCAGTCCTAGCCAGTGGCAAAAGTTCTTTTGGTTATTTGGTAATGGACTAATTTATATTAAAGTACATCTGAAAATATGTCATAGAAATGGTTTCTACAATCCTTTCATAGACTTGAGAAAAAATTATTTCATGTATGCACTATCCATTTTAAAAATTTTGTTTTTTAAACAAGGTATCTTTAGATGGGCATGGTTTGAACACACACCATAATAACTTGACTCAAATAAAAAGTAGAATGGAAAAATCTGATATTTACTCTAGATTTAAAACTTTCTGCAAAAAGAGCTTGAGAATGAGACAAAATTTATACTGAAATAATCTGAGCTAAAACTAGAAAACGCTTGCCTTCATAGCTCTTCTTTCAGCAAAAGACAAAAAAAAAAAAAAAAAAAAAACCCACCTCATACAGTAACTTTCCCCCAAATCCATAAACCATATAGTTTACTATCCCAGAAGAAATTAAGACACCAAAAGCAAGAGGCTTGCCAACGCTGTAAAACACAAGCAAGCAAGCAGCAAGCAGACATTGGGAGGGCGGGGTCTCAAATGATAAGGAAAGCCAGTACTATAATGGGATTATCTCTTTTCCTACCATATTGGTATGGCTGCTTTTACATCAATCCATTTTTACCCAAAAGATAGCATGGTATAATTTTAAAAGAGCCTGGGAATTAGGGCCAAAGTAATCTGATACTAGATCCTTGTGCCAGCACTTACCAGTTATGCTATCTTCAGCAAATAGCTTTGTTAAACCTCCTCATCTGTACATTCAAAATACCTCTAAAGGCTGTTATGAGAATTAAAGAGAATACATGAGGTAGAAGAATCTGATCACTGCCTAGCAATCAGCAGGTACTTAGTTACAGACAATGCTAATGGGGCAAAATTTGTTCCAGTCTGTAATGAATTCCCGGGCATTTCCGAGAAAGTAAGGACAAGTGCTTTTAATTCATCTGCCCCAAACTTTCTTTCCCTCTTTAATCAATGTAAGTTACCAGTTACTGTAACTCAAATACAGATATAGTCCTAAGTACCTTCAAAATGACCAACAACTTCCAATGGTAATTCAATGGGCCCAATAAACATCCTTAAAACCTTTTGGTGTTATTTTAAATTCTTATTTCTAGGTCTCTCAAACTCGTAATTTCTCATCTCTAAAGAATGCCGTGATACGATTCCTCTTTGGAATATAAAGGGCATATTCTGATTGCTGTGCTACCCATATTTAGCACTGTGTGCTAGAGATGCTAAGCATCCTATAGTGCATGGACTATCCCATCTAAAATGTCAAAAGTGCTCCAAATGAGAAATGTTGATTTCCGTAATGAAAGAACTTTATGTTCCAAAGGCTCCTGATTCAGACCTTTGTCCAAAGGTACTATCAACACTTGAACCTTTTACTACATTTAATAAGTCCTATACTTTAAAGCTGTGATATTCAATATGTTAACATATTGTGTGGCTTCTGAACACTTGAAATGTGACTACTATGAACTGAGATGTGCTATAAAATGTAAAATATACATGAGATTTTTAAGATATTAAAAAAAGTAAGATATCTTAATTTTATATTGGTTAATGTTAAAACAGCACTTTGATATACTGTGTTAGATAAATTAAAATTAATTTCACTTTTCTTTAATGTGGCCAACAAAAATGTAGAATTATAGACATGCTTTGCATTATATTTCTATTGCAGAGCCACTCCAAGAAGCCTACAACAGTTTCTACCACTGCACTAGGATTCTAGAAAATCCATTCTTTGTTATCAGGCATCCTGGGAAGATAATTAATCAGAAATTGAGGCAAAATGTCTAATGATTACACAGATTTCACCTTTCAAATTACCTCTTCTGTGCTTCAATGTGTCTAGTTCTATTTACTCCAAGGAAAAAGAATAATCACCTCTAGCACTTCAGCATAAAGCCAGTTACTTCCTAAGAGACATTCTAGTCAATACTCAGTATCATTCTTAAAGCTGACTTTTAAAAAAAGGGTTTCTGAGGTTTTCAAATACAAAAACAAAAAGCTAGAATATCTTAGTGTTGATTGCAGAAACTAGGTGGTGTGTATCTCAGTGTTTACTCAATTTCTTTTGTCTCGGCTGTAGATTTGAACTTAAAAAAATAAATACTAGGGGGAAAAAATGTGGCCTCAGATTTAAGTTTCTCATTAAGATGAGTCCTTCATCCTAGGTCACTTGTAAGATCCAAAGATCATTTTAGAGAGGTATAGGCTATGGAATAAACAACTTCTGCTTAAATGTATACAATTTTAGCTTAGTTATATGCAAAAGAATATTAACAGTAAAAGTTTATGCTTTTAAAGATTTTGTTTTTAAGTAATCTCCACCCAATGTGGGTCTCCAACTCACAACCCGGACATCAAGAGTCACATGCTATACTGACTGAGCCAGCCAGGTGCTCCAGTAACAGTTTATACTTAACATTAAGCTTACCTGTCAGGCTCTACATATACCCAACATCCCTATGACAAGTACCATTTCCTATTCCTGTTTTTTTGAGGAGGAAAAAGATTAAGGAACTAAACCAAAGTCACCCAGCTCACAAGTGGTGGAACAAAATCTGGACCTAGGCAATCTGGCTCCATGTCTATGCACCTAGCCAATTCATTATACTCTCTCTCAAAAGCGTTATCATTAAAACACCAGCTCCAAGGGAGAGGAGACTCTTTAATTTATTGCTACGTCTTCAAACTCTCAGGAGGAGTGCAAGTGAGGAGGGAAAAAGACAAAGACGGCAGTGGCTCATGGGGAAGGAAAAAAGGTGTCCACCTCTACAGAGTCCTAAGGCCTAAAAGAAGCACTTACTCAGAAAAGCCTTTCCACTTCAGTAGATATTCCACTTGCCCCTTAACTACACGCCTGTCTAGCACCTTCTCCACGACATACTCCTCCTCATCCTCTGAAGAAGAACTGTCAGCTGTCCGCTTGGTTTTCTTTCCCATGTCGCAAGCTGTTCCACCTGAAGGACTAAGGCCACCGGGTTCCTGCAAATAGGAAGGACAGTATGGTCAGAATCCATGCAAGAAGTTAAAACTTTGTCTCTTCTTGATGGAACGCAGGGGGTATAACACAAAGTTGCCATGTACCCTTCTCTTGGGTCTTGATGCATTCTAGAGGAGTCCTAAGAATATAAGCAAAAAATGGGTCAATCACCACTTTCCCAACCACAACTTTCTTATCAGCTCACAAGGCCAACATCATTATTATAGACACAACTGTGTAACTTCTCTAATTTCAGATTCCAAAGACAAGTGGTGTGGTATATTACTCCTGAGTACTTCTATAACTGTTTTACAAGCCAGGAGCTCAAATAAATGCAGAAAACTATTAGTTAAAATAACAGTGATAGAATTAAAACCTTTCCCTATGAAGTGAATAAGGTTCTTCATAAAAACGAAAAAAGAGGGGCACCTGGATGGCTCAGTTGGTTTCAGCTCAGGTCATGATCCCAGGACTTCTTGTAGTCAGGCTCCTTGCACAGCAGGTAGACTGCCCCTCCCCCTGCTTCTCTTATGTTCCCTCCCAAATAAATAAATAAAATCTTAAAAAAAAAAAAAAAAAAGCTCCAAAATGTAACCTCAGCCCAGAGAATCTTGTCTAGTCTCTTAGCAAGCTCAGGTATCTTTTACCACTGTCTTCAGGGACTTGGTATATCTCTCTCTCCCTTAAACAAACTGAGCTTGTCCCTACAGAGCACCCATCAGTTCACAAAAGCAAGGCTGGCATCTCAGATACACTAAGCCACCTTTTTCACTTGGGGATGGGAGAGAGGCAGAGAGAGAAAAAAAATTTTAGTCCAAAAAATAAAAATTAGTTACTGGATTGTTCAGTAATTCTCATGGCTCAACTAATCCAAATAGTTGAGGAGGTACCTCTCTTAACTGGAGTTGACTTTGGGCCAAAGGAAGAAGAGGAGGAAAAAGAAAGAAGTCTGGCCCCAAACTCACATCAACATGAAGCCTCAAAGCACAGAGGAACCATTCATAGGCCCAAGGAAAGCTGAAGCAAGGCAACACAAATGGAAATTGAGTTAAGTTCAGAAATATGCACAACCAGGGGGTACTCAACGCAGAATCTAGTTTTTTTAAATTCCCACATTGTCGTCTCCATAATCATTTTTAAGAATTCTTCTTTAACCATGTTAAATGGTGCCTACAGTCTGGAATATAGAGTAGCAGGAATTGTTTTCTTAGCTGAACTCCATTTTTATTTTTCTGTAAGCTTAAAGGATTTTTTTCAGCACTCTCTAAAAATATTTCCATCCTGACTAGAAGACGACTCCCAGGAACAGGAAAGGCCACCACTACTAATCTCAGAACTGTGTTCAAGTCAAGTAACATAAAAAGTTGCATTTATCAATTTACTTCAAGTTAGCAAAATTTAAGGAATTATTCCAAGAACATCTAGTTGGAAACCATATCTCTAGAACCTACTAGCAATAGGTCTGCCCACCCAAAATACTGTCTGTATCCACTACTGCCCTGTAAAAAAAACTTAAGTTTTTATTAAAGTACTTTACTTGGAAAAGGGGACGGAGGGGGAGAATGTAGACAGGAGTTTCAAAATATTTTTTCCATGAATTTAGAAGAGAGTCCTAAGCTTCAAGAAAAAAAAAAAAAATCTTATTTATTTAAAATAAAAACAGCCTCTAACCTCACTAGAGACAGGAAATGTCATATTCCAGGGAGAGTACCCCACCCCCACCCCCACTCACCTTGGAATTTCCGGGAGCTGAGCTGTTTAGGTCAGAGCGCTGGGGTTAAAACCAGCCCCGGGTTAGATGCATGCAGTTAAGCATTGTGGCTATGGCCTCCCCTGCCTCACGAGGAAAAACAAGGATTTACATATGTGTTCTTCAGTTTGAGGGAGGAAAGAAGAAAATCTCCCTTTATACCTTCATGCAGAAGAGGAACCCCAAAGGTAGAAGATGAATGGGGGTTCCCTCCTTTACCTACCGGATCGCCCCAGTTCTTTCTTTCCCTCTGGGCTAACAGGAGGGGCCTCCCCTCCCAGGTCTGGGGCTTGGCGGGCTGGCAGCTCCCCCGCCCCCACCCAGCTGCCTGGGAGCCACTGCGCAGCTGTCCCAGCCCGTTGCCATGGCAACTGGCAGCAGTACTAGACTAAGGGGGGGGAGAGGCAAACGGAAAAGTTAAAAGGCTTAACTTTCCTTTTCAGTGAAGACTGGGTGGAGAAGTTGGAAGGTACTCCCTTGGTCTCAAAGCAAAGGCATTCAGAGCTCAAGGGAATTGGTTCTTGCGTTTTAAACCCAAAACCTGTGCTTATTCCTCTAAGAGCACTGGGAATTAATCAATAGCATTTTAAGATCATCTAACAGGATTATAGCTCAACTAGAAGGGGGAGGGGAAAAGCTAGGCCCTTCTACAACAGGATCAGTACAAACCACTCACCCCTAACCCAGCCCACCAGAAGCACTTTAAATAAGGCCTTTTTTGCCATCTGTCACTGAACAGTTAATTAAAATTGCTTGGGGGATGAGGGGATAGCAGGAAAGGGGGGGAAGGGAAGTATTTCAGGATACTATACAACTTTCCTTCTTTGAGGGATTACTAGATACAGAAACACAATCCAGACACTTGAAGCACTATTAAAGAACCTATCCACCGAAATTAACAGGTAGGAAAAAAAATGTAATCCTTATGTAGTTCTTAAAAAAAGAGGGGAGAACAGTTCAGCCACAACTGTTACTGAGTTAAAACCACTTTTCATTAATTGTGACTGTAACATTATGAAACAAATTTTCAAATAACTACTACCCACCTGAAGCATTAAGATATAATAATTTAAAACTCCGTATCAATAATCCCTAATACCTGAAATAAAGGATGATAGAGATAAAGAAAAAGAGCTACTTAGAGACCTGCAGTCCCATAAAGTTTCTTCTCTCTTGACCCTAAAGAACATTTTCAAGAGCTCTAGAGCCTTCTGCTTTACGGTTCAGGTCTTTAGAGCCAGAGGTTGCTGCCACAGGAGAGTAAGAAAAAGGGATAATCAAAAGCAAAGAACCCAACTGAGGAAAAAGCAGAAAATAGTGATTAATAACAAATTATGAAATAGAAGAAATTTTAAGGTATAAAAGTAAAGTAGACAGTTCTTAGCTACAGAAGGTTTCCTGAAATTTGAGTGGAACTGTCAGAAAATGTTTGGGTAAAAACTGCCTTTTTGGACTTTTTCCTATAACTTTTTAATACTTTTTGTAATTAAAGGATATAAAAACAATGCCAAAGGAATTAGATCAGGGTTCCAACTCTGTGATTAACTTGCCATGTGTGATCTTGAGTAAATAATTTGAGATTTAATCCCAGAATCACTAAAATGGGCCAAATCCCCATGGCCTACCTCCTTGGGAAGTTTATAAAGAGACGAAAGAGCTGGTAAGTCCCCCAAAGAGAAGCTTTTATAAAAATATAGGGCCAAATACAACAGCAGCAGGAAATACTTGACCTTCCAAATTCCTAAGCCGTTAAACCCTATCACATGCAGTAACTCCTGCAGCTCAACATGTTAGTAGACAGCAAGAAAGAAGTAGCTATTAAACTAGGCACCAGTAAACTAATAAAGCTTCAGAGAATAAGCAGCAGGTACATTCTCTCTTCAGGGTAAAAATACTTATTCTTACTCCTTAAAACTCAAAAGCACTGGAGATAGCAGAATGAAAAGACTAACAGTAATTCTGTGAAGAGATAAAGGACAGGAAAGGATGACAGCAACATTAATATTTTGGTGAAACCTTTCAGAAAAAAGGAAAAGTAAAACCCACAAAGGAAAGACACTCTGGTGTCTACCCCTTCCCTAAAGCATCCGGAAATAATGTCAGATCAATTTCCTCCTTCCCACTCCTTAAGAACTACCTAAAGGGCACCCAGCTAAGGTCCCTTTCTCTTTGGGAAATGGGTTTTGTAACAGCTGACAAATCAAATTGGGCCTGATGCCAGGAGTCAGAGTCCAACCATAATATTCTGTAAAGAATGGCACGCAACTGTCTTGTAAATCTCCTGGACAGTCACAGATCAGAAGCTGGCAAGGATGACGACATAGTTCTGATGGAATGTGTCTTATCTTAACCTTGAAGTTACAGATCTGCTCAGGAGCAGCAGTAAGAAATGAGAAATGCACTCAGACATTGGAGGGGATATAATTCTCTTTTAGACACTGCGACCCGGAGTATTAGGGTCAAATGAAACACAAAGCCAGACGGACAATTTAAGACCAGCGCCTGGACCAGATAAAGCATCAAGAATGGTGGTTCACGCTGGGCTTGAGAGGAGGGAGCACTCAAGTAGGAGAAATGAGACATGGCTGGCAGGATGATGGAGTGATTAAGGTAGAATCCCGATACCATGACGAAGGAAGAGAGGATGAGCCTCTGAGCGCAACCCTATCCTTGTGGAAATCTCCATAGGAAGGGGTAAGCAGCTTCTCAGGTTTCTAGAGTCTCTCGGGCATAACAGCTCTCAGCCCTTTCTTGACTACACACAGTAACTGGTAAAGGCATCAACAACTATAGACAGATGCCAGCAATTCAACTGCCCATCAGGACATGAGAAAAGAACAGGCCCCACCAACTGTTCGTATCAATGATACAAGGCAAATTCACCTTACAGGCCTCCGATGGCTGGGCAAAAAAAAACCTAAACCAGGGATCTGGTGAGAAGTCAGCATTGGAAAAACATCAAAGAGCTTTGTGGTCAGGCACAGTCAGAACCCACATTCCAAGTCGATGACAGGAGACTTCTTTAACAGATAAATCTTCCAGGAAAAAAAAAGGGGGGAAGAGGTGAGGCAGCAAAGCAGAAAGAAGAGAGACCAAAAAATCCCACTCAGTATAAGGGGGGGAGGGGGAACCATTAAAATCAGTCCCCAGAATTTAGGCCATTAGAGAAAACTGGGGCAATCCAGAACAACAGAGGTAATGGATTGCATTTATCAATCCTGGAATCACAGAATCACCCACACAGGGTTTCTGGGATCTGTTTGTCCAGTTCAGGCTCTGCTCTAGTCCCTCCAGTCACTACTTTGCAATGCCAGCTGTCTTGGTGTCTTTTCTTAGATCTTGGTGTAGCACATTTTATTTTCATCACTACTTACGAGAAAAAGTATATATACAACATAATTCTAAATCTTTCTCTGAGCTTGCTTTGTATTTTTAAAAAAGTAATGAAAACCAACTGGTAAACTGCTTCACTGAACCACCCACTGAACTATTTGGAAGTGGTAGTCAGACCAAATGTCAAAACACATAATCAGTGAGCTCTCTCTTCATTTTAGAGTTTCTTTTTTTCCCCAAAGATTTTGGGTTTCTTTTTTTAAGACTGTATGTATGTATGTATGTATGTATGTATTTGAGAGAGAACAAACATGAGCAGGGGGAGGAGGGGGTGCAGAGGGAGAGGGATAAACAGACTCCCTGCTGAGCGGGGAATCCAATGGGGTGGGAAGGGAGAGCTCCATCCAAGACTCTGAGATTATGACCTGAGCCAAAGGCAGATGCTTGACCAACTGGGGCACCCAGACACCCACCCCAAAGATTTTATATTTAAGTAATCTCTACCCCATTGTGGGGCTCAAACTTAAAACCTCAAGATCAAGAGACACATGCTCTACCAACTGAGCCAGCCAGGCACCCCTATTTTAGAGTTTCAGTATAAAATCTGTAAGCCCAGTAAGAAGGCAAAATTCTCCAGGAAGAAAGGCATTCTAAAGACGGGAAAGGTGTGAGGGCATATGCAAAGCTCCCTGTCACATGTATTAATTAAATATTCTGCTGATGAGTGACTTCAGTTGGCCCAGGCTTGAGACATTCCCATTTCTCCTCCAAGGAGCTTTGGGAAAGTTAGTGGCTTAAGTGAAGATTAGCTTGTCAGCTACAGCACCGTCTTCTGGGCGTCCTCTATATAGCCTTATTGTAATAAATAAAACAGATGAAAAGAAACCAAATTTACAGAACCATTTTTATCTGGTCTATATTCTTTGTTCTTTATGGATCTAGCAGCACCAATGATTTTAAGTTTGTAACACACATAGCATAAAACTAAAATACCCTCTATAAAAATGTTTTCTTCTACTAGATTTATGATTTCCAAAGTATTAGCCATGTGGCATTTTAACAAAAACACAGCATAGAGATACACATTACAGCTGTCCTGGCTGTCTCAGGTTTTGTTAAATGGGCTGATAACTATCACTCCACCTCCACCAAAAGCCCATGAGCACCCAATTCAAGAGGAGTTAAAAGCTTTTTAAATGTCTATTTAAGAGACTGGATTAGGAAAGAGTTGAGGAGGAAGATTAACTGTGGTCGTTAACACCCCTATCATTAACAAGCCACATATAGACAACACAAACTTTATTAATAGAAAGGAGTGTGGAGAGAGGAAATGCTCTCCCTTTGGCTAGTGCAGTTCCAGTTTGTGATTCTTTAAAAATCAGGCCAAAGCACTGCCTCAACCAGTCACAAAATTATTCTAGGGCAAAGTATTGTTTGTTGATTATCCAAGCCTCCTGCTCCAGGGAGCAAAGAAGCTTTTGTTCTTTTAGATTAAAACATATACATTATAAATAGAGATAAAGACTGCCTTATAAATTTTGTTCAGCTGTACTCTCCTCCAAGCTCTGACCACCATTAAAAAATCTAAATGAATGTGTACTGTAGCAATTCTCAGAACTGCTTAAAGTTATCAGTCTGGTTCACTGGCATATTTAGCAGTAACACAAATTCTTGAAATCTTATTATGAGAACACAATCCCACAAAATAATTTTAAATGGGATTTTCTGTCCTTTATTAAAATCTACTGAATTTCTTCTCTCAAGTGTCAGTCGTCTTTAAATTTAGTTAGGCCACACCTAAATCCATCACTGGGCAAGGTTAGATATCCAATTGTTCCAAGATTTATGAGAAAGTAGATAATTTGGCATCACTATGGGCAAATGTCTTCCAGATGGTGCTTTCCAACAATTCCATCCTTGCAATGGACTGAACTCTGAAGGCACCAGTCTCATATGGGTGTGATTCTCACAACCACTCCTCTCTTAATTAAATGTGAAGCATGAACTAGGAGATCCAGTCACCTTTCATGAAGAACCTGGCAATTTCACCATAAATAAATGTTAAGAAAAATGGGTTAGAGCCATGTCGGAGTAGTTACTGTGAATCTTAGATTTTTACATACCACTATGGCAGAGCATGTTCACAAAATACAGAACGGTTAAAAGAGAACTAAAGTATCTCTGGTCGTATTTTTCAAAGAGCCATAAAATTAAGACATAGTGCTTTATCTGGCACCATCCAGCTTGTACAGATTTTGGGTTACAAAGACCCCTTAAGGTTACTCCAACAGATCCTCTAATTTAAGGAAAAGCCTCTGCTATGCCAGACAATTTATAACCTTAGTTTATTATTTTTTTTAAGACTTTATTTATTCATGAGAGACAGAGTGAGAGCCAGAGACACAGGCAGAGGCAGAACCAGGCTCCCTCCAAGGAGCCTGATGTGGGTCCTGGACCCCAGGATCACATCCTGAGCTGAAGGCAGATGCTCAACCACTGAGCCACCCAGGCGTCCCTCTGATAGGCTTAGTTTAGAGAAGACATTCAAAACACATAAAAACTAATTTGCATAAGGACACCTAGGTGGCTCAGTGCGTTAAGTGTCTGCTTTCAGCTCAGGTCATGATCCCAGGGTCTGGGATCTAACCCCGCATCAAGCTCACTGCTTATGTTCACTCTCTGTCAAATAAATAAATAAAATTTCTTAAAAAAAAATCCATTTGAATACCATAAACTAAAAAATTTCCAAAATATCTCTAATTTAACTGCTGAAATGCTAGAATTTAAGTTAATATGCTAAAATCTGATTAATACATGCTGACAAAAAAAAGGAGTTTTTATATATTTGGAGTTAGAAAGATATCTCAGACTGTAAAAAACTTCATGGAGTAAAAGAGAGCATTCCTTCAATATATGGCATAATTTTGTGCTTTGTCATTACCTTGGTATATTAGCAACATGAATTATATTGAAGTCATAGCCTACAATTTAGATAAATAAAATCAAGGCAGTATTGAACTTCTTCCCATCCCATGCAACGGTATCCTTGGCAGCTCCTTGGCCATCTATTATGATCCTGACCAATTCCTCTCTGTGGCAATTTAAAAGCTGTAAAAAAATACATAATGGGTGATGACAGGAGAAACAAACCCACACCAGAAATTATTGAACCTTGTAGGTCTTTGCAAGTGTCTCTATTGACATTTAAGTGTGAGTTACTATGCCACAATATCATAAAAGTGTGTTCTACACTTCAGATATATTGATAGTTAAATGCAAAGAAAGGCCACCACCAGATTAATGGCTAAAAGAGAGAGCCAATCTCAGACCACCCAGCTCTTCCACTGAGTGTTCTGATGTGTTCCTTAAACCAAATAAGAGGTTTCTTTTTGTCCACGTTCCAACCACAATCCTAATTTAAATCCTATGCCAAAGGGATGATTGATACTGCATTTCTAATCCTTGTTCTGGGGTATTTATTGCATGGGCACTGAGTCTAACCCAGTCTTCAACTTAAGGGCTGAGGATTTCTCCTTGGTGAAGTCAGCACTTGTTAGTCCTGTCCCCAAAGGGACAGTCCTGTTACAAAAAAGCTACTAAAGGGGCAACTTGTTAACAGTAGCAAAAATCCAGGACTAGGAATAAGATGTGGTCCTCTCCCAAATTAGGTCACTGAAAGGTCAAACTAGACAGTTCACTTCATCTTAATGGTATTATTTGCCCTACTTATAGGTCTGCTATGAAGGGAAGGAAAAAAAACCTGGGAAACACTTAAAAATATAAAGGGGGGCGGGTGACTGGCTGGTTCAGTCGGTGAAGTATGCAGCACTTCATCTCAGTGTTGTGAGTTTGAGCCCCAGCTTGGGTGCAGAGATGACTTAAAATCTTGGTGGGCAGCCCCGGTGGCTTAGTGGTTTAGCCCCATCTTCAGCCCAGGGCATGATCCTGGAGACCCGGGATCCAGTCCCACGTCAGGCTCCCTGAATGGAGCCTGCTTCCCCCTCTGCCTGTGTCTCTGCCTCTCTGCGTGTCTCATGAATAAATAAAAATCTTAACAAAATATATATATATATACATATAAGTGAAATAAAAGTTTGCCTGATAATAGATGAAGTTAAAAATAATGAATGCCTTAATAATCGCTCCTCCCTCACCTATTTTCTGGAAGAGTTTGTAGAATTGGTAATACCTCATCCTTAAAGGATTGGTAAGGAGAGAGAGAAAAAAAAAAAAAAGATTTGGTGAAACTTACCAGTGAAGCCATCCAGGACTGGAGTTTTCACTGGGAGAACATTTTCAATTACCAATTTCATTTCTTTAATAAATATGGGGCTAGTGAGGTTCTGTATTTCTTCTGAAGTGAACTTTGGCAGTTTGTCTTTAAAGGAGGTGATTCGATTCATCTAAGATACGGAATGTACTGGCATAGTTGTTCGTAATATTCCCTTATTACTTTTTTCAATGTCTCTAGGATCAGTAGTGATATCCCTTTTCTTGCTCCTGATAGTAGTCATTTGTGTTTCCACACCCCCCATCAGATCTGCTTGTTTTTTTTTTTTTTTAAGATCTGCTTGGTTTATTAATTCTACTGATCTTTTCAAAAACCAACTTTCACTTTCATTGATCTTCTCTATTTTGTTTTATTCTTCACCAACTACCTACTGCTTTTAATATTTTTCTTTCTTCTACGTAATTTGGGTTAACTTGCTCTTCTTGTCCTAGGGTTCTTAAGATAAAAGTGTAGGTCACCTGGGCGCCTGAGTGACTCCGCGGTTGAGCATCTGCCTTTGGCCCAGGAAGTGATCCCGGGATCGGGGATTGAGTCCCATGTCGGGCTCCCTGCATGGAGCCCGCTTCTCCCTCTGTCTAGGTCTCTGCCTCTCTGTCTGTCTCTCTCATAAATAAATAAACTCTTTAAAAAAAAGTTAAAAAAAGAAAGGTGTAGGTCACGGACTCTAGACCTTTCTGCTTTTTTAACTGAACCATTTAGTACCTTTTTTAAAAATGTATTTTATTTATTTATTCATGAGACACAGAGAGAGGGGCAGACACACAGGCAGAGGGAGAAGCGGGCTCCCTTGGGACTTGATTCCAGATCCTGGGATCACGACCTGAGCCAAAGGCAGACACTCAACCACTGAGCCACCCAGGTGCCCCTGAAACATTTAATACCATAAAATTCCCTTTAGGGATTCCTACGTATAGCTCAGAGCCCGCTTCTCCCTCTGCCTGTGTCTCTGCCCCTCTGTCTGTGTCTCTCACAAGTAAATAAATAAAATTGTTAAAAATAAATAAGTAAAATTCCCTTTAAGCACTGCCTTAGTTACATCCCACAAATTTTAAGGTCATGTTATCATTTTTATTCAGTTCAAAATATTTTCTAATTTTCGGATGTCTTCTTTGATCCATGGGTTACTTAGAAACACGTTAATATAATGATATATATATTTCAGTTCCAACATTTTTTTCTTTCATGTATTTTGAAATTTTATTATTAGTTGTGTAAAACTTAGGGTTGTTATGTCTTCTTGATGAATTCTTTTATCATCTAATCTGGTGTTAGCTATCTGTCCTACCTACCTCCTGTGTCTGTTATGGAAAAAGAAGAAAAAAAAAAAAAACCTCTTTGGAAAGTATACAGCAAACAGAAGGTAAGATGTCTGATGATAAAGGAAGTTAAAATAACTCTAATGAATTTCCTGAACTATCTGTAAGTTATATCTATGCTTGTCTCCAGCTATTCATATAAATGGGGTTTGCCTATGTTTTATCAGATCCTTAGATTTATTGTTGTGAAATACTGAACAAATTAACAGTATATTACCCTCCATAACTTCCTGTGAGGTAAGTGAGTCTCACTGATTTAGGGATGAGAAAGAATGTACACGGAGTTCAAGGATCTGCCTCAGACACCAAACTTAAGCTAGATTTCCCAGCCTGTTGGTTGACCTCTTTAGCAGGGCATTTTATTCCGACATAATTATGCCTGCTGACTCAGATGTGAACTTGCTTTATTCTAAGAAATGGAGATTTTAATCGGAGAAATACTTGAATTCAATTTGGTTCCTCCTCCTCTACATGTAAGAAATAAATAATGACAGTGTATAAAAAAATCAGATCTTTGAATAGTCTTTTCAACAACACCATCTCAATCCCATGTTTTCTAGTGTCGTTTCTAGCAACGAAGCATGACAGAATACGCACTCAGTTAAGTCTGAAGAATAAGACTGCATGTGAAAAAATTTAAAACTAGGGATCCCTGGGTGGCGCAGCGGTTTGGCGCCTGCCTTGGCCCAGGGCGCGATCCTGGAGACCCGGGATCGAATCCCACGTCGGGCTCCCAGTGCATGGAGCCTGCTTCTCCCTCTGCCTGTGTCTCTGCCCCCCCCCCCCCCCGGCCCCGTGACTATCATGAATAAATTTTAAAAAAAAAAGAGGAAGGAAAAAAAGACTATCATAAATAAATAAAAATTTAAAAAAAATAGACTCTTTAAAAAAAAAATTTTAAACTAGCTCCACGACCTAGTTTCAGGTAGAAAAATGTGTCAGTGTTTAATTTTGACAAACTACTCTTACTGGAAAAGAAATCCAGAGTATACATTAGGATAAGAGTGAAAAATGGCCCAACCTATCCATTACACCCTTTTTAGAAAACCACATACAATTAACAAATTTATTATCCTGTGTTAATACCCCAAGGATCTGACAACCAGCCAACAAGTCAGTCCTCAAATCCTAGGCAAGACCTCCAAAGGCCTATACTGGCCCAAAATATTAGAATGAGTTCTTCATTCACATTTAAAATCACTGACTTCAAAAACAAAATCCAAGACAGTTCAGGAATCATTTCATGAAAGTCTTTAGTCTAGAAGGCTAGCAGCAATCACCTAACCAATTCTTTCCATATAAGATGGAGAAACTAGGGACCAAAGAGGGCAAATGGCTTACCTAAGGTTGTATCAGTAGTTAAAGACATAAGTGGGAAGAGAATCTAGGTTTCCTAAACTTTAATTTCCATTTGCCTCTCATTTTTAAAATAATTTTTCCTTTGGGCGCCTGAGTGGCTCAATCAGTTAAGCATCCAACTCTTGATTTCAACACAGGTCATGATCTCAGGGTAGTGAGATGGAGCTCCCTATCAGGCTCCATGCTGGGTACCTGGTTGGCTCAATGATTGACTGTAGCATCTGCCTTTGGCTCATGTTTTGATCCCGGGGTCCTGGGATTGAGTCCCGCATTGGGCTCCCCACAGGGAGCCTGCTTCTCCCTCTGCCTATGTCTCTGTCTCTGACTCTCATGAATAAATAAAATCTTAAAAAAAAAAAATCCTCTCCTTCCCCCTCTGCCAAAAACAAATAACCTTTTCCTGAAACCAGAAAAATTAAGTAACTTTTTCCTTTTTTAAAAAACTCTTTTTATTTGAGACAGAGCGTGCCCATGCATGTACAGAAGCTGCATGAGTTGAGGGAAAGAATCTGAAGCAGACTCTGCACCAAACACAGAGCCCCACATGAGGCTTTATCTCATGACCCAGAGATCATTACCTGAGTCAAAACCAAGAGTCAGTTGTCTAACACACTTAGCAGCCGGACACCCTGTAAGTTTTCTTTTTGAATTACATAAACTTAGGGGGATCCCTGGGTGGCTCAGCGGTTTAGCACCTGCCTTCTGCCCATGGTGTGGTCCTGGAGTCCCGGGATCGGGTCCCACGTCGGGCTCTGTACATGGAGCCTGCTTCTGCCTCTGCCTGTGTCTCTGCCTCTCTCTCTCTGTCCTTCATGGATAAATAAATAAAATCTTTAAAAAAAAAATTACATAAACTTGGATAAGAGTTGGAGAATTAGGGCAGCCCCGGTGGCTCAGCGGTTTAGTGCCGCCTGCAGCCCAGGGTGTGGTCCTGGAGACCCCGGATCGAGTCCCACATCAGGCTCCCTGCACGGAGCCTGCTTCTCCCTCTGCCTGTGTCTCTGCTTCTCTCTCTCCTCTCTGTGTGTTCTCATGAATAAATAAATGAAATCTTTATAAAAAAAAAAAAGAATTGGAGAATTAGGGTGTAGTGGTCTGACTGATGACCGCTCCCCTCCCAAGACACCTAAGCCCTAATCCCTTGAGCTTACGAATATTACTTTATATGGCAAAAGGTGTGACTAAAAGATGTGAAAGAAGAAATCTGAAATTTACCCCAGAGTATCTGGTTGGCTCTTAAACAGAATTCCTTGTATCCGTGTAAAAGGCAGGAGTTCTGAGACAGAGACATGGAGAAGACAATGCAAAGACAGAGCAGGGAAAGATAAGGCTGACAACGATCAGAAGCTGGAAGAGGCAAGGAAGGGCCTCCACTCTAGGGCCTCCAGAGGGGGCTCAGCACCTTGACTGTAGACTACTGGCCTTCAGAATTTTAAGAATAAATTCCCACTGTTTGAAGCCACTAGGGTTGTGGTAATTTGTTCTAGCAGCTACAGGAAACTAACATACAAGGGAAATAAAATTTTAAAAATCATAAACTGGACATATATAAAACAAATTACTGATCTAAAAAAAAACTGTGCTTCAAGTAACCAGAAGAATGCCTAAAAACCTTAATCCCTGATTTCAAAGGGTAAGTTGAGGCAACCAGAGACTGTAATTTATCCCCCCAAATCCTGGCAGATCCAGGAAGACAAACTCAGCAAGGTCTAATATTTACATAGCTGCTAACAAGAACAGTGTAGGTTTTTCCCCAAACATGTTAGCTAGTGGAGCTCCTGGACAGACTAAACATAGGCACCAGTTGTCGCTGTGGGTGTTCTGCCAACACAAGTGTAAAGTTGTCATCAGAAATGAATATGTGGCTTCGAGTAGCTTACAGAAATCCAACAAAGCTGTATCTTGGACTCTGCACAAGCCAACTCTTCTCAGGATGACCTGGACTCCTTCCCATTAGTACAATGATCAGCTAAAAGGCATCCTCTATAAGAAGGAAAGGAAAATCAAAGTTTATGTCAGGGAAAAGAGGTAACTGCCCAGAGTCCAAGTTTATGAATAACAATGTATAAACGGCAGCCACACCAAGCCAGTTACAAGTGATATCTCACATTGCAATTTACTACTTTTAAAATCAATATTCACAGCACACAGCTCTAAACCCAATTTCATGTAAGATAAATGGAAACAAAAACAGACTAAGCAAAAGAACAAGAAAAGGCATAAGAAATTATTTACCAAGGATTGTTAAATGCACTATTCCCTTTATTTATTTATTTATTTATTTTTTGAGATTTTATTTATTCATGAGAGACAGAGGCAGAGACACAGGCAGAGGGAGAAGCAGGCTCCATGCAGGGAGCCCGATGCAGAACTCGATCCCAGGACTCCAGGATCACGCTTGAGCTGAAGGCAGATGCTCAACCGCTGAGCCACCCCCGGCGTCCCTAAATGTGCTATTCCATAAGATCCATAAACCATGCTGTGTGGTTAAATAAAATACCTAAACAAAAGTAAAAATTATTAATCTTCCTCAGAAGCCTCTATACCCTGGATACCTTTCTCTTTTCTAGAGCTTCTACCAAGGGCTCTGAAAACTACCAAAACTTTCCTAGACATATAAAAATCCAGCCTCTGTAATGTTCTCTTTCTTTCTTGTTGCCCCAACATTATCCTGCTCACCTGCTATCCAGATAGCTTTCTACTTACTGGTTTTCAGACAGACCACTGAAGATATGTTATGTTCCCTTTTAGTGAACACTATCCTTTTAAGTAAATATTTAAGTTGTAAACAGAAGTACTCGAAATTTAAATTCCTAACACAGCCAAAACATCTTGCATTGTTAAAAGATCAGTACAAATGAACAACCAAACCAGGTTCTCCACAGGCAAGAAATAAGTCTAAACTTGAGATTTGGGGGACATCTGGGTCGCTCAGTGGCTGAGCGTCTGCCTCTCGCAGTCCTGGGTTCAACTCCCATATCTGGGTCCCTGCAGGGAGCCTGCTTCTCCCTAGGCCTATGTCTCTGCCTATGTCTTTTCCTCTCTCTTTCTGTCTCTCATGAATAAATAAAATCCTTAAAAAAAAAAAAAATGTTCAGTGTGGGGTCCCTGGGTAGCTCAGTCAGTTGAGCATCTTGATTTCAGCTCAGGTCATGATGCCAGGGTCCTGAGATTGAGCCTGCATCCACCTCCAAGGGGAGTCCGCTTGAGGATTCTCTCTCTCTCTCCCCCTCTGCCCCTAACCCAGCCCCCTTTTCCTGCACACATGCAGGTTTGCTCTCTCTCAAATTAATAAATTTTAAAAAATAAAAAAAGATTTTCAATGGAATAGTCTCAGAACATCAATGAAAAATAACCCACTAAAATTTCCCCACCGGAGAAAAATGTTCATCAGACCTATTAACTCTAACATTGTTATAAAAAAAAAAAAGAAGGGGGGGGATCCCTGGGTGGCTCAGCGGTTTCGTGCCTGCCTTTGGCCCAGGGCGCAATCCTGGAGTCCCGGGATCGAGTCCCACGTCGGGCTCCCAGCGTGGAGCCTGCTTCTCCCTCTGCCTGTGTCTCTGCCTCTCTCTCTCTCTCCATGTCTATCATAAATAAATAAAAATAAATCTTTAAAAAAAAAAACTCTAACATTGTAAGAGAATCCACAAAAAAGCAATGTGTACTTGTAAACCACAGTAAACCAAGAAACCTATGTCAAAATCCTGAAATCTTTGAAATTAAAATCATCAGATAAGGGGTCACAGTTAATTTTGTTTATAAATCCAAACAGCTGGGGCTGGAGATGGGCAAAATCCATTCAGATACTCCAGGGGCCGTGATTTGTTTACCTATTCTTCAGATCAATTCTCTTTTTTCCCCAAACACAGCCACAAAATCAGCAAAAACTGATCTGCATTTTTAAGAAAACGAAATAGTGTACTATAGATGAGAAAATACCAGAGCGCTTTGCACACGTATTTATATAACAAAACTTGTTTTGTGTACAGGGTTAAACAGATTGCCTAGTAACGATCAAGATCAAAAGTTTGAGACACACTGATCCAAAAGAATCCCCAGTAAAGGAAAGAGGCTTAAAGCAGGTAAGAATCTAAGATGCATCTAATCCAAGGTCCACCATTCCATTATTTTAGGCAGTCAAACAAAAGATGCAAACAATCCTGTTACACTGCAAGAAATAATAAAAACTTAATGAAATTCTCCTTTCTATCCAATGGAACGATGAGCTCTCTATATCTGAAGAGATTACCATTAAGATTTAGCGATCCATTTATCAAAGGCTACTTCCTAAACACTTCATTCACCTTCTCCCACTAATTTCCAATTATTAAAATAAAATACTTTGACAAGATTATCAACTCTAGCATCTGTCATTTTATTTATTTTTGTAAATTTAAGTAATCTCTTCACCCAATGTAGGGCTCAAACATGACTCGAGAGCATCAAGAGTTGCATGCTCCTCTGCTGAGCCAGCCAGGTACCTCCAGCATGTCAACTTAAATCAACGTTGCTTTTTAAATTTTTTTATTAATAGTGAATTCTTTAGCTGCACTCCCAACGTGGAGCTTGAAGTCACCACCCTGAGACCAAGAGTCACATTCCTCAGACCCAGCCTGCCAGGCACCCCTAAATCAACAGTTTTCAACCGAGGAAGATTTTGCACCACCACCGCCACCATCACTACCACTGACATCCCCAGGACATCTGGCAATGTGTGGTGACATTTTGATAGTCACAAATGGGTGTGAGGGAGGAGGTGAAATGCATTTATTAGCTTAAAATGTCAATAGTGCTGTAAGAAATCCCGTAAGTCAAGACTATTTCTTTTGAACCTAAATAAATTAGGGAGAACTGTAATTTAGATCCCTTTAGTTCTTATAAACTCAGCAGAAGCAGCTGATTAGCACACCTACAGTTTATAAGGAAATACGAAATCAAGTTGTCCTCTTGCAAGTGTCAGAAAACACAAATCTCTCCAGTCTTCATTATATGGACAACTAAAATTAACTTTCCTTTGTATAATGTCACAAAGGTCTATAATCAGAAGTGTCCTTCATACACAGTTAAACGTATTACAGCATCTAAACATCTTTCTAATAACCTTATGCCATTGATCAAGAGGGCAATTTAGATTCTGATATAACCATTATGTAACGAAAACGTCTTTATTTTTACTAAAACATCTTCAAATCAGCTGAATGGGTGTTACCAACAGGTGATTACAGTGCCTGTAAAATAAACACTTTGAAGAAAATACAATGAAGGCAATGGAATAATCCAGGTGATGGAGGAGTCCTCCTACCCCTAACACCCTAAATATCATCCATGTTAAGCAATTTGTCAAAATTCAGACATCCTTAGAGGAATAGCAGAAAGAGTCTCGGAAACTTTTTAATGGATGGGACGCCTGGGTGGCTCAGTGGTGGAGCGTCTGCCTTGGGCTCAGGGCGGGACCCCGGGGTCCTGGGATCCAGTCCCGCATCCGGATCCCTGTGGGAGGTCTGCTTCTCCCTCTGCCTGTGTCTCTGCCTCTGTGTGTTTCAAGAATAAATAAAATCTTTAAAAAAGAAAAAAAAAAAAAGGAAAGAAACCTTTTAATGGTGTAAAGAAAGATACAAAAGTTCACAGAAGAGACTGAGGTAAAAAAAAAAAAAAAAAAGACTGAGGTAAAGGCGTGGAAACACAGATGATGCGTGTAAAGGGTTTACTTACTTAGCACAGCGTCTCCCTGGCAGGTACTAAGTACACAAAAGAAAGTCAAGTTTTTAAAATTGTGTTTTTATTCTGAGCATCACCGTGTTAGTTCCGCCGGCGCGCGGGGGGCGGGGGCGGGGGCGGGGGGGGGGAGGACAGCACTCTCTCGTGGTGTAGGGATGACACAGGGGGAGGGGAGGAGCAGGGGATCGTGCCTGGAAACACGAGGGCTGCCTTTCCCATCTTCACCGAGTCACAAACTGCGATCCC
Source organism: Canis lupus baileyi (assembly GCF_048164855.1). Classification (NCBI taxonomy): domain Eukaryota; kingdom Metazoa; phylum Chordata; class Mammalia; order Carnivora; family Canidae; genus Canis; species Canis lupus. The sequence continues at coordinate 1,021,758 of NC_132862.1, read as the reverse complement.
TGAAAGGACTTGAGCGGGAGGGACGCCACCTGCCCGGATCCCACCCGGGCCCTGGACACGGACGCACGGCGGGAGGCGGCCCTTCCCACACTTCTCCTGCGGGCTCACGAGCATCCGCCACCGGTCCGGGGAAGGCCGCGGCGTTCCGCGCACACGTGGGTCGGCGCCTGTCCGCGACGGCAGCGGCTCTGGTTCCGATGCGCGCGGACGCTGCCGGCCAAGCGGGTTCCCGACGACCGGCCGAGCTCCCCTGGGAGCCTCCACGCGCGGGGCGACCAGAAGCCCCGGGGTGCGTGTGCGCGTGCGCGTGCGCGAGCGCGTGGAGCGGTTATGCCGAAGCCGAAGCGACACGCCACAGAGTCAGGGTCTCCCTACCGGAAACGCGTGTGGGGTGAAGGCCCGAGCGCCGGGCGCCGGCGGCCACTGTGGAGAGAACGCGCGCCCCCGCGCCCCCGCGCCCTCCCGCCCGCTCCTCCACAGCCCGCAGCGAGGCCTCCCGCTTCCGCACCGCTGACCGGGCGACCCGCCCGGGCGCCGTCCGCAGGCCGCCCGCCGCCGGCTCCACAGCGGGGCCTCCCCCTCGGAGTCCGCCCGCCGCCTCCGAGGAGCCCAACCTACGGCGCGCTCGGCGCCCATTGGCTCGGCGGGACGCTGCTCAGGGCGCAGGGCCCGCCCCCACGTCCCGAGGGCCCGAGGGCCCGTCCGTCGGCGGCAAAGGCGGACCCAATTGGCCCGCGCGCAAGCCAGTCAGACTCCGGGCCGCGGAGCCCCACGGCACTCCCGGCCGGCAGACATCCCGCCCCCGCCGTCCATTGGTTGGCTGAACCCAGCGCTCCCCCTTTACGAGCCCCCACCCCGCGCTCCATTCATTTCACACAATAACGGGCCCAATTGGAGTCAGTTCAACACCTCGTATGAGTAGGCGAGACGATCCGCCGCTTACCCGGAATCGAGACCGGCCACTCGCGCCAACGCCTCCCCTGTTCCTCTGTGGCGAGGCCGGACCACGGGACGCCGCCGCCGCCGCCTTCTGCGCAACGCCAACCGCCCGCCAAAACGGATCCTTCCCTGCGCCTGCGCGGCCAATCCTGCGACCGGACCCTTTCTCCGCCCATTACGCCTGCGCAGAGCGGGGCGCGACTCCCGCCACGACGCAGGCGCCGTAGAGTCGCCGCCGTCTCCCGCCCGCCATTTCACGTGCTCCAAGCGCCGAGCGGAACTGGTTAGTGCGCCTGCGTAAACTCGCCATTTTACTACACATGCGCCCGGCGGGCGGTCGTTTGCAAAAAAAAAAAAAAAGAAAAAAAAATCACCTGATAACCTCGTTCGTAATATATTAGCATTTACCGTGCTTCGCCAACTGAGCGGAACATAATTTCGGGGCGGAATGGATTGAAAATTCATTTAAATACCTTAGGTTCGTTCAAATATGAATGACTGGTTGACGAGCCAATCACAGTACTTAGGAATAATATTACCCGGGAACCAATAGACCTGAAGGGGCGGAGCCTGCGTAGAACGCCCAAGCGGATGACGTTGCGCAGCAGTGCGGGGCTATAGACCAATAGCAGGGGGAGGCTATCGCAAACATCCAATCAGAGACGCTCAGGGGCGGAGTCTACCAATGCCTAAAGCGAGGAGGCGGGATAAAAAAGCGAGGCCGAAGGTAGGCTGGCAGATACGTTCGTTAGATTACTCCTTTCTGCCCCTGGACGCCGCCGAGTAAGCATCGTTAAAGTCTCCCCTCCCACCGCCGTCATGTCTAAGTCAGAGGTGAGTAACACGCTGTCTCCCGCCTAGTTTCCTTCCTCGCCCCTTCCCTGGGGCCGGTAGGACGCGGCCTGGCGTGGCCGCTCGCGCCAGCCCGTTCGGCAGCCCTTCGGGGGCCGCCAGGGCCTTCCCCTCCCGAAGTTGAGGTCGCCATTTTGTCCTCGTCGTCGCCATGAGGCCGCCGTCCTGCAGCGCTTGGCTGTGGCCCCGGGCTGCGCCCTCCCGGCAGAACTCGCGGGCGCATTCGACGGGTTTTGTTTGATCGTGTCTCCGGGAGCGAGTTTCTTGCGGAGCAGCCGTAGTTCCCCGCCGCTTCGGCGTCCGTCCAGCCGAGTCCTTTTGTTGCGCGTGCGTCGGAGGGAGAGTCGGGGCGCATGCGCCCGCGGCCTCCCAGCCCCCACCGCTCGGTCCCCCCCGAGGGGAGAAGCACGTGGCCTCCCGTAACCCGAGGGAACAATACGTGCCTTGTAACGCTGCTGTCTAGGATTTTCCTCCCAACGGGACGGGGCTGGGCGTTGGGCGCGCCACGTAACGAGCTGTGTCCCCGCTCCTAGTCTCCCAAAGAGCCCGAGCAGCTGCGGAAGCTCTTCATCGGAGGTTTGAGCTTCGAAACGACCGATGAGAGTCTGAGGAGCCATTTTGAGCAATGGGGGACGCTTACGGACTGTGTGGTAAGACGTGCCGGAGACGGAGGGCCCGGGAGCGAGGTGGCTTCCGCCGCTCCGACGGCGGTTAACGGGACTGGGGCGGAGAGCCGGCCGGCGCCGGAAGGGGTGGTCCCAGCCGCGGAGGCGCTCCCGGGAGGAGATGCACGTGTGGCGGCCCCGGGGAGCCGGAGGGCCTCGTGGGCGGGCGGGGGGGGGGGGAGGGGAGGGGGCGCGCTTTTCTTTTTTTTTTTTTTTTCTTTTTCTTTTTTTAATTTGTAACTCAGCGTGAGAAGTTCCGGGGTTCTCCTCAGTATTCAGGGAGCTCACCTTTCAGGTAATGAGAGACCCCAACACCAAGCGCTCCAGAGGCTTTGGGTTCGTCACGTACGCCACCGTGGAGGAGGTGGACGCGGCCATGAACGCCCGGCCGCACAAGGTGGACGGAAGAGTCGTGGAACCAAAGAGGGCTGTCTCCCGAGAAGTGAGTGAGGGTTTATTCTTTCCTGGGCAGACGCAGAAGCGGGCCGCCAAGGGGACCTCGCGGTTAGGGGTGGCTTGGTCGGTGTAAATAACGGAATTGTGTCCGTCCCGTCCCCCCCCCCCCAACAATAGGATTCTCAAAGACCCGGTGCCCACTTAACTGTGAAAAAGATTTTTGTCGGTGGCATTAAAGAAGACACTGAAGAACATCATCTAAGAGATTATTTTGAACAGTATGGGAAAATCGAAGTGATTGAGATCATGACTGACCGAGGCAGTGGCAAAAAGAGAGGTTTCGCTTTTGTGACCTTTGATGACCACGACTCTGTAGACAAGATTGTCAGTAAGTGTCGGGCATGCTCTTTGCTACGGCTTCTGAAATCCATGTTACGTTCTAAAGCCTGAGGTCATGTTCTCTTGGAATTTTTTTTTTTTTTTAGTTCAAAAATACCATACTGTGAATGGCCACAACTGTGAAGTAAGGAAAGCCCTATCGAAGCAAGAGATGGCTAGTGCTTCGTCCAGCCAAAGAGGTGCGTTTGTTCAGTTAATCCTTGCACGTGAGGATTAATTAACTGAGTGATTCTCCAATCCGTATAATGTAACATTTAAAAATTTTGTGTTTTAAGGCCGAAGTGGTTCTGGAAACTTTGGTGGTGGTCGTGGAGGTGGTTTTGGTGGGAATGACAACTTTGGTCGTGGAGGGAACTTCAGTGGTCGAGGTAAGTTTACCACTCAAAGTTAACAATAAATTTATACTTTGATTATCCCCAGGTCCCTTTTTCCTCTGCAGCAGATTAACTCCTGGCTTAAATTTTATCCAAGTGTAGATCTGGCTTTTTACTAACCAGAAAGTTAAATCATCAACATTGGGATCATTTTTGTAGCACAGGAAGTATCTTTATAGAATTCTACTTTAAAACAACATAGAACACGTATACTCTGTACACTTCATGGTGGTTTAAAACTCTACTTTCTTTCAGGTGGCTTCGGTGGCAGTCGAGGTGGTGGTGGATATGGTGGCAGTGGGGATGGCTATAACGGATTTGGTAATGACGGTAAGTTTATTTTAAGGAATATATAGGTGGAGTTTCGTTTGGCAACCTTTAGACTAGGTTAGTAGAGCTAAACTAGTGCATGATAAACAGCTCTGATAACAGCATGCTGTGAGCAGGCTTTTAGGCATTACACTTGCACAGGTTTTGACTGTGAAATACTTTTGTCTTATTGAGAAGAATTGTATTCTTGTAGGTGGTTATGGAGGAGGCGGCCCTGGTTACTCTGGAGGAAGCAGAGGCTATGGAAGTGGTGGACAGGGTTATGGAAACCAGGGCAGTGGCTATGGCGGGAGTGGCAGCTATGACAGCTATAACAACGGAGGAGGCGGAGGCGGCTATGGCGGTGGTAGTGGTAGGTATCCAGTGATCCAAGTACTTGGTGCAAAAGCTAGATTAGCCCTTTAGAGTTTATGTCCCTAAGGGGATTTAATGCTCTTAAAAAGCATTATGTGGTACGATGCATGGTATTTTTTAATGGGCTTGCTAATGCTACCTCCTCCTAGCTTTAAGCTGGGGCCGCCTCACTCCCAAATAAGATAGATGGATAAGTGGATAGTGGTGCCTTTAATCAGAATTAGATTAGTTTCCAGCAGGATTTAGTATATGACTCCTTTGGGATCTTAGGCACTTGGTTGATAGATCCAGCCTGTGTTTGCAGTGCCCTGGATGGGTACAAGCCTTCGAGGCTAGAGAATACGATCTGTTAATGCCATGATAATTTGTGGGTGAATCTTTTTAAAAACTGGATTATTCAACTTAGTGCCTTGCCCAGAAAAAGGATGAAATAGGTAATTGGAGCAACCAGAGTTTGGGAGGAAGGCAAAGCAGATCCTGCAGCTTTTTTTGTTATGAGCACTAAATAGAATTCAGAACTACCATCTTCAAGTAACAGGCCCTCTTTCCATTCCTAGGAAGCAACTTTGGAGGTGGCGGAAGCTATAACGATTTTGGCAATTACAACAATCAATCCTCAAATTTTGGACCCATGAAAGGAGGAAATTTTGGAGGCAGAAGCTCTGGCCCCTATGGTGGTGGAGGCCAATACTTTGCCAAACCACGAAACCAAGGTATTGTCTATATGCGCTGTTGGGAGCGTTCAGTATTTATAATACCAGTAGAGTATGTTAAAAGCCTTTAGGAAATTTAAGTGACAGGCAATTTGCAATCAAATTGGGAAAGTCTTGTGAGCTCAAACTCCTGAAAATTTGTGAAATTTTACTGCCCCTTATATAAAAAAATCTTTCTGTTGGTGCTTCCAAAGCTTAAAGGGGCAAATTATGTTCTTAGGTGGCTATGGCGGTTCCAGCAGCAGCAGCAGCTATGGCAGTGGCAGAAGGTTTTAATTACTGCCAGGTAAGTAAACACCCTTTTATGTTTTAAGTTAATTTTTGTAAATGATAATGAACCCAGTAACCCTAATGTAGCTGAGCAGTGCAACATAGTTAACATTATAATTGCAGTAAAATTGTGGATGTTAATATTCAGATCAGCAAAATTTGTGGGAAACAAAACTTGCTATTGGATTGTAGCCTTGAGTCTTAATATGTTTAGATTAACAACTTTATTCCATATTGTTCAACAGGAAACAAAGCTTAGCAGGAGAGGAGAGCCAGAGAAGTGACAGGGAAGCTACAGGTTACAACAGATTTGTGAACTCAGCCAAGCACAGTGGTGGCAGGGCCTAGCTGCTACAAAGAAGACATGTTTTAGACAATACTCATGTGTATGGGCAAAAAACTCGAGGACTGTATTTGTGACTAATTGTATAACAGGTTATTTTAGTTTCTGTTCTGTGGAAAGTGTAAAGCATTCCAACAAAGGGTTTTAATGTAGATTTTTTTTTTTGCACCCATGCTGTTGATTGCTAAATGTAATAGTCTGATCATGACGCTGAATAAATGTGTCTTTTTTTAAATGTGCTGTGTAAAGTTAGTCTACTCTGAAGCCATCTTGGTAAACTACCCCAACAGTGTGAAGTTAGAATTCCTTCAGGGTGATGCCAGGTTCCACTCGAAATTTATTTGCAACCTGCTTGGGCACAGAAGCCATTGTCTCCACAAACCTTGGTGTGGTTGAACTGACAGTTAATGTGTTGTGACCTGGAGTTCACCGTTAAAAGGGTCACCCAAGCAAAGTCCTGGAGTTTATTTGGTTATTATGATTGTTGGCACATCCTATGCAATATATCTAAATTGAATTATGGTATCAGATAAAATTATAGATGGGATTAAAGCTTGTGTATCGTCCATTATCATGTGTAATCAATAAACGATTTAATATTCTCTTGAATGGAATGACAACTGTATGGATTTGGGACTGGCAGAGCTTTGGACTTTCCCTACCCACTACCCCTCATAATGTTGAATGCTTCTATCACAATTCAAGTTCAAAACTCTGCCAGAGAATAGAAACCAGCTGCTGGCTAATGCCACCCCATAAGTCCACAGATTAGAAGTGTTTGGGAGACCTTTTTAAACTGACCAGCACCAGTAAGAATATCTTATTTTTAATACAAAACCAGGTTTACATTAAAGGAAAACAGCAGTTACATTTTGTTCTGGTGGGTGGGTCCGTAATTGAGGTTTACAAATTAATCCCATACTACTTAAACCTGTTTGGACATAAAAATTCTGCAGATGGCAAGGAACCTTATTATATTCACGTTAACTGCAGTTTTCCTTTAAATATGGTACATCACACAACCATCCTAAAATGTTAATTGTATAGAAAATGATTTCTAAAGCCTTTTACAGTTAATATCCAATCATTGTTATTTGTTACATAGGTTCTTTTGAGCCCTCCCTTTGGTACCCTCAATATCAGTGCCATTGTACCTGGTAGCATAGAGAATTGTTTATCACTAGGATTGTGTATTCCATCCCGTGGGTGTGTTACTTGGAAGTTTGGGGAGGAGGGTGGGTGTGGAGTGGGGGGGAGGAGGGTGGGAAAGCATGGGTGATAGTTCCATGAGTTTGATATTGGCTGAGTTTGCAATGGCAGGTGGAACCTTAACTATTGAGGGAGTTTGCAGATACCTCAGGATTCGTGACAATGCCTTTAAAGATCCAGGAGAGATGTTCAGCTTCTAGGAACTGCTAGCAAGTATAGCGCGAATGGCTCCGAGCTCAGACACTCTACAGCTGAGAGTAGACACTTGTGGTATGTGGAGTACAGATAAGCCAGGGGCAGGCCACGTCACGCTCCATGAAAGCTAGGAGGGAGTGAAGTTTCAGTGACCATCGCAAGAAAGGAGGCAGACAAGAGTAAGGCACACCTGACTCTTAGGACTAGCAGTCAGAACCAGGAGAAAAGGTTTTATTGCTATGCTGGTAGGTAAGAACAGATTTTACTTACATCCATATAGTGTTACTTAAATTCCAGTTTTCTGTTACATTTTCCTTAATATATTGAGCCAAAACTAGTCCAGTTAAGCTGAACTGGCTTTTCTGGAGATCAGTTGTTTTAAATGGACACCCTAGACTTGGCTCCCAAATGAAGGAAGTGAACACTTAATTCTACTGTGACAATATATTTTTGCCCTTTTAATTTTATTTCCTACCTTCCTTTAACCCATTTCATTAAAACAATGGCTCAAAGTAATGCATTATAATCTTCCCCAAAACATGGTGGGAGGGAGGGTGGACCATTAATTTTGGGGGGTGGGGGATTTACCCTGATCTGGGAGTTGGTCTCAGAAAAGCTAGTTCTAAAGGTTGTTTACTTTTCTAGGGAGGAGTCTGCTACTCCAGGCTAATCAACTCTCTTTAAAAAAAAAATTTTCAGAAACTCATCCATACAAATTTATGGCTAAAAGGTAAGCCTTTTATAAACTTAATTGTCAGCAAGAGTGCTTGGTAATTGCCAAAGTAGAGAATGACAAATTGTGCCTGGGAACCCAAAAAATGGGATCTGTCTGCCGTAGCCAGCAAAAAGTATTTAAAGTAATTGGGTTCCCATTAAACTAAATCTGACTATAATTGTAGAATTTTTCAAGCGCTTCTGTAAACACTTAATAACTTTTTTTTTCCTTGCAGGAACATCCTTAATGAGGACAACCTTTAATCTGAGCCACTATGCACCTCATTTTCACTGCCATGCAGTTGTTAGCTGCTCTGCAGCTTGAATTAATCATTCAGTTTTGTGAATGGACTTTTAATAAATACTTTGTAACTTGGTTCTGTTCCTTGTTTCCCTCCCCCCCCTTCATAATATGATAAATCAAATTTTTTTAGAATTGAAGATCTTTCTCCTTTATACCTTACTAATGCTTCCTTGGACCCTTTTAAACCTAAAGGAACTACTAAGATCTTGGGTGTGTAAAGAAAGGTGGGACAACATAAATTCCTTAATCAGGTTGAAGTTGAGATTAGGGAGGAACTTGAGTTGTTGGGAGTGGTCCTTTTTCCAAACGAAAAAAATAAGTAGTATTCAGCTTTTTGGAATGGCAGTGGTTCCTCCCGCCCCCCCCCCCCCGAGATTTTATTTATTCATGAGAGAGACCGGCAGAGGGAGAAGTGAGCTTCCTGCAGGGGAACCCAGTGTGGGACTCGATCCCAGGATCCCCGCCTGAGCCCACCCGGGTGTCCCAAAGTGGTTCTATTCATTTATTTTTTAAGATTTTATTTATTCATTCATGAGGGACACGGAGAGAGGCAGAGACACAGGCAGAGGGAGAAGCAGGCTCCATGCAGGGAGCCCAGTGTGGGACTCAATCCCGGGGCTCCAGGATCACACCCTGGGCCAAAGGCACTGCCAAACCACTAAGCCACCAGGGCTGCCCTCCACAAGTATTTATTGGCCAGCTATCTCTGATTTCAAAAAAATCTGAAAGTTAAAGGTGAATCTGGGGAGAGCAGGAAGTTTTAAGGTTTTGGGGGTTTTTTTTGAAAGATATTTTTATTTGAGAGGCAGAGGGACAAGCAGGCTCCATGCAGGGGACCTAACACAGGACTCGATCCTGGGTTTCCAGGATCACACCCTGGGCTGAAGGCAGCGCAAAACCACTGAGCCCCCCCCCCCCCCCCGGGCTGCCCAGTTTTTAAGTTTCTTAAGAGTAACCCAAAAATTATGAAGCAGTAATTCAACCACCTAGTGAATGCTTAACCCTTCTGTCTTCAAAAAAAGATCATCCAGCTTCAATTTTCAACTTAGGTGTGAATGTGTAGGTGATCTACCACTGTAAGAATCTAATTCCCTTTGTGACTTGAAGTTACTAAGTTTCTCATAATCATGGTTTAGAAGGACAGGACCACTAGAATAAAAAGGTTATGCTTTGGTTACATTCCATGTACTTCACTACGTGCTTTACAAGTAAATACAGGATGTTAGTAAGTTTATTAATGGGAGACACAGAGGGCGAAGCAGGCTCCCTGCGGGAAGCCCGATGTGGGATTCAATCCTGGAGCTTGGATCATACCCTGAGTGAGGCAGACACCACTGCTGAGCCACCCAGGCGTCCCAGGTTCTGTACTTTTTAAATGAAGGTGACCTGGCTCCAGTTCTTGCAACCTCCGGAACATAACCCAGGTTCTACAAAACCCGTGTTCACCTTTAACTTTAGGTTATGTAGGTTCTGTGTATATGGTGGTCTTACCCGCTTCGATGTATCTTTAGAATGGAGCATTTTCCCCTTTTGTATCTCCAGTGCCTAGAACAATTCTAGAATAGGTGCTCAGGAAGCACTGAATAGTGGTCTGAACTACCCTCTTGTGAGCTTGCCTAGAAGTGAAAAAATTGCTTGGCATCCCTAAGTGAACTGAGTTGCTAAACCGCTAACCCAGGCACTGCCCTTTGCAACTTGATCCTGCATTTTCAATTTTTTAAGAAAGTAAGGTTGATAAGTTGAACTTAGCAGATCTATTAGGAATCTGAGGCTTTCTGTTGCTTTCATTCCCTAACCTAGGAGACCACATTTTGAGAACCTTTTTTTTTTTTTTTTTTTTTTTTTTAAGATTTTATTTATCCACAAGAGACAGGCAGAGGGAGAAGCAGGCTCCATGCAGGGAGCCCGACGTGGGACTCGATCACGCCTTGGGCTGAAGGCGGCACTAAACCGCTGAGCCACCCGGGCTGCCCCATTTTGAGAATCTAAGCATAACAATTCCACACCTTTGATGTCTGCTTTCATGTCTCAAAACTACCAGAACTTGGACGTTTTCCCCATTGGAATGGAGCTAGTAAAATTGAAGTGTAAATAGAAGTAAGATACCCCAAAGACCTATTGCAGTGACTGGAAAGATCAGGAACCACCCAACGCCAACCCGGAAGATTAAAGTGTAGTGTCCGAGAAGTTTGATTGGACTTGGATTTTGGAACTTATTCATGTTCTGCTTCAAGGAAAAAATGCCCTAGTTCTTTGAGGCTCTAGGAAAGGGAGGCCCCCAAACAATGGGGTAGTGCATCTACTACAACCAAGGAGAAAAGTTCACCAAAAGGCATATCCTACACCAGGGAGCAGGGCTTGACCAGACTCGGGTTTGAAATCCCTTGAGGGGCACCTGGGTGGCTCAGTCTATTAAGCGTCTGCCTTTGGCTCCGCTCATGGCATGACCCCGGGGTCCTGGAATCGAGTCCCACGTCGGGCTCCCTGGGTGGAGCCTGCTTCTCCCTCTGCCTGTGTCTCTGCCTCTCTCGGTGTCCCTCATGAATGAATAAATAAAATCTTTATTTAAAAAAAATGCATTCCGCTTAAAGAGCATCTCAGTCTTCCGAGAGCTCTAGTACATGAGGACGAGCAAGTCCTACAGAAGTGGGCGGGAGGGAACAGGAAGAAGGCCCGCGGTATCCTGGACTTCTCTGTGCTCCGGAGATTGGGAAAGGAGAGGCCTGAGCTTCAGGATCTTGCACAGGGGGTATAGCCAGCTTTGGCAGCAGCCCCCACCCCCTAAATAGTGGGTCACCAGGGAGGGGGCCCCTCAGATCATCCGTGACCCCTGGCTCTGAAGAAGGAGATGAGGGGGTGGACCGTGCTGCTCAAGCCCAAATGTCTCCCAGAGCTGTAGGGGCAGAAAAGAGCCTGGCAGGGTTCCCTCTCCACTGCCCAGCGCTGAGCTCTGAGGGGTGCTCCGTCTCATCGCCCTCTCCTGAGAAGGAAGACACAGTGGAAGGCTTTGTGTGTGTGTAGAGCGCTTTATATACCGAAGCTCAAACAGGAGGTGGAGGCTGGAGATCCAGGAAGCCGGATCATGGAAAAGAGATTCCAGCTCCCCGCAATCACTTCCCCTAAGGCAAGCCTTACCGATCCGCCTCGGACCTCCAAATGCTAGGTTCCCCTTGTCCCCTTCTGCTCTAGAGAACTCGCTCCTGCTAGGGAGCACCCTTATCAGAAGGGAATTAAGACCTCTCCGGGGCCAGCCCCGCCCTTCAGTCCGCGGCCTCCACCTTGGTCCCCCGGGGCACCAGGAAGATGGCCCCATCAGCGGCCTGCTGCAGGGCGTACTCTTCGGGGGAGTAGCTGTTGCCTGCCTCGTCCCGCAGGTGCTGGAAGATGTCACAGTACAGCTCCGTCAGCTGCTGGCGCATGACCTCCAGGGTCCGGTCGGCCTCCCCTCTGGCGCGGAGCAGCCGTTCCCGCTCGTTGCCCAGCCGCTCCAGCTCCCGCTCCAACTGTACGATGGTCTCCAGCTTTCTCTTGCGACAGTTCTGGGCCGCCACCTTGTTCTTGCCCCGCCGTCGGATGTCCCGCACTAAGGCCAGCTGGCTCTCCGTCAGCGGGTACCGTGCCAATAGCTCGTTAAAGTCATCCACCGGCAAGTTGACGATCTTGTCCGTCGGGAAGGGAATCTTCATGGCCAGGGCCCGACGCTCATCCCGACTCCCCGCCTCCCCCCGCGCCGTGGACTTGGCCCTCACGGGGCCTGCGGAGGGTTCTAGGGCTAAGGGGGTCTCTGCAGGTGGCAAGGCATAGTTGGGGTGAGCCAAAGAGTTGGGCATGAGTGAGTAGGGATACTCCACTGGGTACATCTCTACATACTCGCCGCGCCGCCGACCAGCCTCCGTCCCCTCCAGCTCAAGAGATTCAGCGTCACTATAGTTGAGGGATAATCCTGAGTCAGATTCTGGGTCTTCTTGGGGCTTCGGGGGCCCCGCTGGCAGGCCGATGTCCAGGAGAGCCAAGGGATCTGGGAGGGGCTCACTGAGCAGGCCTGAGAGGGTCAGGGGCTTGGAAACCGGTATGGCCATGTTGCCGTAGGAGTACGACGGGTCTGGGACATGAGATGTGGCTGCTGGGAGCTCGTAAGGTGTTGGAGGAAGGGGGAAGCCAGCATCTGGATGGATCGAGCAGGGGCAGTAAGTCGGGGGTGGCGGGGGCCCAGGGTATGGGGCTGGGGCTGGGGTCTCAAACGACGGCTCACTTGGAGCATTTAGGCCCTGCAAGAAAACACACAGAGGTTTGAAGACAGGCTGAGGAAGAGAACCAGCTGGGTCCTTCTGAAAGGTACGGTGACATAACGGGAACAGAGAGGTGCAAAACATCACGCGAAGCCTCTCGTAAGGTTGCTGTGCCGCTATTCCAAGTAGAAAGCAGCTTTAAAAAGCTTAAACGGGGATCCCTGGGTGGCGCAGCGGTTTGGCGCCTGCCTTTGGCCCAGGGCGCGATCCTGGAGACCCGGGATTGAATCCCACATCGGGCTCCCGGTGCATGGAGCCTGCTTCTCCCTCTGCCTATGTCTCTGCCTCTCTCTCTCTCTCTGTGTGACTATCATAAATAAATAAAAAAAAATTAAAAAAAAAAAAAAAAAAGCTTAAACAGGAGCGGCAGTCCCCGAGGTCAGACTCCGGGAAGGACTACCTAACGCTGCAACATTATGGAATCTCCCCCTCTTCAGGGGAAGCTCTCACCCAAGTTTGAAAAGGCTCGTCTTCCTTTCTTTCCTTCAAGAAGACAAGAAGTTGTTATCTGTGATGACCCCCCCAGAACCCTTTCCTGCTGTGGTTATCTAGGGTCAAAGGGTCAAGTTCAGACGCTGGCCATGCCCTTGGCACCCGGCAGAGGGAGCTGCTGAGCGCGAGGAGGGCTTAGGGCAGATGGCAGGGCAGAGAAGGGGGGGGGGGGCAGAGGGCTAGGTCTGGGGGCTGAGAGGCACCTTGGGGAGCCGGCACTCGCAGTACCCTCTCCTCCCCAGGCCCTCTGTCCCTGCCCAGGTGCAGAGAGAAGGAGGGAACATGCTGGAAACAGGGCCCCCAACTCACATCGAGGAGCCACCGTGCTCCAGCCCAGCCGGGGACAAAGGCATCATTGTTAGGCCAACAGACACCCCTTTGTCCAACTGGCAGGAGGCAAGGACCCTGTCATAGTCTGACCCCCTCCTTCCCCAGGCCCCTGAACTACTGCTCTGCTACCTGAGGGAAAGGGGCCCAGCATCTGAGGGCAGGGGGAGGCAATGAGGGAAGAAGATGGGCAGGGCTGGAGGAGAGGGAGTTCAGAAGGGAAGAAGGTGAGCGAAGGCAGGCGGCCCAGGTGGGCTAGAGAGATGGGAGGGGAGGGGCTGCTGAGAGCCTACGCGGCCAATCAGGTCCTTCCTTCGCCACCACTCCTTCCCCTGCTCTTCCGCACCGCTCACCCCTTAATATTCTGGTCTTCCATCCAGATCGCCCTCCTGCACCAGCCCTTCCTTTTCCAGTGTCTGGAACATTCCCCGCTCGCTCCAGCCCCCTGCTCAGCCCCAGCCAGACTCCCTGCTCCTCAGCTCTCCCCTCCCCTGGGTCCCCCCAGTCCCGCTCACCTGCAGCTCAGTGATGGACATGATCTCTTGCCAAGTCAGCTCCATCTCGCCCAGCTCTGGAGTGGGCAACTGTGTCCCCCTGTCCCTGCTCTGCTGGGGAGGACACGGGGGCATCCTACTGGGCCAGGGCCTGGTCCAGCGTCCTTAAAGCCCAAAGTCCCCAGGAACCTGTGTCAAAGGAGAAACAGGGTAAAGAATAAATAAGTTTTAAAAAGGAGAAACAGGTTAAGGCCTCTCGTGCTAGGGACCAGCCACTTTGTCCTGGCTCCACGGAGAGCTCCCGCAGCCTCGCGGGAGAGAAGGCGCGCCCTCGTCCCCCAGTTACGCTGTCCTCGCCGACCAGCCCCTTGGGCTGCAGAGGCTGTCCGTGTGGTGTGATCTCCACCTCACCTGCTATGGCTGCAGACAGGTCCTTGCGAGCACAGCAGGTCTGTACCTTCTTTTGCAGGCAAGGTGCCCTCTCTTTCCCCTTCTTCTTACTCCCTAAAACTGTATCACTGGCCAGGGCAGAAGTCAGATCTTCCGGGGGACTTTTTTCCCTATTTTCCGGGGCGACATCAGGGATCACTCCTGCTTTCCTCCTCTGTCCTCAGTTTTCCTCCTCTGTCTCATCTTCCCAAGATGAGAATGAGCGCTTGGGGATCCCCAAGGAGCGTGTTGTGGGAAGAGCCAAGTAGACAGCCCCTCCTCTGCTCCGAGATATGGCCCGGGCCTGGTGGCTGATAGCAGCCCTGCCTTCTCCTCCTCTCCTGGCTCTGGGCTCCCCTGCTTGGGCCTGATAAGAGGTTTATCAGCTGGAGGCAGCAGAGGAGGAATGGTCTCTGGAGACACTGGACCTCTGTCCTCTGTCCCTGCAGGGTCATCTCGGCCATACCCCAACCCACACAGCCAGGCGGCCGGGGTTCCTAAGGTAATAGGACAATCGTCGCGAAGGCCTAGACGCGCTGTCAAGAGTTCAAGAGCGGCGGGTGTCCCGCAGGCCTGAGTCTGCCGCCGGCTTCCACACCCGTCCCAGGAGGTCGGCCCGAAATGCAGCCGCAGCCGAAATGCAGCCGCAGCCGAGAAGCCGGGCCACCGCCTGTGCCCCGCCGCCCCGCCGCCCCCCGCCCGGCCCGCACTGCCGGCTCCGGCTCCGGCCCTCCTCCTCACGCAGTTCTTTCCGCGGAACCTCTTCTCTCCTCTTCTCAGAAAGGCCTCTCTAGAGCCTCAAAAGCACTTTCCCTTTGGCTCGTCCCCGCCGACCTTCCCTGACCTGGGCTCGAGCTGCCGCGGCCCCGGGCCTGAGGCCGGCAGCCCAGGCCGGGCACTGCTCTCAGCTTGTCTCCGCATCCATAAACCCGGGGTTGCGTAGCTTGAGCTCCGCGTCCTTTTCTGCAGCTTGCTGCTCTCAGGCGCCCTCAGCCCTCTCCACGTCGCCTCCCTCCGGGCCCTTCTCAGCCCACCTCCCCACCCGACCCGCCGACCCGCCGTCACCCACCTCCCGGCCCGCTCTCCCTGCCCCCGGGAGGGATCCAAGGGGCTTTCACGGGGCCTCCTCGGATCTTAGGGCCAGACACGGCACCCATCGCTGCCCCAGAGGAAGGGCAGGCAGGCTGGGGGGCGGGATCACCCCAAGCTGCAGGACCTTGATCGCCACTAGGATGGCCCATCCCCGAATCTGCTGTGCAACCGGCTCCTTGGTTTCCCGCAAACTCAGGCAGAGAAGCTATCCTGAGGAGGAGGCCGCCCCCCGCCCCCCTGCTCTACTGCCCCCAGAGCTGGGAGCCGTGTGGCACGCCCCGCAGTGGGCAAAGTGGGTGGGGTGTTTATGTCTGCCCAGGATGCCATTTCAACACCGGAACCCCGCCCTCCCCCACCCAGGTTCTGGAGGAAATTGCCCAAAGGCAAAGTGAATGGAGAAGGGGCTCAGGGGGCAGGGACAATGACTCTTGCCTCACAGCCCTTCACCCTGCACCCCTCCCTTGGTCCCTCCTCGGGTCTTCCTGGATCTGACCCGTAGCTGCAGTACCAGGAGCCTGCCCTAGGAGGCAGGAGACCAGGTTCTCGCGCCTCCCGAAGGCGAAGGCGTGCCTTGGGGCAAATCACTTCCCCATTCACCTCTTCCCCGAGGGGACCAGAGGCGTCCCTAGCTGTGGGAGGCGGTCCGGTCCGCGGCACCCAGCTCGGGCAGTCACCAGTTTGATTGTGCACCACACTCACCTGTTGTGCTTGTGGGAACTCGGGCTCCCGCAAGGCACCCCAGACCTACTGAATGGAATTCATAGGTGCAGGTACCCAGTGGCGGGCACCTTAACAAGCGCCTGGTGCTTCTGATGCGCAGCCCCACCCCACCTTGAAAAACGCTGAACTAGTCCAACCTTCTGTGTTTACAGGGAAGAACACGAAGCCAGAAAAGAGCCTGGCAAATTAACCCTAGACGCCTCCTAGCTTCAAACCCATGACCCAGGCAGGCTGCCCTCGGGGCTGCCCCGGTCTCCGAGACTCCGTATCAGCCCCTTCTCATGGAGACCAGGAGCTCAATCTCCCCTGAACCTTTGGGACAAGGAAATGAGAATCCACAAGGGTCCCCGGGGGGACCTGGAGGCAGGAAGGTCGGGAAGGAGGGAGTTGATGAGAATCTCCGGATTAGTTCTAACGGCCTGTGTGGTGCAGGCCATGGACCAGCCCCAGGGGAACGTGTGCTCTTCCCCAGCCACTCAGGGCTTGGTGGTGGTCTCTCCACCAGCACAGGCCTCTCCGGCTCTTGGGAGCCTCCCTGTCTAAGGAAGGGGCCGGGGCACAGGGGCTGGCAGGTACACAGCAGGGAGGAGGCTTAGTCAGAACTGCTCAGACAGACCACCACCGGGACGCACGCATGACGGCTCCCGGGAAAGCGAGCGGGCCTCCCTGCGTCCCTTTAGCTTTACAGTAAACTGTTCCCACTTTGCAGTGTGACCTGCACTTTGAGGTCACACAGCCCTCTTCCTCCCCACCAACATGTTCCAGGCAGGACGGGAGCCATTTACAGGGACTATACTCCCCCCGATGGTCCCACCCGGACGGCTCGTAACGCAGGGTCCGGGCACTCACAGAGTGACACAGAGCCTTATACCCAAGGATCCCAGAGGAGGACCACCTGCGAGGGGACGCCTTGACGGGGAGAAGGGGACAGAGAGGGTGCTGGCCTCTGGGATCCTGCTCTGAGGTTTATTAGACCACCCACCTCTCCGGGCATCAATAGAAGCCATGGAAGGATGGGGAGGGATCGGCGAAACCTGGGGCGTGGAGTGGCAGGTGAGCAAGCTGTTCAGAAATATTAGGAACAATCCCAAAAGAGGGGGAGGCACATGAAGGTAAAATAGAGAAACAGAACAGAGGAAAAGGAGAGAGAGAGAGAGAGAGAGAGAGAGATCATCAGTGGGAGATCCAGACTCGAACAGGTGTATAGGAACGAGGGAGAAAGGGACAAGTGTGTGCCATCCCCGTTCGGTCCCTAGAAACCAAGCTCCAGCTGTTTGGGGGCCAAGATGTAGAGAATCCCAGCCCCCAGACCGGCCGCCCCCCTCTCTCTTCGGCTGCCACCGGCCTCCTCCTTCCCGAGCTGCTGGACCTCCAGGGTGAAGGGCTGCCCTGCCGGCTGCAGCGGGGGGCGGGGGCAGGAAGGCCACGGGCGGCCAAACCCCAACAGCCCCGCGCCCACCGCGCATCCTGCCCATCCTGGCGCCTCTCACCCCCCAGGCCAGCGGCGGCCCCAGCTCCTCGCCTCCCGAGCTTCCCAGCGGCCACATGGGGCAGCAGGATGGGTACCACGCACCTGAGCATCGCTCCCCCAGGGCGGCCGTGCCATGGGCTGGCTCCAGGTGCCCCAGCCCCGTGACCGCGGCCCAGAGGACCACCGTGCCGCCCCTGCAGCCAGTCACCCTGAGGGGCCCCGGGCGCTCAAGAAGCCATCTGGGTCTTCTTCCCCCAGATGAATTCCTGGATGTCCACTCCTAAGGGGGGCCGCCGGGGAGGCCCTCGGCCCTCGGGGGTGTGCGGGGAGCTGCTGATTCTCTGGGCCGCCACCTCCACGTCCCCAGCTTGTCCCTGGCCCCCGGGCACCCGCCTCCCGCCCCACCCCGCAGGCACCTGTGGCAGGGTCCGAGCCGGGTGAGGAGAGAGCCGTGGCTCCGGCGCGGAGGCTGGGGAGGCTGGGCCTGCGCTGACACCTCCGGGGTGACGATCCCCGCTACCTCTGGAAACAGGGGAGGGCTGCGCCCCGCCCCCGGGCCATCACTGAGCGCTGGGTGCCGAGGCCGGCCTGAGCACTGAGCACGGGGAGCGCGGCGGCGCCCCAGCCTCCGCTCTGAAGACCTGGGCCTGAGCTCTCCGTCCTTCCTCCAATCCTCCTCCCCTCTCCCCGTGGCCCTCCTCTCCTCCTGCCCCTTCTGGCCAAGAGAGGAAACTTGAGCCCGGTGTGGTTTCTGCCCACACCCCGCCCCCACGGTGCTCGGGCCAGCGGGGGCACTCGGGGCTCCAGCGCCCCGGCCCTGGGGAGCCCAGGAGGCCTGCCAGGCCTGCATTTCTCCCGGGCACATGATGAATCCCAACCTGGTGGCCCTCTCCCGGGTGACCTCTCGACTTTATGCAAGTCGTAACCTCCTTCCTTCTGCCCCCTTGACTCTCTTCGGGGCAGGGAAACTGAGTCATGGCAAGGTGAATGGCAGCTGGAGATAGGGTCCCAGTGTGTCGCGTCCCAGCTGTTTGGGCAGCTGAGCATTTAGGGCATTGCTTTCATTTGAGGAAAGCCTGGGTTCCGGGAGAGAGGTGAGGGAGCTGTTTTGGGGAGGAGGGGCAGTGCTGCTTTGATGTGTCCTTTCACCTGCAGCTTGTCCCCTCCCCCAGCAGCCTCAGATGTCCTGGGACAAAGGCCTCTTTCTTGGCCCCGTTTGTTGCCAGTGTGTGAGGGGAGTTAGGTGTGCCGGGGGCGCCCAGCAGGGACATTATGCACCCCTCTTACAGGGGCCCTGGGTGCCCTCTGTCCTCCTTTCTCCCAGGCGGGGCACCCCAAACGCATGGCCGCCACACACCCTCCGGGCCGGCCGGCACATGTGTGCGGGATATCAGGTTCATCCCCAGCACCCGGAGCGGCTCCGTCTCAGGCCAGCAAGGATCCCCAGAAGTCACTCCATCACCCCTGGGCCTCCAACACGCACCCTAGGCCCAGGCCAAACATCTCTCTCCAGAGACTGGAGGAGGCTTGCTTCCTCCTAGCTTCCTTTCAGTGGCTCTCAGCTGTAAGGAAAGTCCTTCCCAGGTCTAGCTTCAGGCCTTACAGCTGCAGCTTAGACGTTTTCTCTATTTTTTCTTCTTAGAATGTTCAAGTTTGCAGCGGTTTGGCGCCTGCCTTTGGCCCAGGGCGCGATCCTGGAGACCCGGGATCGAGTCCCACATCAGGCTCCCGGTGCATGGAGCCTGCTTCTCCCTCTGCCTGTGTCTCTGCGCCTCTCTCTCTCTCTCTCTCTCTCTCTCTCTCTGTGACTATCATAAATAAATAAAAATTAAAAAAAAAAAAAAAAAAGAATGTTCAAGTTCCATTGGAAACAGTTAAAGACTGGGAGGCAGATGGGCGGCGCTGCCCCCAGCCAGGATTCTCCGAAAGGATCGTGCTCACTGTTAAAATGACAAAATTTTTCTGTCCTGGTTGATAAATAAGAGCTCCTCCGAGTGTTCCCCCCTCCCGCCGCCTCCACATCAGCACCCCAGTTCTCCCTCAGGACCTTCCACAACCAGCAACACAACCGAGCGACCCAAGAGGCCTCCTTGAAGCCTTGGCGAGGGGAGGAGGACCGGTCAACAGCCACCCAACCCCAAGGTCAAGTGCTTGGGGCTCCAGCTCTGTCCCAGGAGACCATGGTCCTGCTCGCATGATGCACGGAGAGCCGGAGGGGACGCGTGGCTTCAGGGCGCGCTGCAGGTGGGGCCGCAGAACCCCCTGATGAGCTGGGCGTGAACGTGGGCCGCACACCTGGCACCTGGGCGCCCAGATGTAGCTCTCAGTGGCGTGGCGGGGGCGAGGGGTGGTGATAGTCACGCCTGTGGCTGATGAAGTAGTGATATCAGGTTGCAGCTAGTGGACACACGCGGAGTGAAAACTGGCTCAGGCCCCTGGTGTGGCCGCAGATGCCACGGTGGGTAACGAGCCTCCATAGTCATTAGTCCGTTCAACAGGGGCTTATCGAGAGCCCACGATGTCGCCTACTACAGGGACACAGGGATGAGTGCCACAGGCCACGCACGTCCCCACTCACAGCCTCGTTGGGGAGTTGCGCCGGGCAAGGTCTACACTAGCAGCTTCGCAGGTGAATTTCCGGAGGTTGAGGAAAGGCTTCCCGGAGGAGGCGGCAACTGGGCTGGGCTGTGGAGGACGACGGGGGCAGGTGAGGCGGGGAGGCCCGGGCTGGGTGGGGGAGCTACCCAAGAGTGGGGGGGGGGGGTGCGGGTTTGCACCCTGGAGCACCGGGCTCATGGAAGCATTCGCAGGGGTTCACTGCTTGTTTGGGGGGACACACGGATCGGGATGGTGCGGGCTGGGCCGGGGGAGGAGGGCCTTCGCAGGCCAGCGCTGTCTCTCCCACCTGCCCCAGGAGGGGCCTGCCTCCGTGACACCTGCCTCCGCGACACCTGCCTCGGGGACACCTGCAGCCCCTGGGCCCCTGGGCGCGGGCTGGGCCCTCAGCCTCCCCTGGGTTGCTGCTGTGCAGAGGCAGCGGCCTTCTCCGTCCCTCCCTCCCTCCCTGGCCGGCGTGGTCAGCAGGGGCGGGGAGCCTGGACGGCCGGGCCCCCACCTTCTCCCAAGTCTCCCCCCGCCGGGCAGCAGGCGGGGGGGGGGGGGGACCACGCGGCCACATGTCCCCTCCACGCGGCTCCCGCGCCCCAAGACGCTGGCCTGCGGGCCCGATCCGTCCCCTCACCCCTGGGGCGCACACCACCAGGCCAGGCCAGGCCGCAAGCCTGTTGCCAAACGCCCCCGGTTACGCAAGCGGCTTCCCGAGCAGGGCGGGGCGGGTAAAGGTGGAACCGGCGGCCCGTCCGGGTCCCCAGGGCAGGGCCGCCCCTGGCCTGCTCCCCGCTGCTCTGACCGCAGCGGCCCGGGGGCGGGGGCGGGCCTGGCCCTTTATCAGTGCCCTGCAGGCTGGCCCCTGCCACCCCCTGGCTTCCTCTCCCAACAGACGGAAAGGGGAGGCAGCCACAGGAGGCCAGGGGAGGGCCGGGCGTTATCCTGGGCACCAGGGCCTGGCGGTTGCCCCGATGGCTGGGGGAGGTAGAGGCCGGCGGGACCTGGGAATACTTGAGGCCCCTCTTCCTAAAGCCAACTGAGGCCCCGGTGTTAGAGCCAGCTCTCCCGAGCCATCCACCGGGGGTTCCTCGTGCTCTAGTTTGCGCAAGGAGAGGACAAAAAAAAGTCTTTGAGGGGGTTGCTTTCCAGGGATAAGAATTCTTAGAGGATTTGGACGCCTGGGGGCTCAGCGGTTGAGCGGCTGCCTTGGGCCCAGGGCGTGACCCCGGGGTCCCAGGATCGAGTCAGCATCGGGCTCCCCGCAGGGACCTGCTTCTCCCTCTGCCTGGGCCTCTGCCCCTCTCTCTCCCTCTCTCTGGATCTCTCATGAATAAATAAATAAAATCTTTAAAAAAAATTCTTAGAGGATTGACTGAGGAGTTGAGGGGAGCCTGAGCCCCACACTGAGGCCAAAAGAGCTTGGGGCTTAGAGGTCCAGGGATGTGGGTAAGACTGAGGTTCCCAGACTCTGACATCCGAGAGCTACGCCCTGCTAGCAGAGCCTAGCGCTGTACCCGAAAGGACGAAGGCTACTAGAGGAGTCCAGAGTAGCCCGAAGAAACCGCCCCAGGGCTTCATTCTAAACCTCGAAAGGGACATGGGCATGGTTAGAGCAGAATGAGGGAGGACCGGATCCTCAATCCTTTTTTTTTTTTTTTAAGATTTTATTTATTTATTCATGAGAGACACAGAGAGAGGCAGAGACAGGCAGGGGGAGAAGCAGGCTCCATGCAGGGAGCCCGATGTGGGACTCGATCCCCGGCCTCCAGGATCAGGCCCTGGGCTGAAGGCGGTGCTAAACTGCTGAGCCACCCGGGCTGCCCCTGGATCCTGGATCCTGGATCCTGAATCCTGAAGCCTAGGCTTGAGTCTCAGCATTTCCTGGCTATGTGGCTTGGGCAGCCCAACCTTCCCGAGCTTTCTCTCCTCACCTGAAAAATAGAGACGGTAATGATAATACCTATTTAGCGGTGTTGAGAAGATGAAAAGAAGTCAATAGGAAAGTGAGTCTGGAAGCGCCTGGGTGGCTCGGTCGGTTAAGCGTCTGGTTAAGCACCTGGTTAGCATCTGCCTTCGGCTCAGGTCATGATCCTGAGGTCCTGGGATCAGCCTCCCATGCATTGGGCCTCCTGCTCTGTGGGGGTCTGCTTCTCCCTCAGCCTCTGCCTGCCGCTCCCCCTGCTTGTGTTCTCTCTGTCAGGTGAATAAATAAAATCTTAAAAAAAAAGAAAAAAAAAAAAGGAAAGTGAGTCTGTTATTATTAGGAGATGGAAGCTTCAAAGCCTGGGGACCAGAGCGCCTCAGGGGCTTGAGGAACAAGAACAACACCCCTGGAGGCCACACGCCCGTGTGCGAGGCACCTGGCACAGAACTGCAGCCAGCAGGGCAGCCTGACTCTGGAGGCATCAGGCCTAGGATGCAGCAGTTTGCGGGGCAGGTGGCAGCTAGACTTCCAGGAACCAGCCCTCAGGCCATGGCTCTCCCACCAGCACTGATGGGCGGGGCCACCTTTAGCCGCACAGTGGCACAGGGCCAGCCTTATGGGGCTTCAGCCACCTTCCAGGAACCCCAAACCCCTACCCCCACCTCACTGTGTTGCAATCCTCTGCAGGGGTGGAGCTGCCGAGGAAGCCTCACCCTCTGCTCCTTAGAGGAGGAGACCTGATGCCTACTTTATTTTTATTTATTTATTTATTTATTATTAAGTAAGCTCTGTACCCAATACCCAATGTGGGGTTTGAACTCACCACCCTGAGACCAAGAGCCGCATGCTCCATCAGCCAAGCCAGCCAGATGCCTATTTATTGATTTTCACAGCCATCCTGCTCATTCCAGCCTCCTTTAAAAAAAAAAAAAAAAAAATATATATATATATATATATATATATACACATATTATTTATTTATTCATGAGAGACACAGGGAGAGAGAGAGGCAGAGACCCAGGCAGAGGGAGAAGCAGGCTCCATGCAGGAAGCCGGGTGCAGGACTCAATCCCGGGACCCTGGGGTCACGCCCTGAGCCGGAGGGAGACGCTCGCCCCTGAGCCACCCGGCTGCCCTCGTTCAAGCCTCCTTATCTTTGCTCCTGCCCTCCCCTCCACCAGGATGCTCTGCTGGGCCCTTCCTTCCAACCTGAGGCGGTGTGGAGTGGAAGAGAGATGGGGTTTGAGTGTCAGCTCAACCCAGCACTGGGCATTTAGGCAAATTATTTAAACTTGGGATCCCTGGGTGGCGCAGCGGTTTGGCGCCTGCCTTTGGCCCAGGGCGCGATCCTGGAGACCCGGGATCGAATCCCACATCGGGCTCCCGGTGCATGGAGCCTGCTTCTCCCTCTGCCTGTGTCTCTGCCAATCTCTCTCTCTCTCTCTGTGACTATCATAAATAAATTTTAAAAAATTTTAAAAATTATTTAAACTCCTCTAGACTCTTAAATGGGGAGACTAGAACTCCCCACACAGGTGATTATGAGGGATAATTATGACGAGACAATGTATGTAGTGTGTAGTCCATGAGTTCCTTATATGTACCAAATAATTAGTAACCTGATTTAAATGTTTTATTTACAAATCGAACCATACGATTTTGTTTTATTATTAGTGATGATTATTATTTGTTTTGTATTCGTGATGGTATAAAACTCGACTCGGAAATAAAAAAAAAACTTGACTCAGGCACTGCTATAGCACAAAGGCTAAGAGCATGAATTTGGGGGGGGGCCCTGGCTGGCTCAGTTGGAAGAGCATGAGATTTTTGATTTTGGTGTCCTGAGTTCAAGCCTTATAGTGGGTATAGAGATTACTTAAATAAATTTAAAAAATCTTTAAAAAATTTTTTTGAAAGCATGAATTTTGGAGTTGGAAATGCCTGTACTGGGACGCCTGGGTGGCTCAGTGGTTGAGCGCCTGCCTGCCTTCAGCCCAGGGCGTGATCCCGGGTTCTGGGATCGAGTCCCCCATGAGGCTCCCTGCGGGGAGCCTGCTTCTCCCTCCGCCTGTGTCTCTGCCTCTCTCTCTCTGTGTCTCTCATGAGTAAATAAATAAAATCTTAAAAAAAAAAAAAAAAAGAAATGCCTGTACTCTGATAATCACATTGAGGTTTCAAGCAAATTCTTTAATCTCTCCAAGCCTAATTTTACCCACCCAGCAATTTGAGGATAATAACAATACTTTATATTACTGTGAGAAGTAAATGAGGGACGCCTGGGTGGCTCAGTGGTTGAGCGTCTGCCTTCGGCTCAGGTCATGATCCTGGAGTCCAGGGGTCAATTCCCATATCGGGCTCCCTGCATGGAGCCTGCTTCTCTCTGCCTCTCTCTCTGTGTCTCTCATGAATAAATAAATAAAATCTTAAAAGAGAGAGAGAGAGAGAGAGAGAGAGAGAGAAAAGTAAATGAGTTAAAAGCCAGATATGTATGTTTAATTCAGTGAATCATCGCCTGAGATATAGTAAGCACTATCGAGTGGCACATCTAATATTATTATTAAATAAATAATTAAATATATTAAAGTATTAAATTGTTGTTAACTAATATATAAACTTATTGAAAAGAATTGCATTTTATGTTTTGTCTTTTTTTTTAATATTTTATTTATTTATTCATGAAAGACACAGAGAGAGAGAGGCAGAGACACAGGCAGAGGGAGAAGCAGGCTCCATGCACCGGGAGCCCGATGTGGGACTCCATCCGGGGTCTCCAGGATCGCGCCCTGGGCCTAAGGCAGGCGCTAAACCGCTGAGCCCCCGGGGCTGCCCTGTTTTGTCTTTTGTATACATACCTTGAGGTGTCTAGTTCTGAGTATAGATACTGTCACTATCAACAAATACTTATAGAGTATTTGCCAAATTGCTAAGTTTGAAGGACAGCAAGATAGCTAAGTTGTGATCTTTTGCCTTTGGGCATTCACAGTCTAATGGTGCAGACACATGTATAAACCGGTAAGTGAATATGGACAGTGATGTGAGAATAGATAAATTCGTTTTGGGGGTAACAAAGGAAAAGGAGGAACTGTCTCAAGGAAGGCCTCGGAGAGGAGGTACACTTTCAACTAGTCTTGAAAGATGAAAAAATCTGAATTTTCCAGGAAGGAAAATGGAAGACAACATTCTAAGCAGAGGAAGCAATATCTATAAATGCATCGTTGTGGGGGGAAAACCTGTAAGATTTGACCAGTTACAGTGTATGGGAACCCCAATGTCGTTAAGAGGGGTTTGGGTGGAGAGGAGGTTTCCTGAAGTTTCCTGATACAGCAGAGCAGGTCTTGGTGAGGAGGCTCAGGGTCCACTCCCTGCCTAGAGTCGAGTTGCCCATCAAAGTTCCTGGGTAGGTCGGTCCCTCCAAGTGCACTGGGGTAAACTGGGATGACCTATGCTGGGAAACCTTAGCAGGGCTTTGATGAGCTTCTTCCAGTCTCTAGGAGTGACCATGTTGGCCAGAGCTGACAAGGGGGTTCTCCTCACTGTGGCGAGCTGGGCCCCACCTCTGTGTAGCATAGAGACACCTATAGAGGTTGTCTAATTTTCTTTCTTTTTTTTTAAATATTTTATTTATTTACTCATGAGAGACATACACAGAGAGAGACAGAGAGAGAGAAGCAGAGACACAGGCAGAGGGAGAAGCAGGCTCCATGCAGGGACCCTGATGCGGGACTCGTTCCCGGGTCTCCAGGATCATGACCTGGGCCGAAGGCGGCGCCAAACTGCTGAGCCACCGAGGTATCCCAAAGGTTGTCTAATTTTCTAAGTGCCTCTGGGCCCCTTCCCAAATTCTCGTGTGTGTAAACCTTCTTCCAAAAAGCCCATGTCTACACCAGGGCCTCACACGCTCCCTGTCGGCTATCCTTGTCCGGTTCTCTCTGGCTGCAGCTGAAACCACGCTCATGAACTGGTTGCTGCTCCGCTGGCAATGTTTTCCCCAAAGAGATCACTTGGCAGAGAATGAGACACCCACAAGAAGGAAGGTGCCGATCTCCTGACCTCATCTTCCCCCAACTATCAGCTTTCCTTCTCCAGAGTGAAGAGACAGAGATCCATATAGAGGATTGGTGGAGAGCCAGCAGCTCAGTTACCCAGGCGAGAAATGAAAAGCAGGCTTCATTGTTTCTTACTCTCTGGTGGGAGGAGAGGTGGAAAGAAGAAATAAGGAAAGACCAAGGGTTGGCATAGAAAAGAAAGTTGGAACAATTTAATCCAGATGAAATCCTCCGAAATGTCCCAAGGACCTTAACTTCTGTTCACCATTTCTTCTCACACCCTACGCCACTCCTCCCATCCAATTACCCCTTTTCCTTCAAGGACCCTAAACTATTGATGCTATTTTGTTATTTTATTCTTTAAATGATCCATCCACTCCCCTTCATATCCAGAACTATAAATTTGCAAATACTGTTAACTTCCTTGCCCCTTTCCCCCTCCATTATATTTTCCTGAGGGGAAAAAAAAATCAATTCTGGGGCATCTGGCTGGCTCAGTTGGTAGAGCATGTGATTATTGATCTTGGGGTTGTTGGTTTAAGCCCTTGTTGGGTGTAGAGATTGCTTAAGGAAACTTAAAAAAAAATCAATTCTGGTTAAATCCAACAATTTAGCTTCTCCACATCTATACCTGGGCAGCTAAATCTTGCTAGAGAAAAAGTCTCAGATTCTTGCTGACTAATATCACTTTAAATGCATGCCCCCCAAATTCATCACTGCCTAGTACTACATTTCCCTGGTAAGTTCTCATTTCTACTCTCCTCAATAATCGCTTCACCTTTTCTCTCTTCTGAAATCTCCAACACCCCTTCCACTTCCCTCTCAGCAGATGACCTCACCTCATATTTCTTTCTTTCTTTCTTTTTTTTTAAGATTTTATTTATTTGGGACGCCTGGGGGGCTCAGCGGTTGAGCGTCTGCCTTTGGCTCAGGGCGTGATCCTGGGGTCCTGGGATTGAGTCCCACGTCCGGCTCCCTGCATGGAGCCTGCTTCTCCCTCTGCCTGTGTCTCTGCCTCTCTCTCTCATAAATAAATAAAATATTAAAAAAAAAAAGAGTATCTCTGCTCCTAACTAAGGCCATTCCCTGTCAGCTCTGAAAGCATAGCTGACATTCAGTTCTGCACCACACACAGCAAGGCTGCTCTCTGCACAGCTGACTATGTGGACCCAGTCGTGAGGAGGAGGCTAATTCAGGGGTGGTGGTGGTGGTGCTGAACTGCAAAATAGCAGCCCTGAGAGTTCATCCAGGTAGAAGTCCCACCCCATTCTCTTGGATGCAAGCGCAGCTATATAATCCCAGAAAGCTTCCTCTTTGTGGTCTTAAATGTCATCATAGTCATGGGTGGTTGGGGAGACACTTCCCACACTTCAGAGACAAAGCCAGACTGCTGTTGGGGCAGAAAGATGCGACCTTCTCTTGTCTCCCCAGGACCTGCCTCACTGTCCGAAAGTGCCCCTACGGAGCACTCAAGATTGAGGTGTCCTTACTTGTCATCTTGTGGAGGGGATGTGCCCACATCTCCAGGTCATCAGCTACAGCTGCTGTCCCCCTCCTGTCTGCAAATCCCACTGTTTGTGCTGTTTCCCATTCTGTAGGAACAATCAGTGATTGCTGTAGCAAGAGGCAGAGCAAGCCCTGGGCTGGGAGCTGGAACATTCAGCACCTAATCTACGTGAGCCATGTGTGGCCCTAGGGGACCTGAAGCACTTTCTAGGTTTTCTTCCACTCTTAAAATGGAAAAACAAAACAACACCCCCCCCCCCCCCCCACTACCTCTCTGACTATGTGAAATAAGTAAGGCTCCTTCCGTGCCTGGGTTGATGTGAGAGTGACAAGAGACAGAAACACGGTTGAGTTTTCTTCTTTAGGAGGATCTGAGGCTCAGCTTGAATGCCCAGAAGTTGATTTTGTCAAATTAATTCATCTTAGGAGAACTCATTTATGCTGACCAAACTCAAAAGAGCATGAAATATAAGCTATATGGTTGATTTAATGTTCCACATATAACTTACGGTGGCCTAGACAATCCTATCGACCAACCAAAACACTTGACAATTTTGGAAGTCAAATATTACAAATAGAAGGCTACTCAGTGAACAAGCGAGAATTAGTTGGATGATTTTATTTATTTTATTTTATTTTATTTTATTTATTTATTTTTTAGTTGGATGATTTTAATGGCTAATAGAACTACATCCATCTTCTTTATAAATAAACAAAGATGATACTTACGTAGGCCAAACAAGGAGTCTTCTTCTCTAAAGGTCACTGGGGAGAGGCTGGCAAGCTATTTTTGGTTGGCTGGGGAGGGGGAATTCTATTCAGATGATCTCCCCTTTTTGTGAACACAAGGTACAATTCAATTGATTGGGTCTCAGCTCCAGCCAAGTTAATATAATTGATTCTGTTTATGTTCACTTCAGCCATTTTATCATAATTGATTAGGTTAGAGTTTGATTGTGTTAGGGCTCCAGCCATTCTACTTTAAGTGATTAGGCTGCTAGGGCTTCAGGAATATTGATAGAATTATGCTTTCCTGAAACTACACCAGGTCATTGGCTACTTTTACAGATGGCTAATTTTATCCATTACACTTTGACTTTTCCTAATTTCGGTCACTTGTGGTACATCATCTTTTGGGGGTACTTTGCCATTATTACTATTCTGTGTCCACTGCAACGTGAAGAACTACAATGGCTTCCTAGTTGGTCTTTCTGCCCTGCATTGCTCTGGGAATCCTTCCTATACACACGGTTTTCAAATTAATTATCTTAAAATTTCTTCCATACAACCTACAAAATAGGAGAAAATAATTGCGACTCATATGTCTGATAATGGCCTAGTATCTAGAGTATATAAGAACTCTTAGAGGTCAACAACAAAAAGACCAACAGTCCAATTTAAAAAGTGGGTAAATGGGGATCCCTGGGTGGCTCAGCGGTTTAGCGCCTGCCTTCACCCCAGGGCGTGATCCTGGAGTCCCGGGATCGAGTCCCCATCAGGCTCCCTGCATGGAGCCTGCTTCTCCCTCTGCCTGTGTCTCTGCCTCTCTGTCTCTGTGTGTGTGTGTCTCTCATGAATAAATAAATTAAATCTTTAAAAAAAATAAAAAAATAAAAAAATGGGTAAATGGGGGCTTGGGTGGCTCAGTGGTTTAGTACCACCTTCAGCCCAGGGTGTGATCCTGGAGACCTGGAATCGAGTCCCACGTCGGGCTCCCTGCAGGGAGCCTGCTTCTCCCTCTGCCTGTGTCTCTACTTCTCTCTCTGTGTGTCTCTCATGAATAAATAAATAAAATCTTTAAAAAGAATGGGTAAATGACTTGAATAGAAATTTCTCCAAAAAAGATTTACAAATGGCCAACAAGTACATAAAAAGATGCTCAGATCATTAGTCATTAAGGAAATGCAAATCAAAACCACAATGAAACACCACTTCACATTAACTAGGATGGTCATTTAAAAAAAAAGGCAAACAACAAATGTTAGTTATAATGTGGAGAAATTAGAACCCCTGTACTTTGGAAAGTACTTCGGTACAGCTGCTGTGGAAAATAGCTTGGCGCGTCCTCAAAAAGTCACACATACTATTAACATATGACCTAGCAATTCCACTCCTAGGCATTTAAGCAAAAGAACTGAAAACAGGTACTCAAATGTTTGTTACATGACATGAATGTGCATAGCAGTACTATTCTTTTTTTCTTAAAGATTTTGTTTGTTTATTCATGAGAGACACAGAGAGGCAGAGACACAGGCAGAGGGAGAAGCAGGCTCCCTGCAGGGGGCCCGACGACGTGGACTCGATCCAAGGACTCCGGGATCCAAGCGCTGAGCCACCGGGCTTCCCTAGCGGTACTATTCTATATACAAGGGCCAGAAGGTGGAAACAACCCAGATGTTCCTCCACTGAATGGATAAACGAAACAGGGCACAGTAAGCAATGGATCATTACACGGCCATGAAAAGAAATGAAATACTGATACTTGCTGAGAAATGTATGCATCTTGAAAATGTTAAGTGAAAGGAGCCAGATACAGAAGGTCACGTTTTAGGACGCCCGGGTGGCTCAGTGGTGGAGCTTCTGTCTTCTGCTCAGGGCGTGATCCCAGGGTCCCAGGATCGAGTCCCGCTCCTTGCAGGGAGCCTGCATCTCCATCTGCCTGTGTCTCTGCCTCTCTCTGCGTCTCTCATGAATAAATAAAATCTTAAAAATAAAGTCACATATGGTATGACTCCATTTATCTGAAATATCCATAGAGATAGAAAGCAAATTAGTGGTTGCCCGGGGCTGGAGGGAGAGGAAAATTGGGAGCAACTGCTTTTGGGGCGCCACATATTTTAGGGGTGGCAACGAAAATGTTTTGGACCTAGATAGAAGTGGTTGCACAACGTCGTGAATGTACTTAATACCACTGAATTGTACGCTTTAAAATGGCTAAGGGCACCTGGGGGCTCAGCTGGTTAAGCATCTGCCTTTGGCTCAAGTCATGAGCCCAGGGTCCTGGGATCAAGAGGAGCATTCGGCTCCCTGCTCAGGGAGCGGTCGGCTTCTCCCTCTCCTGCCTGCCCTCTGCCCTGCTCATGCTCTCTCTCTGAAATAAACACGATCTTAAAAAAATAATAAAATGGCTAATTTTTTGGTATATGATATTGCTCCAGTTAAAAAAAAAATTGCCTCCATAATCTCATGCCTCTGCTCAGAAGTGTTCAACGGGTTCCAACTTTGTATGAGGTAATGAATAACAATGGTAGAACATTTAACAGTTTTTACATATTTTTATTATGTCATTTAATCTTACACATTTATCCTCATTTTGATGTTCACCTTTTTCTTTATTAGTTTTTAATTATAAACACATGCTTGTTGTAACAAAGTCAAATATACTGACATACATAAAGGAAAACTATTTAATAATCCACTCTTTCCATCTCACCCTTTAGGGTAACATATATATATTTAGATTTTTTCTTTTTTTTAAAGAATATAGCTTTCTTTATGTATGTATGTATGTATGTAATCTCTGCACCCAAGATGGGGCTCGAACTCATGAGCCAGAGATCAAGAGTCACATGCTCTACTAACTGAGCCAGCCAGGTGCCCTATATGGTGCCCCCATATTCATACTTTTCTTCCACATTTCCCCTTATATGCTTTCTCTCTTTTTTTAAACTTAATTTTTAATTTTTTATATATATTTTTAAAGGTTTTATTTATTTGAGAGGAAAAAAAGACCATGAGCCAGGGAGAAGGGCAGAGGGAGAAGCCAGGGAGCCCGATGTGGGGCTCAGCTCAATCCCAGGACCTGAGCTTAGGTAGATGCTTAACCAACTGAGCCACCTGGGCTGCCTGTTTTTTTTCTTTCTTTTAAGATTTTATTTTTAAGTAATCTCTATATCCAACATACTTTACAACACCAAGATCAAGAGTCACATGCTCTAGGACCAAGCCAGTCAGTCATCCCCTCTTCTATGTTCTCTTTGCCTAGAGTGCTCTTCCCCCAGATATCTACATCATTTATTCTCTTACTCCTTTCAGATCTTTTATTAAATATCCCCTTTTGGGGATCCCTGGGTGGCTCAGTGGTTTAGTGCCTGCCTTTGGCCCAGGGCTTGATCCTGGAATCCCGGGAGGGAGTCCCACGTCGGGATCCCTGCATGGAGCCTGCTTCTCCCTCTGCCTGTGTCTCTGCCTCTCTCTCTCTCTCTCTCTCTCTCTCTCTCTCATAAATAAATAAATAAATAAATAAATAAATAAATAAATAAAATTTATAAATAAATAAACAAATATCCCCTTTTTAGTAAGGTCTTCCTTGATCACCCTACTGAATTTCCTCTCTGTCCCTCACTTCTCCCCAAGATGAATGGTATCACTTCAAATTGTGCAACATACCAGAATTGCCCCCAGTGTCTTCAATTTTAATTTTCTCCCTAACAATTTAATTTTCTCCCTACCTAAACTCCTATATAGTTTATTTGTTCCTTTAGTTATTATCTGCTCCTGCTCTCCAACTAGAAGGCAAGTTCCGTGAGGGTAGGGAGACTTACCTGTTTTGTTCATTGCTATATAACCGGTGCTTAGAGTGGCTGACCCACAGGTGGAATTCAATACATATTTGTTGAGTAGAATAGAAACATTTACAAATATAGTTATTCATAATTAGAGTCTTACATTGTTTTAAATCTTAAAAATGCAGGGGCGCCTGAGTGGCTCAGTTGGTTAAGCGTCCAATTCTTTGGTTCAGGTCATGATCTCAGGGTTGCGTCCAGCTCCGTGCTGGGCGTGTAGCCTGCTGGGATCCTCTCTCTCTCCCCCTCTCTCTCCCTCTGCCCTTCACTCCCTCTTAAATAAATAAAATGCGATCATACCTCATAAATTCCTCTGTAATGTAATTTTTCACTTAACATGCCACTCTACTACTTCTCCAGGTTAATATATATAGCTAGAACATACTTTTTCTTTAGTTGCAAGTTATTCCCCAATCTGGATGTACAGTAATTTATTTAACTATTCCCTTACTTATACACAATATTATTTTTTGTCATTGTAAACAATGTCGCAATAAGCATTCTTGTATTATCATTATGTACTGGGTTATGTGTTTATTTCTCTAGGTGAGGATGTACTTACATTTAATTTTACAGGATAGGGATCCCTGGGTGGCACAGTGGTTTAGCACCTGCCTTTGGCCCAGGGCGCGATCCTGGAGACCCGGGATCGAATCCCACGTCGGGCTCCCGGTGCATGGAGCCTGCTTCTCCCTCTGCCTATGTCTCTGCCTCTCTCTCTCTGTGTGACTATCATAAATAAATAAAAATTAAAAAAAATAATTTTACAGGATATTGCTGTAATACTTTCCAAGAGACTGTAACAGTTCCATCTCCCACAATCATCTGGTCCCACTACAGCAGCTACCTAAGCTTGCATTCAAGGCATTTCCCAATCTGGCCACAAAGTACTTTTCCAGTTTTATCTCCATCCTCTTCTGTATTTCTTTATTTGAATCCTTTGTGCCATCAAGTCAATCCCTCAAACATTTCTTACGCAACCATGAGGACATTTTTGCTTTGCTGCATGAAATAAGCCAGACACAAAAGGACAGATATTATAGAATTCTACTTATAGAAGGTACTGGAATAGTCAAATTCATCCAGATAGAAAGTACAATAGTGGTTACCAAAGTCTGCTGGAGGGAAGAGGAGAGTAGGGAGTTATTGTTTAATGGGTACAGAGTTTCAGTTTCGGATGATGAAAAAGTTGTGTAGACTGATAGTGGGTGATGGTTGCACAACAACGTCAATGTAATGTCACAGACTGTACACATAAAAATGGTAAGATGTTTGTTATGTATAAAATAAATTATTTTACTTTAAAATTAAAAAGTAAAAATCTCTTACACATTCAGACCCCCGTACTTCCATTCTAACCGAACTCTACCTGGCATTTCATCAGTGCGTGAATGAGTTAACGCCTAACTCAACACCTCCTCTTCTCCCAGACCTGGACGACCCCATGCCCCAGTCTTGAGGGATCACTCCCTTTTCAGTATCTGTGCTCCTTATTAGTCTTTTCATCCTAAGCTTCCCTTTGACACTGTTCATTCCTCTTTGTAATTTTAAAAAATTTTTTATTTATTTATGATAGTCACACACACAGAGAGAGAGAGAGAGAGAGAGAGAGAGAGAGGCAGAGACATAGGCAGAGGGAGAAGCAGGCTCCATGCACCGGGAGCCCGACGTGGGATTCAATCCCGGGTCTCCAGGATCGCGCCCTGGGCCAAAGGCAGGCGCCAAACCGCTGCGCCACCCAGGGATCCCTCCTCTTTGTACCTTGCATTTTCACAAATGTTCATTCCATTCAGTAACTACTGTTTGAGTGTTCCCATTTGAGGGCTAGGGGCCGAAGAAACAAAATGAATGGGACATAGATGGCAAGTCTAGTGGGTTAGGTCTATGTGGTACAACATGGCTCTAAATAGAGTCAACGATGGTAACGAAGGGGAAAGCATTCAACTCCACCTGTGGACATCAGAGAAGGCTTCATGAGAATAAGTGGCTTTTGTCCTTTAAAAAATAGCTTATTTTTTTCCTTTTAAAATAGCACTCGCACATTTTGGAACACCCAGAAAATATAGAAACACTGAGAAAAATCCTAGCACTTCAAACAAAACAAAACAAAACAAAACACTGGTTACATTTTGGTATATTCTTTCTAGGCTTTTTCTCCATTTTTTCCCCACATATATGTATTTTTAAGATTTTATTTTTAAGAAATCTCTATATCCAACGTGGGGCTAGAACTTACAACCCCAAGATCAAGAGTCAGACTCCACTGACTGAGCCAGCCAGGTGCCCCCCCCGCATACATTTTAAATAAATTGTAATCATATATGCATGGTTTTATATTATCTGTGTGTATATATATATGGGGAGGAGTGAGGCACGTATGCATTTCCCATTTGATCGATTCTTTTAGGATTTCTACAAATATTTATGTATTTGAGAGAGGGGAGCAGAGGGAAACAATCTAGAGCAGACTCCTTGATGAGCGGGGACCCCCATGCGGGGGTTCAACCTCAGGACCCTCAGTTCATGACCTGAGCCAAAATCAAGAGTCAGACCGTCAACCGACTGAGCCACCCGGTGTCTCCATTTGATCAATTCTTTATTCATGAGAGACATAGAGAGAGAGAGGCAGAGATGTAGGCAGAGGGAGAAGCAAGCTCCACACAGGGAGCCCCATGTGGGACTCGACCCCAGGACCCCGAGGTCTCGCCCTGAGCCAAAGGCAGAGGCTCGGGTAGCCCAGGTGGCTCAGCAGCTTAGTGCCGCCTTTGCCCAGGGCCTGATCCTGGAGGCCGGGGATCGAGTCTCATGTCGGGCTCCCTGCATAGAGCCTGCTTCTCCCTCTGCCTGTTTCTCTGCCTCTCTCTCTCTGTGTCTCTCATGAATAAATGAATAAAATCTTAAAAAAAAAAAAGACAAAAAAAAAAAAAAAAAAAGGCAGATGCTCAACCACTGAGCCCCCCAGGCATTCCCATTTGATCGATTCTTAAAGGTTTTCCAGGTGAAGGGGAGGTGGAAGATAAGACTTTAACTTTAGATAGGGCTAGTCTGATTTAAAAAAATTTTTTTTTTATTTTTAGGAAATGTCTATCACAAATATGGGGCTCAAAATTATGACCCTGAGATCAAGAGCGAGAGGCTCTAAACTGAGGCAGCCAGGTGCTCCAGAGGCTCCTGCTTATTAAATCCAAGTCACAATAAGAAATAATGTTTCGGTACAGCCGGTTTTCTTCCCCCTACAGCACAGTCACCTACAGGCCAGAGAGCTCAGATTGAGGCATTTTCTGCAACAATACCTGACTGCTAAAATTTGTTAGTTATTCTATCAGAGAAAGAGAACACCCCCTGCCCCACCCCTCACACATTTTTCCTCTTCGTGGTCCGCATGGAACATCTGGCTCTGGTGTAGAGTACTTCAGGTAGGAATGGAACACACAAGAGGCTGGACCACAAGTTAGAAGAGTGGATTTTGGGGAAGAACCAGACCTCCTATGCTTGAATGTATGGCTGCCAATTGTTGTATAGCCTTAAGTAAATCATTTAACTGCAGTGAGCTCTACTTTCCTCATCTATAAAGTGGGCGTAATAACCATCTACTTTGTAAATGTCTTCCAAAAATGTTCAATAACGGGCCCTGGGGTGGCAGGCAGCTGGGGGTGAGGGGGCGGCCCTGGAGTAGGGGCTGTGGCTGGGCATGGGGGCCTGGCGAGGTAGCTGTAGATGGCTGTGGTGGCTGTAGGGCTGGTGAGAAACTAACATTCCTGTGGAAGTAAATTCAAATTTAATAAGAACATAACGGTTGGAGAAAACCTATGGTGGCTGTGAAGGCTCTGCCACCATGTATATCAAATTGGTATCTTCTGATGGTCATGAATTTATTGTAAAAAGAGAACATGCACTAACGTTGGGAACAAGAAAAGCCATGTTGAGTGGCCCAGGTCAGCTTGCAGAGAACAAAACTAATG
The DNA here is from genome assembly GCF_048164855.1 of Canis lupus baileyi. NCBI lineage: Eukaryota > Metazoa > Chordata > Mammalia > Carnivora > Canidae > Canis > Canis lupus. The sequence goes on along the minus strand of NC_132862.1, from coordinate 985,777 downwards.
AGGGGCGGGAATCCCTGGATGGCTCAGTGGTTTAGTGCCTGACTTTGGCTCAGGGCGTGATCCTGGAGATCCTGGATCGAGTCCAATGTCGGGCTCCCTGCATGGAGCCTGCTTCTCCCTCTGCCTGGGTCTCTGCCTCTCTGTGTCTGTGTGGGTCTCTCATGAATAAATAAATAAAATCTTAAAAAAAAAAAAAAAACAACTAATGAGGGAACCTGGGTGGTTCAGTTGATTAAACCTCTGACTCTTGATCTCAGCTCAGGTCCTGATCTCAGGGTTGTGAGTTCAAGCCCTATGTTGGGCTCTACTCTGGGCCTGGAGCCTATTTTAAAAAGAGAAAAGAAAGAAAGAAAAAAAGTAATGGAGTCAGTTTTAGACAGATCCCTTAAAAAAATAAAAATAAATAAGTAAAAAATAAATAAAAAATAGAGAGATCCCTTCATGTGTGCTATCAAAAGCATGCACGTATTTTACCTACAAGTTTTGCTACACTAACAGCTCCACAGTGATTCCTGAATTCCCAATTGCACCTGAAACTGCACTGGAGCTGCTGATGACTACGACCTTTCTAGATCGTTAAATAAAATAAATTATAAGGAGATCCCTGGGTGGCTCAGCGGTTTGGCGCCTGCCTTTGGCCCAGGGTGTGATCCTGGAGACCCGGGATCCAGTCCCACATGGGGCTCCCTGCATGGAGCCTACTTCTCCCTCTGTGTCTCTGCCTCTCTCTCTCTGTGTCTCTCTCATGAATAAATAAATAAAATCTTTAAAAAAATAAATTATAATAGACTATTAACTTTTTTTAGTATTTAAAAAATAAATAAAAATATTAAGCAACCCATTCAAAGATTTAGCATGTACCTGGCACAGAGCAGATTGTCATTAAATGTTAGCTTTATCATTAAGCTGCCAAGCCAAGGACAACCTTGACACAATGCTAAATGTCTGAATAACTTCCCATTCAGAACAAATAAAGGCTGAGCCTTTACTTCCTCCAAATACAAGGCTTGTCACCTGGGACTTTACCAGAAAATCACATACCTTCCTTCATACCAGTTAACTCTTTGGTTTGGTTTGTATTGTTCTATACTCCTCTCTAAGGCCCTCTGACTCTACTCTGAAATCATTAAAAAAAAACAAAAAAGGGATCCCTGGGTGGCGCAGCGGTTTAGCGCCTGCCTTTGGCCCAGGGCGCGATCCTGGAGACCCAGGATTGAATCCCACGTCAGGCTCCCGGTGCATGGAGCCTGCTTCTCCCTCTGCCTGTGTCTCTGCCTCTCTCTCTCTCTCTGTGACTATCATAAAAAAATAAAAATTAAAAAAAAAAAATAAAAAATAAAAAAAAACAAAACAAAAAAAACAAAACAAAAAGAACTCCTGGGTAGGTTTGGATGCTCTTCTTGGAGAGTTCTGAAGATGCAATTGTCAGAAATGGGGGAGAAAAAAAAAAAAAAACCCTTTACAGACAATATATGGCAAAGAGGTGTCCCTGACCTAAGAGGAGTTTTGGGACCAACAAACCTGGGGGGATGGGGAGATTAGGGGAAAGCTAAACTTCATTAAAAAAAAAAAAAAAAAAAAAAAAAAAAAAAAACCTTCCATATTGTGAAATCCCTGCATTCTGTAAACTTCTCTTTTCTCGTTTTGCAACAGCTCGTCCCTACTGGAAAACCGCAGACCCTGTTCCCTACACCCTCCCTCGTCCTGGACCCTCTGCTCCTTTGTCTCCTACTCTCTCTAGCCTCCAAGCTCTAACAAACTACATTCCTTCCGTTTCACGTCTGGTCAAAGAAAATCTGCTTTTATTATTATTTTTTAAAGATTTTATTTATTTATTCATGAGAGACACAGAGAGAGGCAGAGACCCAGGCGGAGGGAGAAGCAGGCTCCGTGCAGGGACCTGATGCGGGCCTCGATCTCGTGACCCGGGGTCACGCCCTGGGCCGAGGGCAGGTGCTCACTCGCTGAGCCCCGCCCCCCCCCGCCCCCGCGACCCCTGAAAATCTGCTTTCGGAAGCCCCGTGGCTTCCCGTCCTTCCCGGGCCCCCAGCGGGTTCTCGCAGCGATGCTCGGGGCCGCCGGGGGTCAGGAGCCGCGCGCCGAGCGCCAAGGAGACACAGCGCCCCCTAAAGGCAGCGCGATCAAAGTGGCGGAATCAGGCCGCCGACACCACGTGCTCCCCGCTCTGCCAATCGAAAATTCACAATCGCTTCCTCCGCTCCCCATGGAAACAACCCCGCCCCCTGACCCTCCCGCCCCCTCCAGCCGTGACGTTGTGGCGTTCTACTGAGTGTTTAGACTGGCAGTCAAACGCCCGCGCCTTCTGGTTGGACAGTCCGCTTCCGCTCAGCAAGCGAGCGCTCTGATTGGCCAGCGGGCCGAGCGCCGGTAGGACACCATCCAATAGTCCTCGCCATGGGCGGGGCCTAGCGGGGAAGCAGGGCCAATCAGCGGCGGCGTTGCTTTTGCGGCTCCACGTCGGCACCAGCTGCGGGGCAAGATGGAGGCGCTGATCTTGGTAGGAGCCGGAGGGGCGGCCGAGCGGCTGCGGCGTCCACGGGGGCCGGGAGCTGGGGTTCGCCCGCGGCGGGCGGGGGTCGCCAGGGCACCTCCGGGTGGCCCTCGGGGACCGACGCTTCCGCCGGCCCGCGGGCTGAGCGCGCGGCCTAGTCCAGGGGCCGTAGGCGCTGAGGCCGCGGGGGGCGGTGGGAGCCCTTCCGGGAGGGCGAGCCCGTGGGAAGTCGAGGGCCGCGGGCGCCGTCCACGCGCGGGGCCGCAGCCTCTCGGGGCGCGCCCCCTCGGCGTTCTGGGCGGCGGCCCTGCGCGCGGGCCCCGCCTCTGGGGCCCTCGGGGTCGCCACGCTCGGCCTCCGTGGCGGATTACGTCACAGCCCCCGAGACGCCTCCCTGTGACGTCATCCCCCGCCGGCCCCGCGGTGTCGGTGTGTCGTCACGGGCGCGTCCCACCGCAGCTCTGGAATGCCTGGTGCGCCCGGCGCGGCCTGGGGGCGTGACCCCGGAGCCCTCCTTCTGTTCTCCGCTTTTGGGGTGTTTTTGTTTTGTTTGTTTTGTTTGTTTTCCGCCCCCACCAAGAGTTCAGGAGCCCCCGGGGCAGGGTGCGCGGTGCTCACGCGCCCTCCGCGTACGGGACGGTCTCGGGGGCTAAAGGGGCGCGGGCGTTCCTCGCCCCTAGGATCCCTTCTGCTTCTTAGAACCAATAAAATACCGTTGCGTCTTCCTGAGAACTGGGCCGGAGGATTCCTGCGGGGGCTCCGCGTCACGACCCGGACGTCATGCCCTGGCTCCTCTTGAGGCCGCGGGCGCCTTCCTTCCGCCCTTAGGATTTGGGGTGAGCGCCGGGTGCTCCCGTGATGGAGCCGAATTCCAGCCGCTTCCCAGAGACGGTGTCTCCCGTGTCTGTTCCTTCAACCCCAGCACATGCACACGCCCGGAATGACGGGCTTTAGTTCTTCTCCCCAAAAAGGGCAACGATAGGGATAACTCCTTCCGACTGTACGGATCGGTCAGGCCTGAAATCTGAGTCTTGCAAAATTCTTAGATTTAACTTTTTTTTTTTTTTTTTTTTAAGTAATCTCCACACCCAGTGTGGGGCTCAAACTTGTGACTTGCAGGTCAAGAGTCGCGGGCTCCACCAACGGAGCCCAGGCAGTCCCTGAGTAGTTTTTAAATAAGATATTTTTTGCACCAGTTAGCCAGTATTCACTTTTTTAAAGATTTTATCTATTTATTCATGAGAGAGACAGAGGCGGAGACACAGGCAGAGGGAGAAGCAGGCTCCATGCAGGAGCCTGATAGGGGGACTCGATCCCGGGTCTCCAGGATCACACCCTGGGCCCAGGGCGGGTGCTCAACCGCTGAGCCACCCGGGCGTCCCCGAGCCAGTGTTGTTTACACACAGTAGGATATACTCCAGGGAGTTGATTTCTTCGGAAATCTTTAGAAAACTTTAAAATGTGCTCCGTACATTTGTTTACAAGGGAGCCTGCTGAAAGGTACGAGAGTGAGGACAGGGTCCTGGGGAGCCCTCTTAACAAGGGATCGGTGTGTAGTGGTGAGTGGAAGGAGGTATGTGTGAAAGCCTCACGTTTTCCCTTACCTGGGTTTTCAGCCTCCACTTCCTCCGTGAAGTCTGCAATCTGCTGCTTCCTTAGATCCGTTTTGATCTGTACCTACGATGCCGCTTTACAGATCCCTTCGAACCTCATCAAGCATCCCAGAACTTTGGTTCTAAAACCACACTGATGCTTCATCATGAGAAATCTACGTAATGGGGTTAGGGGAAACCGAATTACAGGGGAAAGGGATTGCTCAGGGAAGCACGTGTCAAAACTGGGATTAAATTTTGATTCCTCATCCTCCCAGACTGTCTGTCTGTCTCTCTCATGTTACTGTAGGTGTTCTCATCGTGGACTTTCTACCTCTTTAGTATGCAGAATCATACTTTTAAACGTCAGTTACGTAAAGCTTTTGTTGGGGACAAAGTACTAATAGGTATCAACACGTGTGCTGGTCTTCAGAGGTCTTGTGATAATAAGCCAGTATTTTCCTTCCTCTGGGTTAGCCTCTCTCCAAGACTTTTTTTTTTTTTTTTTTTTTTGGCTCTTTACAATCTCATTATAATTTTGGCCTCCAATTAATAATTTATAGATCTTTCTCACTGTTCCAGCCTTTTCTCAACCAGAGTTCTAGGAGAGAATGAAGCCCTAAGGCATTCATTAATGTAATGAATCAACTTCTCTGTATCCACAATGGTACTAGTTTGTACCATCCTTGGGAGAAGTTAGAAAAAAGTAGTCATTTAAATAGTTTTTAGGATTCGGTGCTTCAGATGAGGAACCTTAGTTGAAAATCAGGTGATACTTCCTAAATTTTTATTTCTCTTTACACTCACGAATTGGCCCAAGAAATTGAGCCCCATTGGACTCAGAATCACCCTCCTGCATTGGTCCTTTTAAACCTCACCCCCTCCTCTGTTTACCCAGCAGCATCTGATTACTTAAATTCCCATCTTCATTGTGAAAAGTATGAGGAATCCATGGATCTTACCTTAGGTCTCTCCTGAACTAGAGTTTACCGTAACGTGATAATATTTAACAAACCACTCAAACAGGGCAGACACCTTCTAAAGTTCTTGTCGGCTTCCTCCTTTCACATTTCTGTTTCCCGGTTTCTGGACCTCTGGGGAAATCTCATCAAAGTATATTCTTCTTTCCCCACCTCTGCGAGGCTCACAGCCATAGGATATTGAGAAGGGAAGGGAAATCTAGAGGGGGTCAAGAAGAAACATCTGCCGAAATTTGATCTGATTATGGGGATTTCTAATTACCAGTAGGTGCCCTTCATTTAGGTGCTTTACAGTGGGTCACGTTTCTTTCTTGAATTAGGTAACCTGGCCCTAGGTTTCAAGCAGATTTGTCTGATCTTTTCTCAGGTCCTCTGGTGGTCTCTAAGGAAAGAGACCCTTTCATCGCCTTCTCTTCCCAGTGCTTTATAGTGCTCCCAGCCTGCATCTTCGGACTCGGCTTCCTCTCTCCTGCTGTTTTCTGCTGGTTCTTCCTTTCTTCGCTGTGAATGGAGAGGGATCTCTGCGGGTCACCATTCTCCATTAATAACCAATGAAATCTTAAAGATAATGACTTACCCCTTCCTCCTCTACCTTTTTTTTTTCTCCAATGAATTATTCTAGCAGTCTAGATCCTTAAATCTTTCCTCAGAGGTTTCATTTTTCCTCATCCTCTCTGGATTCACTTTGAGTGTTTTTCCAGTGTTTTTCAGACCAGACTTAGTTCTACCTTTTCTCTCTCTTTAGTAACATTTTTTTATTCTACAGTGGCCAAATCCCGAATTCTAAGCCTCATTCAAAAATCAGGGCATCCAGAGTGCACAAGAGGGTGCGTATATATGGAGGAGGAAACTATGCGGAATACATCAATGACTTAAAGGTTGATATTGCTCTGTGGCCTTCGCTTCCTGAATCATCTTAATGGGGCTTTTGTTAAATTCCTTTGGCACTAACAGTAGAGGTACTTGGCCTAAATGCCCCCTCCCCCTGCTCTGGGCAAAGGTATCAATTACATTAAGCCCCCAAAGCACTCCCATCTCGTTCCTGGCAGTCCCCTGTGCCCCTCTCCCAGCTGCGTCCTTGCCGGTGCCTGGCCCCTCCATTTCGTTAGAAGAAGCAATCTCCTCGTTCCTGCACTGTGGAGATATATTTCTCAGCGAGGGCGCAAGCAGTGCCAGCACTGCCCCCGGTGAGGTCCCTGGCAGCCATAAAAATTTTTATTGTGATTATGTTGGTGTCGGGGTGTCCATCTGGGTTATTGCACACCTAGTTTAATTGATTGAAGTTTAATTTATTGACACTTCAAATTAAATGATCAGAATAAACTGTGCTGTTACTCTGGCCGGCTTGTTTTAATGGTTGATTGCTGGAAGCAGACCTCGGCTTGAACTAAAACCCCCAAAGAGCAATTGACGCTGCTTCTAACTCTCTCCATGTCTTGCCCTCCAAGAAGACCTCGTTATAGATTTCCGACGTATTTATATATATTTTTTCCCTCTCCTTCACAGTGGTGGGAAAGAGTTGGTCCCTGGCAAGGTATAAATTATATCAGAGGTCTAGGGGAGCTGTCACACGGTCAAGAGAGGAGGAGGGGGTCTCCATGTGAAGAAAGCCAGGTCTTTGAGAAGCCAGGTCTTCCCTGTGAGGCAGAGGATGAATGCAATTATCCCGTTATTTGAGGGAGGCTAGTGGCAGATTTAGGGTCTTTTTCATCTAGATATTTGCTACTGTTTTTTACTCCACTGACCCGACTTGGTTAGAGTTAGGATACTGACAAGACGACTAGTTACGGAAAGGGGAAGTCGAGAAGCAGATAAAGGGTCGAACAGGAATAAGGAATCTGTGCCTGCCGATCCTCTTGTGCGGGAGTGATGAGGGGGACGGCGAGCAGAGGGCCCGCGGGCGGCTGACCCGCTGGGCCGGACGTGGAGGCCTTGCGCGTTAGGAGATGCCAGGCCTGGCAAAGGCCCTCTCACATCTGTCTTGCCTGATTCCCCACAGAAGAGGCTCTCTCTCAGGTCACATTATTAGAGAAGTTCTCTTATCCTTAGATTTCCTAGCTTTCGGGGTTTTTCTGGCGTTAGACCACGCCCATCGCTTCAGAAGTATTTTCTGCCCTGGAACTAAATCACAGGCTGCAGGTGAAGCACACGTCTCTCTGGCTGTTTCGTTTTCACACGGTCAAGGCAGATAGTCCCCACCTAGAGCCACAGCTTTGGGTCGCTCTGCCAACTTCCTTCAACTGCGTTTGTTATTTGTGGACGTCTCAGAGGGTGACAGACTGGGGCAGAGGGTAGCAGTTACCCCTCCGAGTGTGATTTGGAATTCTGGGTTGGTAGACGGTAAGGTGAGCACAGAGGCTGTCAGCTCGTTCTCACACCAGCAGACGGGGGGCGGGGGGCACGGATAGCCTTAGACATGATCATAACCAGGACTCGGCAGAAGTCGATCTAGTTCCACTTGATTTTTCCCTTTACCGAATGGTATGTATGTATGTATGTATGTATTTATTTATTTATTTATTATTTAATTTTTTTTTTTTTTTTTATTTATGATAGTCACAGATAGAGAGAGAGGCACAGAGACACAGGCAGAGGGAGAAGCAGGCTCCATGCACCGGGAGCCCGATGTGGGATTCGATCCCGGGTCTCCAGGATCGCGCCCTGGGCCAAAGGCAGGCGCCAAACCGCTGCACCACCCAGGGATCCCCCGAATGGTATTTAAATGAGGGCGCTTGTGTTACAGACCTGGGAAGGCAGGAAGTTCCAGTGTTGCTGTCAGGCCCCGGGTGCGGGTACTTTGATTTCTGCTTGTTCACCTCCTCTTTCCAGTGCTGCGTTTCTGTAATTCTTTCACCTTCATAGTAGTTGGAGATTTTACTGTGTGGCCCCCGGGGAAAAATCCTGCAGATCGACTTTCTAAAGAAAAATTTTTTTTAATCAGTTCTTGGCCTAATGTGGGGCTCAGAGTCACAACCCTGACACTAAGAGTTGCCTGCTCAACCAGCTGAGCCAGCCAGGCTCCCGGCTTTTTGAATTTTAAGAGAGGATTTAAGATTTTGCATTCCTGGGCAGCCCGGGTGGCCCAGCAGTTTAGCGCCGCCTGCAGCCCAGGGCGAGATCCTGGAGACCCCGGATCGAGTCCCACGTCGGGCTCCCTGCATGGAGCTTGCCTGTGTCCCTCCCTCTGCCTGTGTCTCTGCCTCTCTCTCTCTCTCTCTCTTCCTCTGTCATGAATAAATAAATAAAATATTTAAAAAAATTTTGCATTCCTGAAGAGCTTGGGCTTGGTTATCTTTGTCCTTCCTGTCTCATAGCCGCCAAATTTAGTCATTGAAAGGTGCTGACCTTTGCTCCCCCTGCTGGCTGCAGGTTTTCTCAGTCATATTCATGAATTTATGAAGGCCACACACATATTTGTTGAAATCATGATTTGGTGCCAGGCAGAGGAAAGGGGGGGGTGATTTACAAAAGTATCACTCATTTCCCCTTTTTTTCCCCTCCCCTCTCCACATGATCTTATTATCCTCACCAAGTATCATATTTAATTCTTACTGAGCTCCATGAAATCATAAAAATTTGCGAATGTATATTTTTCTGGGAACAGGGTCCATAGATTTCACCAGCTTACCCAAGAGTTCTGCTGTAACTTAAGGTATTCACTTTAATTGATCTGGGTCAGGCCTCTCGTTTCTCTGATGAAGCAGTGGAGTCCCAAGAAAGGTAGAATTTGAGTTAATGGCGGACCCAGATTATAATAAAGGATTTTAAGTGTCGAGAGACATTTTCTCCTGTAGGTCATGAGTTGTTGGCAGTCGCTGCGCTTTCACGTTTTATATCTGTGTCAGGTAGGAAGATTCTCCAGGTGTCTCTTCCTGACATCACTTCTTCCTTCCTAAGACTCGTGTTCGGTTTCCTCTTTATAGCCAATACCTGGTCTCATGGCATCTGGGTTCCGTTCTCTGGTACCTGTGGCTCCTGGTCTCTCCTGAGTTGTGCTTGAATCCAAGCGAACCTTTGGGTAGTGTGTAAACACTGCGCTTCCTTGTCGAAGCCTTGAGCTAATTCTTTTCGTTTGAAGTCCCTTGGGTCGTGGCTGGCAAATTGAAGCCCTCAACCCCAGAGGAGCTTTTCATTTTAAAGAAGTTGGCACAGAATCAGGGAGCAATACCTGCTTAGCTCTGTGGAGCTGGGAGCGGTATCCTGTCTTGGTTTTACGTTATAAATAGGGTCGAGGGAAGAGCATCTTGGTTTGTTGTTGTTTAGGACCTATTGCCAAGCCAGGGTATTACTTTTGGCATGGCCATAAAGATTTCTTTATAAGTGGAAAATGAAGAACTTTCTAGGAATCTCAACCGGATTCTTACTTGTGTCCTTTCAGCCGCGTGGATGGCATCCTCCTCTAACTCCACAGAGGCTTCTGGGTCGTATCCTTCCCCTCCCCCTCCCCCCCCCCCCCCCCCGCCCGGTGAATTAAATAATCAGGCTTAGCCCTCAAATATCCTGTCTGCCTGCTGCAATCCCAGGCCCTTCTGGTGGCGTTTCGTGATCTTATCCCAGAGTGCCCTCTTACTGTGTACGTTGTGAACTGACTTAATTCGGTGCTTTTTCAGGACCCATCTCTCCTAGTTTGACTCAGGAGACACACAATTAGAGAGCTTTTATGCAGAGCTGCCTTTTTAAGATTTTTGCTGTTATCCTGAGAAAGCTGCAGGTCATTCGAAGGCCCACAGGGGGCAGCACTAGGAACGGCGGCCCCGGCTTGTCCCCTCTGTGCCGGGGGCGGGGGTGCTGGGAGATGATGTTTTCCACCAGGCTTCAGAAAGCCTCCGATTGAGATCAAAGACTCCTTTGCAGCAGGCTGGTTGCTTGTTCCGTGTTGTTTCAGCTCTCCTGAGGAGCCCGGTCTAGTTCTCTTGATAATAAAAACATACAAGGAAATCTGTATCTGAGCCACCCAACCTCCCACAAACCAGTCTGCCTGCATGTCATTCCCAGGCACAATTAGCATTTGAGGTGAAGTTCTGTTATACACTCAGGCTGTGGCTCTCTGAAAGTCAGTGCATCACAGAACTTTGTCTCGAAAGCTTTCTAGCAGCTACACATTGGGGAATGGGAGGGAAGAATAGACCTTTAAGATCCTTTGAACATGGCCCTAAGCTTGTAGGGTCTTTTTCAGCCATCGGCATTTAATATGTTACAAGGTCGGGCCTAGTCCCTTGTCCGGGAGGCCCATTTCTCAATAGCCAGGAGTTATTTATAAACTTGCCCTTTGCAAAAACTTAAGATGAAATTACATTATCAGTAATGGCTTCTGGGGCCTTTAAACTGGCTGGTTTTATGGTAGGAGAGGAACTCGTGGCCTCCCCACCCCTGAGAGGTGGAGCCCCCCTCCCCCCCCCCCCAAGGAAAGGAGAAGCTGCTGGCTCCCGCTGTGCACAGTGGAGAACTGAAGCAGCTTTTACACTCAGGGCTGAGTTCTCGGCTGTGTTTAGTGTGCTTATTCCTTTGAAGTTTGAAATGATCAGCCTTTTCTCTAGCGCGTCTGCCCTCCTGAGAGCGCTGGTAGGCTGGGTCTGGTCTTCCCCTGCCTGCCTTTGCCCGTCTTTCATCCTTCCCACAGAGATCCAGTTCCTATTTTGGGGTTAGCCCAGGGATCTGTTTCTGCCTTTGCCAGCAGTTGTAGACACTCGTACCCCATTGGCTAAGAGAGTCTTTCTTTTCTTTGGGATCCATCCCATTCTTTCTAGGGATGCCAGAGTCTGTGGCTGCAGGAACCAGTCACCGATGCCAGATCAGTGCCCAGCGTAAACCTTTAGGAAGCTCTCCAGTGTTCCTGTGAATGTGGAGAGAGGAACAGAGCCAAGGATTTCCAGGGAAGAGGTTGTAGGGAAAATGATCTCTTGTGAATTTCCTTCCCTGTGGGCTTCTTTTCCTATTAAGGACACTCATTCCCATTGGTGTCTCCCTTTTTGATGAATTGAGGATCCAGTTGCTATAGAATCGAGCCTGCTTTATGGGAAGAGCTTTCTGTGGGGTTTAAGAGTTAGGAAAGCTTCTCTACTTGTGACCCTTTAGATGATCCTCTGGGGGACTGCCCTCTGCTAGACGCAGAGTTCCTTAGTCAGACAGTGTATTTATTCCAGGGGGTAGTGTGTATAGGTGGGCGTCTCTAAGGAGTGTTTATCAGAGGAGAGAGAAATTGGTAGTAATGTCACCCAAGATGGCCACAGCAGAATGTCTACCTGTATCTGGAAGTCGACTTATAAGAGGGTCCCCGAGATGCTTACTGCTTCAGGAAGTTTTTCTTTATTCTCAAACTTCATTAATTCTCTTAATCATTCAGCAAGTACTGAGAGTTTAGTGTATGTCACACATTGTTCAGGACACTTGGAATAAATCAGTGAGCAAAACACAAAAATTGCTATTCTCAAGAATTCCAAGTGGGGAAAGCACGCATTCTTCATCACCCTGTTGTCAAAAGACTGGGTTCCCTTTACTCTCATTCTTAACTCCCCAAGGTAGGGTTGGTTCTTTTCGTGGAACCATAAACCTCCTGGAGCCTCATGGGACAGTTTACCTTTGTAGAGGTTGCAGTTTCAGGATCCTTGGCAATAATTCTTCCATCTTCACTCTTGGGTTTTTGTTAAACACATGCTTGGAGATTATATTTAGCCCCTGTGAGGACTGCGGGTTTCCTAAGTAAGGCCAGGAAAGGGAGGCAGCAAAGCAACAGCCCTTTCTCATAGCACAGGGGAGGGATAGCAATGGTAAGTAATGTTGATTAGAAATTCAAGGAATGTGAGGGGCACCACCTGGCTCAGTTGGTAGAGCATGGGACTCTTGATGTTGGGGTTGTGAGTACACTGGGCGTGGAGCCTGCTTAAAAAACATATAAAAAAAAAAAAAAAGAAAGAAAGAAATTCGAGGAATGTGAGCCTGCAGAGCCTTCCATACACATCACACTGCCTCCCTTTCCTTCCTCTTCCTCTTCTGTTAGCTGGTTCCCTAGAAGTTGCAGGAGTAGAGGAGCTTTTGCAAAGTGCTATGTTTTGCATTTGTTTGAGTGTAACCATTAAGGCTGAGGCTGCAGTTCCTTCATGAGAGCTATTATCCTCAAAATTTGATTTTTGGTAGTAAAAGAACACTCCCCTCTTGCTCATTATATCCAGGCTCCAGGCTTCGTAGATCCTTTTCTTACTACTTAATTCCTCCAAAATTCAGATTGGTTTTTGTCTTGGCAGGTTAAGTGGTAGTGGTTGGGGGTGTACTAGAGGAATTGGGATCATAGGGGAAGTCTTGGAAGATGGATGTCTCACTGGGCTGCATTCAGAACTGGTGTGTTTGTGTGTATGAGTGTGTGTGCATGCATGCGTGCTCGTTTCCCTCTGCTCGGTGTGTGGGTGGTTTAGGGAAGGCTTGCTTTATGCCTCTGCATTGCTACTGCATTGGGACTGCAGAAACTTCAAGTACACTAGGGCATTCAGCCCTATTTTCAGATAGCCTCGTGCGGTGCCTACTAATTAATCTGGTCGCATTCCATACCTACCTGCACATGGGAGACCAGGGAGAGAGGGTAATTTGGAAAATAACTGTAGCATAATATTTGAAAATAAGAGCATGACCTACCTTTATTAAACCCTCTGTGAGTCTGGCTCAGAGAAACTGTTTCTCTGATGCTGCTTTAGAGTCCTTTGTTGAAAGCCCCCCCCCCCCCCCAATTCAGTTCATTCACCACTTGATCGTTCTCGGTGGGGATTGTCTAAATGTAACCATTCGGGATAGGGGACATACGGAGGCACCTCTGTATCCCCTTGCAGCCCCACTGGGACTAGGGGAAGATATCTGGTTTGCCAGGGGTGGCAGGAGCCTTCAGGACTGAAGGTATGTTCATATCTCTTCAGGAACCCTCCCTGTATACTGTCAAAGCCATCCTGATTCTGGACAATGATGGAGATCGACTTTTTGCCAAGGTGAGATTCCCTTTGAAATTCATTTAGGAGCAAGACAAAGACTTATTTTGAAATTTGGATGGATTTGGGACTGCCCCTGTTTCATAGTCCTTGATACTACAATTTTGAGAATTCTTTCTTGTGCCTACTCCAGATAAAACCATTTCTGTATCTTGGTTGCCCTGCTTCCATACTTGCCTCCCACAGATTCTGACCTCCTTTGTTGTACCAGAGCAGGGAAAAGCTTGGGAACCTTGGTTTCTGAACAATACAGTGTTTGGATGTGAGAAGCAGGTTGCCCAGGCCCATCATTCCTGTCCCCTTTCCTTCTGCCTTGTCACCCTGCCTGGGTTTTTCCAGGAATTCTCCTGGCAGTTCCAGGGTTCCAGCCCTAGGTCTGCAGTCACCACCAGGCTTGTTACCTCCTGACGTCCCCAGTGTGATGTTTCTAACTTTGGATCTATTGAAAGAGAGGAGAAAGGACACCCCTCTCCTCTCCCTCCATATTCTCCCCCTCCTGTGGAAATTTTTTCTGTCCCTGGTGTATTCACTCCGGGCGAGCACAGCATAAATCAATCAGCAGGTAGAGATTAGTTTAGAATTCACCAGCTGTTCCTCCCTGTAATTGGATGTAACTATGCAGGACACCTTTTGAAACAGTTATCCAGTTACTAAATGCCAGACCTGTCATAGGTCTTCAGCTGACTGCGACGGATTAGCCCCTAAAGAGCAGAGCGATTTAGCAGCCTGTATCTCTACCCCTTGCCAGCCAGGGAGAGCTTGGGAGTGGGCTCAACAATGTGCTCGGCTGTCTCCTGCTTCTTTCAGTTTGCAGAAAAGAGAGCTGAGATCTGCAAGAGATGGAGTCGGGTTTGCCTTTCTTTAGAGGAGGTTCTTGCAGCCTTTCCCCATTCCCATTCCTCAGCTTCATAGTGTGAGTGAGGGTCTAAAAGGCGTGTTCTGTGCCCTAGTGCCTTTTGTGTTCCCTACTCCCTGCCATGGGATAGCTCCTAGGAAGCACTGGATGAGAGTGGCCTCAGGGTTGCTTTCCGAGAATGCAGACAGGGGTAGAGCTTCATCACAGGCCTCCGTCCTTAGGGTCTTAGGGATGTGAGGTGGGCGTGCTTATGGCAGGGTCTTTACAAGAGCTTTTTTTTTTTTTTTTTTTTTTTATATTCAGTTACTCACTGACCATTCCCTACCTCCGTAGTTCTTCCTTCGTGCCAGTATTTTTCCCTCACCCCATGCCTTAAAGGCGAGAAATCCAAGATCCAGGGCAAAACACAGTCACTAATCATTCTGGGCTCCCAGCTCTAATGACCCAACCCATCTCCTTTCCCTCGACCAGTACTATGACGACACCTACCCCAGTGTCAAGGAGCAAAAGGCCTTTGAGAAGAACATTTTCAACAAGACCCATCGGACTGACAGTAGGTCATTTTCCTTTCGCTGCTCCCTGTGCTGGGGGAACCATAGTGGGCAGGGGGTGGCAGCAGGACTGCAGAGAAAGGATAAAATGACTGCCTCCTTTTTCTCTTTTTTCCTCCTCCCCTCATATAATAAACTCTTCAGAATGTAATGGGGAGGTGAGTGTACCTCACGCGGGAATACCGTGCTGGAAGGTTGGCTGTTAGCTACCTGTCTAGTCCCTGGATTTATGAGCCTCACTTGACAAATTTAACTGCAGCTCTGCTTATTGTACCGCATCCATTAGGGCAGGTAAATGGAAGTCTGTAAAGGTGACCGCTCTGCATTTTCACCTCCGAAGGATCGACTAGTATCCTGTCTCCTATACAAGGAGGGAAATAAGGGTAGTTGTTGGGGAGGTGGTTAGGAGAAGATACATTTTGATTCCCCCAAGTTAGTACTTCCCTTCTTGTGCTACCACTCAGAAGGAAAAAGCAGGCGAACTTTGGTCTTTGGGGGTTATTATGACTTACCTTACTTAAGCCCAAGGAGCTGGGTACCAGGAGTTCGCGGCAACTCCTTCTATCTTACTTCCTTATCTCAGGCCACCCACTATTTGCGCCTTCCCTTTCTCCCCCTCCCCAGGTGAAATCGCCCTCTTGGAAGGCCTGACGGTGGTATACAAGAGCAGTATCGATCTCTATTTCTATGTGATTGGCAGCTCCTATGAAAATGAGGTGAGAATCCCACTCCTCTTCGCTCGCTCTGATCCCACTTCCTAAACCAAAGGCAGGACATAGTCATTGGGTCTGGACCCCAGGAGTGCCACGTCCCTCTGGGCTAAAAAAGTTGTCAGAGATCACTGTTGACCTCACAAATGTGGCCTAGCAAATCAGCCTAGAGTGGTCGTTTCCCCCAATTGCTCGCTCTTCCTTTCCTTTCCTTTCCTTTCCTTTCCTTTCCTTTCCTTTCCTTTCCTTTCCTTTCCTTTCTCTTTCCTTTCTCTTTCCTTTCTCTTTCCTTTCTCTTTCGTTTCTCTTTCGTTTCTCTTTCGTTTCTCTTTCGTTTCTCTTTCGTTTCTCTTTCGTTTCTTTCTTTTCTCTTTTTTTTCTTTTTTTTCTTTTTCTCTTTCTTTTTCTCTTTTTCGTTCTTTCTTTCTTTCTTTTTCTTTCTTTCAAGTTTTGTTATTTAAGTAATGTCTACACCCAGTGGGGGGCTAATATGAGGTTTTTAAAAAGATTTTATTTATTGAGAGAGAGAGAAAGCGAGTGCAAATGGTAGGGGTGTGGGGGGCAGAGGCAGAAAGAGAGGGAGAAAGAATCTCCAGTAGACTCTGTGCTGAGCACTGAGCCTAATACCGGGCTTGATCTCATGACCCTGAGATCATGACCTGAGCCAAAATTGAGAATTGGACACTTAACTGACTGAACCATCCAGGCATCCATAAAAGATGGATTTCTGAGGTGTGGTCAAGGTTGGAAGGATGCTTCCTCCTGCTACGTAGGGTGCACACCTAACTGAGTTTGGATGAGTTAGACAATATTTGGGGTCATGTTGAATGAAGCCATACATCCTGAATGGATCAAATTGAGAAGACTGTGGGTACAGTCCTAACCTGCTGCCTGTGCAGGAAAGGCTACTTACCTCAGGTGCAACGTCTACAGGAGTAGATAAGTAGAAATAAGCCCCCACATAATTTGAAGCAAAAGTTAAAGTTTGAGAGAACCAACTCTTTTGAAGCTCTTACTACTTTAAGTGCTTTGTTACTTCTATCTTATGGCACTTCTGGGTTATGGTCATTTGTGCCCTTTCTTTTTTGTTTTTAAGATTTTATTTGGGACACCTGGGTGGCTCAGTGGTTGAGCACCTGCCTTCAGCTCAGGGCGTGATCCCGGGGTCCCAGGATCGTCCCACATCAGTCTCCCTGCGTGGAGCCTGCGTCTCCCTCTGCCTGTGTCTCTGCCTCTCTCTGTCCTGAATAAATAAATAAAATATTTTTTAAAAATGAGTTACTAGGATGGGTCAAATTGGGGTTAACATATTAAAAAAAAGATTTTATTTGTTTATTCGTAAGAGATACAGAGAGAGAGAGGCAGAGACTTAGGCAGAGGGAGAAGCAGGCTTCATGCGGGGAGCCTGATGCGGGACCTGATCCCTGGATGCCGGGGTCACACCTTGAGCCAAAGGCAGACGCTCAACCGCTCAGCCACCCAGGCTGCCCTGTGCCCTTATTTTATAGATGAGGAAACCAAGCCATGAGGAATGTAATGAAATTCCGTGCATATGGCCACTGTTGAACTACAGAAGTGGCAGTTTCATATGGTTCAACCTAATAACTTTCCTGGGGTCACACATTTAGGAATGGCTCAGCTGGGATTTAAGCCCAGATCTATCTTACTCCAAAAGGCCATGCTCCTTCCACTGACTCTGAGCTGAGCTATTGTTTGGTTAATGACTTCTTTACCTAAGATACTGGGTGACACATACAGAGTTGGTAAAGACGTGTTGGGGACTATGATAGGAAAGTTTGAACAGTCTGGCCAAAGACAGACCTCAAATTGTGGGATCGTATAGCAGAATTTATTTCTGTGAGAACTCACTGGCCCTCTTCTGTTTTGCTCGGTCTTCACCTTATGCTTTTGGTCCTTTGTGAAAGAAAGCCTGTGTCTTTTGACGCTTAATGAATTAGTGAGTTTTGTGTTCAGGTAGCAGTTTTCAGGGCCTTGAACCTTATCCTTCTGCTTCTTCTGTCTCCCAACAGCTGATGCTCATGGCTGTTCTGAATTGCCTCTTTGACTCATTGAGCCAGATGCTGAGGTGAGCAGGCCATTCTTGACATCTGTTGGGGAGAGAAAGTCATATTCATCAGGCCCAGGGATTTGGGGGGGAATTAGCAGGGGCTCCCGGGAATTGATTTACCTTGAGAAGTGAGGCTTATTATTTCAGAGTAATTCGCACTGATGGGGAGGACTGGATGGAAAGTATGTCTCTCCTGTGGGATAATTCTCCTAAGAACGGGGACGGGGAGGAGCAATGTCTGTCTACTCTCATGTTACCCAGTGGCTCTGTCAGAGTCCTGAGCACCCTTATGGTGCTTTCCTAGACCTCATTAGAGGGTAGGGAAAGGGCAAGCATAGGGGAATGTCCCAGATGTAACATCAGTACCCTGGGAAAGGAGGCAGCGCTCCCAATTTTTAACTTTAGCCCTTAGATTTTCCCTTCTTTAAAACAGGAAGAATATGCCATTTACCTTCCCCTCCCTTTCCACCTCCCCAGCAGCCCTGTTCCCCATGTAGACGGGCAACAGAGGAGATATAAGATACTTTTCCTGAAAACATCCAGGGCTCTGAACTTCATTCCCCTAGCAGCTCCCAAGTGAACCCAGTACAGACAGCCATCCGCCATCCGGAGCAGAACAGCAGGCGCTCTCAGCCCCACAAAATCAGCAGGGCGAATGGCTCAGATTTCCTCAGGAAGGGGATGATTTATTTCTTAGCCAGGTGAATGAATAGACTTCATTTCAGTGATCTAGTGAAAGAGTCAGACTGACGGATGTGACTGGCCACATGCACAACCACCGGATCTAAGGCTGGTGGACGAGGGCCCTGACTGTTCCCAGCCCCCTAGTTGGGCTTCTTTTCAAGGCCTGAGAAGAGCTGGTGAGGGAGGGGGAGGCGGGGGGAGTGGAGCGAGGCTTAGAAGGGTTGTCAGAGCTGAAGTACAAATAGACTTTGCACTCAACTCCTCTCCACCCTCCCACCACCTCCAGATTGAGTTTAGCTGTTTATTTCCTTTTTTCCACCCAGTGATGTCAGTGTTTACGAGCAGTGTCACTAGCAGCATCGCGGTAGGTAGGGAAGAAACTAGCTGGATAATCAACCCTTGAATAGTCAGAAATTGCCTATATTCTTTGAATCTCTTTGTTGACATTCCTGATCCTTACTTATTAGCAACTAAGAGTAAGAAGAGGTTTAGAGTGGATAAGCCAAAAAGTTCTTATTTACTTTTTAGTCTGTGTGGTTGGTGGAGACATTTTATAGGTCTAGTTTTGGATCTCCAACTCAACAATGTCCTAGGGTTCCTTTTACACACAGGCTGGTTTTTCTCTCTTCTCTTGGGGACTCAGGAAAAATGTAGAAAAGCGAGCTCTGCTGGAGAACATGGAGGGGCTCTTCTTGGCCGTGGATGAAATTGTAGATGGAGGGTGAGTTTTCTGACCTGCCTTGGATCTGGGGTGAGGGGATGGAGTAATTGCCTCTGTCCTAAGGCGAGTGGCCTGAGTGACCAGAGTTTCCCTACAGTGAATGAGTTTGTCTTATAGGACAGAATGAATGATGGTCTCTTCTTTATCTTCTTAGGGTGATCCTAGAGAGTGATCCCCAGCAAGTGGTACACCGGGTGGCATTAAGGGTAAGCAGGAGTGTGCTCCCCTTCTTCCCCCATCTACTCACCCTCCAGGGCCGACCTGCTAAATGCCTACGAAGGTCAGGGCTTATAGAATCCATATGGCCTTCTTCTTCCCATTCAAATTCTCATTGTCTCAAAGAGAGGAAGCAGAAGCAGCATTCTTTTGCCGCTTTACCTGATACCTAGCGTCCCTTACAGTCTTTGCACAGAGGGTCATTTAATACATCCTTAAGTGAATCAATGATGAATAAAAGAAACTTTGATATTAATACTTCTGAAATTATAAAGGAGCTTGAGGTTGACTTCTGCTCCCTTTAGGGACGGATCCCAGTCAGGTGAGGCAGAGGAGTGTCTTCCTTGTCTTAAACTCTTATGTAAGTGAGGACAGCACCTCTCTCTCAGGAAGCATTTATTTGCCAGAACCTCAGTCCTCTCCTGGTAGTAGTAATCTCCAAAGGGGCCACAGACGTCTCCAGGTCCACTGGGGAGATAATGGTGGGTACAGGGAGAGCCCACCAGTAAATTTTGGGGTGCAGAGGTGTTTGAGCAAAGCAAATCTCCCCATTCATGGAATGTCCCAGCTCTGACCTCCACAGAGTGAAGGCTGACAGTGCCGGGTAATGGGAAATCTTCTCCCTTAACTGCCGTGGGCTCCATTTGCATAGTTTAATCTTCTCCTCTAACATATGTCTCTATGTGGCAAGAGAGAGGGTCCCCCCCACTCCCGCCTTCCCCTTCTCAGGCTGCTGTTGCAGCAGTTTATTTCTTCAAATTAACATGCTGTCGTTACCCATCAGGCCTTGCGGGATCCATTAAATTACCCCTGGCTCCCCCTCATCCTTTCCCTGGTGATATTGATATTCAGGGAAGGTCTTCTCTGACTAGGGAATCAGGTCCCCCACCCCCAAGTTGAGGATCAGATAACCTGCTGATTACTTGGAATGGAATAAATCTTTTAAGAAGTCCTCCTGCCTTAGAGGATGGATGAAATGACCCTTTCCTGCTCACAGTCCCTCTGGCCAAGAAAACTGTGGCTCTACTACCTAGAAGGGACTCAGAAGTCAGGCATCTGCCTCCTGCTACAGTTGAAAGGACCACCTTTTCCTTCTCCACTACTGACTCCGGTCAGGTCTTACTCCAGCTTTCTCCCGTGCTAAATGTTTGTCTCTCTGTGCCGTAGGGTGAAGATGTCCCCCTCACGGAGCAGACCGTGTCTCAGGTAGGACTTTCTCCTTTCTTCCTCTCCAGGATGGATGGGGCCACTAAAGAGGCTGGAGTAGCATTCCATCCCAGCCCAAGTCTGAATGAGTCTAGAGACTGAAGATCCATCTTTCTTGGCTCCCTAGTATTCCAGAGGACTGGGCCTTATCCAGCCAACACGCCCTGCCCACCCAACTCCTATCCCACTTTGCTGTGAGCAGTGGCTGTCAGCCTTGCTCTGTACCCTTCAAACCCTCCCTGCCTGATGCCTCATTCAGTGATTTATTCCCCAGCAGAGGCTTGCCTTAAACAGATGGTCTGTGTGCGTGCGCGCGTGCACACACACACACACACACACTCTCTCTCTCTCTCTTTTCTTATTATTCAAATGAGGCTAAGCTGGAAATGCATATCCTAGAATAAGCAGGTTTGCAGATCCATCCTGCTCCTTAATGGATAGATTGCCTACCTGATGCGGGAGGCAAGGGAGGCATTCTGTTTTCTATCTATTTGGAATTCTCACCAAGAAGTCCATCTGGATGTGGTAACCCCTCCTTTCTAACATATGTCCAGTAACCCCCAGTTTTTTTCTTTCCTCCCAGGTATACCTCTTCTCTCTTCATCCCCCCAGTGGATTTGAATTTTTTTGGAATTTCCCAAACTGACAACCCTCTAGGGCCTTAGAGAGCTTCTTCCCATCCCTCTACCCTTGGGGATTTTGTATTTGCCATTCTCCTAAGGACAGGGAAGGCAAGTGAGGGGAAGGAGAGCCCCGGTCTCTGACCTTGCCCTGCCCCAGGCAAGCCCCTCACTGCCGCCCTTGTCCCTGCAGGTGCTGCAGTCAGCCAAAGAACAGATCAAGTGGTCACTCCTTCGGTGAAGACCTCACTGTTCCCGGCTCCTCACCCCCTCAAAAAATCCACACGTCTGCTGTGACTTCTCATCCAGTCCCCCAACTGATGCTCTCAGGGTCATCTCGGGGATCACAAGGGATCCTTAAATCTCCATTCTGTCTGTGATTGCTCCCCAAACCCCCACGTATACTTCCTCTTCTGTCTCACTGTTTTTGCAGTCTGGGAGTAAAGCTCCCAGCAGATTCAAGCGTAGGGTAAGGGAAGCACCCTTTTCCTTTTTACACCAGATTTTGCTCTCATGCTCTCCTACCCCCCATATTTTCTTCTCAACTCCTGTGCCCTTTGCTGCAGTTACACTTGAGATCAAAGCAGGAGAAAGAATGTGCTGAGTGTTTTCCTCCCTTTGCCTTTACTGGGCCTTTTTCCCAGCAGCCCATATGTTAGCAAGGGGAGGGGGAGAGAGAATTCTTTTCTATAGGATGAGTGGGGGGTGGCATATCCCAGCTCAGCCACAGCCCCACTTAGTGGCCTCAGCATTTCCTCCCATTCCTTCTTACTGCCCTGTCCTCCAGCCTTGGAAAAAAAAAGATTGCTGGTTTTCTCATGGGCAGGGGACAGAGTGGAAGACGCAGGGATTTACATTTTATTGGATAGGGCTTATAAAATTCTGTATTTCAGTCGCAGCTGCATTCTTTACCCTGATCCTGGCTCATAGCTTCAGAGCCACTGTGGTTTGTGAGTGTTCACTGCGGTGTCTGTCCCCTGGCCCACTCCCTCGACTCTCCAGCGTCACGACCCGTGGGATTGACCTGTGGGATCCCGGCCTGGCTCATCCCCTCTGTGCCCTGGAGCAAAGCCAGTCCCCCGACCTAAAACTCCATTTTAGTCTTGGGAAGGAGAGTTTTTGCTCAGAGCTGGGGCGGGGGACGGATTTATGACTGGGCCTCTGGCCTCTGGGCTCTGGCCCCCGGCTTCCCCACATGCACTTCCCCTGCCTCGGGCCTTCCTCCTCTGTGCCTCAGCCTTACATCCAGGCAGTAGGTCTGGGCTCTTTCCCTCCCTAGGCCGCTGAGAGAGGTGCCTTTCTTCAGAAAACCTTTGGGATTTGGATTTCCCCGGGAAGATGGAGGCTGGAACACCCACTCTTGGGTCTAATCTTTCCCCTTGACCCAAAACTTCCCACAAAAATGTCTCAAAAAATCCTTCCTGAGACTTCAGCCTTCCGTCCCACCCACTACCTGCCAGTTCTCCAAGACTGAGGTGGGGCGAGTAACGGGGCATATTGGAGGGGGCATTTTTGGGTGGGAGAGGTCTGGAGTCGGCAGAGAGCCACCTTCACATCCTGCTCTGTGCAAAGAGGAATAAAACCGATTTCTTTTTCCAAACTGCCTTTGTGTGATGTTTCTGTTCCTCTTCCTCTCTTTTTGGCAGCTGCTTCCACTCCTCTGCCCCCCCATCACTCCCCGTCTTACAATATTTCTTCCCTCCTACCTCGGAGACTCCCCAGCATTCCACCCCCGTCCCTAATTTACGGGGCTGTTTGCCTCCTTGGCATCTCTCCGTCCCCTCGCCTGGAAATCGGCGCCAGGGGTGGGGCGGGGGTGCCGTTCGCGCGGTGGGAGTCCCGGGGAACCGACCGCCCCCCGCCGCCCCCAAAGCCAGCTGCCGGCTCCCGCCTCGGCCATTAGTAACCCGGAGACGCGCACCTGCGTGGGGCCCGCGCCCTGCCCGTCCCGCGCCCCCCGCGCCCCCCCCCCCGCCTCCCCTCCGCCCCGCGCGGCCGTTATTTATCGGGCCGGGCCGGGCGCGCTGCGGAAGGTCAGGCCGCGTGTAAATAAGCGCCCCCGCCGCGGCCGGCGCCCGCCCGCCTCCCCTCTGCGCGCGCAAATGAATGTGGCTGGGCTGGCGCGGAGCCTGGCCCTGCATCCTAATGGGCGCTGAGCTCACAAGATGGATTTCGCGGGGCTTGTGGTTGCCGCGGCGACCGGAGGGCCTTGGCGTTCTCCCCGGCCCGGCCCGGCCCGGCCCCGGCCCGGCCCGGCAGGGAGGAGGGGAGGAGGGGAGGAGGGGCGGTGCGGGGAGCCCTCCTCTGCGCTGCAGTCGCCAAGGGTCTCCTCCCCGGCCCCCCTCCGGCCCCGCATGGGGCCGCAGTCCCGGGAGAAGGCAGGAGACACCATGTTAGGGCCTCCGGAGAGGATGAGGGAAGGAAGGTACTGGGGTTGGGAAGAGCCTCTCCAGCATCAAGACCGAACCCGGGTTGTCCAGCCCTCCCCGCTGTAGGAGAACCCGGCAGTAGAGCTCAGCACCTGTGGGGAACCTGTGCCCGGAATCCCCCTTAGCAGGTAGAAAAAAAAAGACGCTTGGGTTATCACCCCGTCGTCTGCTCTGAAAGTTGGGGTGCAGGGGTTTGGAGGAGGGCCAGGCACCCCGGTTTTAGCCTGCCGGCCACGGGAAGCGGCGTCCGGCCCCACCACCCTAGTCTTCCTGCATCACCCAGCCCCGACCCCGGTTGCGGGAGGGCACGTCCGCGTGAGAGCGGCTGGGGTCGGCGTGGAGAGCCCAGTTCTCAGCAGCTCTCAAACTTGAAATCCTCTGAGCTGGTTTCCCCGGCCTCGGCCTCGCCTGCTTTGGCCCTTCCTGCCTCTGTTTCCCGTGAGGAGGGGAACTCGGGTGCCCTGGCCTGTCCAGCCCTCTGGCCAGCGGGTTTCTTTCAGGACTAGGGGCAAACCCTAATCCCTTCTCCCTTCTCCGGCACCGACTGAAGCACAGACTGGGGAGCAGGGTCTGATGATCTCCCTCCATCGGTCTCCATCTGACTCTGGGCCTCTGGGTGTGTGTTTGCAAGCTTTTCCCTCTTCCCCAGGGGGCCCTGGGAAGCCCCTCCTCCCGTCTCCACGTCCTCCCCTTTGGCTGGGAAAGTGACTGCAGCCTGAACGGTGCCAGACACCTGCCTGCCAGATGTGGCGATCCCCCATTCTTCTTTCCCCCTCCTCAAATGTCTATCCTTTACCCACCCCACTGAGCTCAGCCAGAGAGAGCCCCCCCACAGTGTGATTTAGTGCCGCAGCCCCTCTTCCCCAAGTGCCCCCTTCCAGCCCCAATCCCTCCCCCTGGTGCCCAGGCCCTCCCCTTTTTCCCCACCAAGTCCTGCAGATGGCTTCCTGGTACAGCCCGTCCTACTCCACCCCGGGGTGCTGGGATGTCTAAGCCCCAGCTCCTGGACCGGAGAATGAATGGGTGGAGCAGGGCCGGTGGGCCTCGCTTTCACCCATGGGAGAGTACATCAGCAGGGCTGAGGACAGTGGCAGCCAGAGCTGATGTCATTCGCACTGGTGGCAGAGCGGGTGTTGGGGGAGGAGGAGGAGAGTGGGGAGGGACCCGGCACTCCACGACGACGGCCTGCGGGCCTGCAGGCAGGAGAGAGGTCCGTGAGCCCTCGGTAAGCCAGAGAGCCCAGAACCGGCTGCCTGGCGGGCACCACATCTCTGTTTCTCTGGCTGAGTCTCCGGGCCCTGTTGCCGGAGGGTTCTCTCTCTGACTCAGGAGATGCCCCTCAGCTCCTCCCATTCAGGCCGACCCAAAATATGCTTAAAGGTAACCTTTAGTCCTTACCCTCCCCTCTTTTTTTTTTTTAATTTTTATTTATTTATGATAGTCACACACACACACAGAGAGAGGGGCAGAGACATAGGCAGAGGGAGAAGCAGGCTCCATGCCGGGAGCCTGACGTGGGATTCGATCCTGGGTCTCCAGGATCGCGCCCTGGTCCAAAGGCAGGCGCCAAACCGCTGTGCCACCCAGGGATCCCTTACCCTCCCCTCTTTACTGCTTGTTCTTTTTCTTTTTCTTTTTTTTTTTAAGATGTTATTTATTCATGAGAGACACAGAGAGAGAGAGAGACAGGCAGAGACACAGGCAGAGGGAGAAGAGGGAGCAGCGGGCCCCATGCAGGGAGCCCGACGCAGGACTCGATCCCAGGACCCCAGGACCAGCCCAGGGCGAAGGCCAAGGCTCAACCACTGAGCCACGCAGGCGTCCCTACTGTTTGCTCTTCTGTCTTTTCTCTTCCATCCCTTCAGCTCTCCTCCCTTGGTTGAGCTTTTGTCCTGGTCGCCTGGCTCCCCTGCCCCCCTACAGCCCATACTGGAACACAGCATGGCCCCAGGCCGCCCAGCAAAGCAGGGGCCCATTCAGAGCCTCTTTTCTCCTTCCCGTCACCCTGAGGCTCCGGGTGTCACCCTGAGGCTCCGGTGGCCGCCGAGGGAGCAGGACGTGGTTGGGCTGAGGAGCAGGAGAGATGGAGAGTCCAAGGAAGGGGGGGGTAGATGGAGGAACCGAGGGAGAAGAAGAGACGAGAGACCGAGGCCGAGGGTTAGCAGAGGCCGCCAGAAGCGGCTGGAGAGGGAGAGAAACTCGGAGGAGGGAGCCGCAAGCCTGGGGACAGCAAAGGACGGAGAGATGGAGAAGGGACGTCCCAGCAGGAAGGCTGCTGGGGAGGGGCTCTGCGGGGCTCCCTCCTGCCCTCCCCGAACCTGGGATGTGGCCCGAGTGTGTCCCCGTGCCCGAGTGTGTCCCCGTGCGCACGCACAGGGGGTCTGGTGGGCAGGAGTTTGATTCTCGGAATAGGCCCATTCCCCCATGTCTTTCCGCGCTCCCTTCCTCCGGCACCCCCACCCCTACCCACCCCCCAGGATTCCTGACTCCCAGGGGTCCTTCCCAAGGTGTCCTGGTCTTAGGAGTCCCGCCCCGCAGTGCCGCCCTGCAGGAATGTGCAGTGGGGATCTGAAGGATGCGGAGCCCGCCCACCCCCTGCCCACCCCTGCCCACCCCCTGCCCACCAGCTGCCCCTGTCCGTCCTCTCCCCCGTCTCCTCGGGCTCCCCTCCCCTCGGGCTCCCCTCCCCGCTGCGGCCTGACCCCCTCCCCGCCGCTGACCCCCAGCCGCCTGGGGCCGGCTCCGAGGGGGAGACAAAGACAGGATTTATGGTCGGAGTGGGGCTGAGGGCCCTGGCTGACCTCCCTGGGGTGGCGGGGGGGGGGGGGGCGCTGGGCCGGACACCGGGCAGCTGGAAGCCTGGGTCCCCAACTTTTCTCACCGTGACCTCGACCTCGCTCGCTCCGGACCCGGCCCCGGCCCCGACACTTAGGAGACACTTAGGAGATGGAGGGCGGCCTCGAGGTGACTTCAGGGTCCTGAAGGGAGCCTGGGGAAGGGAGGTGTCTTCAGGTCTGTCTGTATGGACCCTGAGGAGGATCTGGGGAGTGGGGAGCCCGCAGGCAGCGGGGCTCGGGACTGGAAGGCCACCAGGTCCAGCGCTGCAGCTGCTGCAGCCGGAGACGCAGGGAGGTGTCCTTCCTAGGACAGGGGACAGGCCGGGCCTGCCGGGCCAGAGAGCCCAGGACTCCGCTGAAGGTGACGCAGGCGCGGAGTCCCCTGGGGCCACTGGCTCCTGCCATCCGAGGCCTTCCTCGCTCAGACCCCAGCTGCCCCTGCCTTTCCCGTAGACTGTGGGCCCGACCCTTGCCTGCTCGCAGGCAGGGGACGTGGCCGGGGAGGGACAGCGTGGGCCAGGGCTTTCCGGGAAGCCAGGCCGAGCATCCTGCCATGGACAGCTCGCGCAGCCTCCCCGGGTGTCCCAGGCCCCACGAGCCCAGCTCTGCAGCTCCCGGCCCGCTCCCAGCGCCCCAAGCGTCCCAGCTGCCTTCACTGTCCCGGGAGAAGCTGCTAGAGCCCCCTCCGCGAGAGCAGACGGTGGAAGGAAGAGAAACTGAGGCAGCCGGGAGCTGCCTGCCCTGGCCTCTCTCCACAGCAACCCCCCCCCCGCCCGGCCCTCCCTCCTGGTGGCCTCCTCCCGCAAGCTGAAATCACCACCTCAATTCCTGATGGAAAGCCCAAAATCAGAAATCTTAGTGGAAAGCAGCGTGGATCGGGAGAGGACAAAGGAACGGGGTGGGGGATGGCGCAGGTTAAGGAGAGCACAGGAAAAGGGAAGAGAGCATCTCGCTTCTCCTCAGTCCCCTTCCCCCAGTTGAGAAGGCAGATTTACAGCCCGGGTTTGGGGGGAGCGTAAGGAAGACGGATCTGCAGGCCTGCCCTCGGAGTGTCTGGGTACTTAGCTTTAACTCCCCCATTAGCATCAATCCCCATCTTGCCGCCCATCCGTCTTCTGACATCAGCTCCTTCCCCGTCTGGAGCCCAGGCTTTCTGACCCTAAGTGGCTCTTAAAGGGCCAGCCTAGGAGCCCCCCCGGCCCCCCGCCGCCAGGCCCCCGGGCAGCGGGTCTGGTGCATGAGCTGCTGCAGCCTTCCCAGTGGGTGGAGGGCACGGTGTGTGGGGGGGTGTGGGGCGGCGGCTCCCGGCAGCTCGGCGTGCCCTTGGACGCCCCCATCCCCGCGCCCTGCGCCCCGTGCCCCGCGTGTGTGCACTGCCCACCTGAGCCCAGAGCGAGTCCCCCCAGCAGGGGGGGGGGCACAGACACGCGGTTCTTGTGGGGGTGGGGCTGCAGCAGACGCTGTCCCTCCAACGTCCTGGAGGCCGGGCAGGGAGCATCAGCACTACTGGCTGCTTTTATTTATTTATTTATTTATTTTTTTTACTGGCTGCTTTTAATTCCCGGCTGCACAGGTCGGGGTGCACAGGCTGGGGGTGCACAGGCTGGAGTGCACAGGCTGGGGCTGCACAGGCCAGGGGTGCACTGGCTGGAGTGCACAGGCCAGGGGTGCCCATGCGGGGGGTGCACAGGCTGGGGCTCCACAGGCCAGGGGGGCCTAGGCTGGGGGTGCACGCTGGGGCTGCACAGGCTGGAGTGCACAGGCTGGGGCTCCACAGGCCGGGGCTCCACAGGCCAGGGCTCCACAGGCCAGGGCTCCACAGGCCAGGGTTGCACAGGCCAGAGGGGCCTAGGCTGGGGGTGCACAGGCTGGGGGTGCACAGGCCGGGGCTGCACAGGCTGGGGCTCCACAGGCCAGGGGTGCACAGGCCAGGGCTGCACAGGCCAGAGTGCACAGGCTGGGGGTGCACAGGCCGGGGCTGCACAGGCCAGCTTTGCACAGGCAGGGGGGCCTAGGCTGGGGGTGCACAGGCCGGGGCTGCACAGGCCAGAGTGCACAGGTGGGGGGTGCATAGGCCAGGGGGTGCACAGGCCTGGGGTGCGCAGGTCTGAGTGCACAGGCCCGGGGTGCAAAGGCCGGGGGGTGCACAGGCCGGGGTGCACAGGCGGGGGCCGGGAGCTCTGGGAAACGCCCTGAGCCCCCCACTCCTGGCCTGCTCTCCCGGGGCCCAGGCTGTGCTCTGGCTCACGTCTTCCTGCCCCTCGAGGGGGGCGGGCCACAGACACCCGCGTCTAATCCCGGCCCCTCCGGCCTACCGCTCCGCAGCGCAGTTGGCCGGGGGAGGGGGCGGCTCCCCGACCCGTCCGCCCGCCGGGCGCCCCTGCGACGCTCCCCCCAGCCCTGCTCGGCCCTCCCGGCGACGGGGCAGCTGCCCGCGGGGCCTGCAGGTGGAGCCCTTCCTGGCCCGCCCACTCCCGCCCCGCGGCGCCCCTTCCCGGCTCGGCCGACGGGGTGTGGGCGGCCCCGGGCGTGGGCTCGCGGAGGAGGGCGCCGCGCACGGAAGCGCCAGTACCGCTAAGGCCGGGCCTGGACGCGGACGGGGGGGGGCGGGGGGGAGGGGAGGGGCGGGGGGGGCGGGCCGGGGGCAGCCGCTGGGCCCGTCCCCGCCGTCCCGTCGCCGTCCCGCGGGCTCCGTCCCTGCCGCTGTCCCCTCGCCGCCGCGCCCCGCTGCTCTAG
The DNA here is from genome assembly GCF_048164855.1 of Canis lupus baileyi. NCBI lineage: Eukaryota > Metazoa > Chordata > Mammalia > Carnivora > Canidae > Canis > Canis lupus. Next base: position 957,089 of record NC_132862.1, on the reverse strand, counting down.
GCCTCTCCGTCCTCGGGCCGCCGTCGGGGCGGGATCCCCCCCGCCTCCCCCCTGCCCCAGGCCCCCGCACCCCTAGGCCAGCGCCCCGTCCCGCGGCCCCCCTCCCTGCTCCCCGCCCGCGGCCTCCCCTCGCCCGTCACCCCCGTGGTCCCCTCGGCCGCCCTCGCGCTCCCTCCACTCCCCTCCCCTGCCCTCCCCGGGGTGACAGGGCGGAGGCGCCGCAGGAACAGGCACCCGAGGGCGGCTCGCGGGGCGGAGGGAGGCGGCCGCGGAGGGAGGGAGGGAGGGAAGGAGCGGAGGGGAGGGGCCTCCTCGGGCCCGCCGCCCCCTCCCCTCCCCTCCCCTCCCCTCCCTCCCTCCCTCCGCGGCCGCGGAGCCGTAAATCAGGGCGCGGGCCGGGCGGCCAATGGCAGGGCGGCTCGTAAATCGGGCTGTCAGGCTCCGCCAATGGGGGGAGGCGTTAAATCAAGCGCTGTCAGCGCGCGGCCAATGAGAAGCCCTGGGCGGGCCATAAATCTGCCCGGAGCGACGGCGGGGCCGAGCGGGGGGGCGGGGAGGGGAGGGGAGGGGAGGGGAGGAGGAGCGGGGGCGGCCCGCGGGCGGGCGGACGGACGGACGCGGGACAAAGGGAAGCCGCGGGGGCGCCCGGGCTCGCGCGTGGACCCCGCGGCCGCCGCCTGGCCGTCCTTCCTTCCTTCCGCCCCATTTTCCTAGGATTTTAGCGAAATTAGAGGCGGGGGTGGGGGGGCGCGGAGGGTGAGGGAGGCGGGGGCTGCGTCCTTGCCGGGGTCCGGCCTCTCGGGGCGCGGACTCGTTTCCTCCTTGTGGCCCGTGAGTCGTCTTCTCCGGCGGCCGAGAACTGGGAAGTCCCTCCTTAGGTCTAACTCCAGTCTCTGCTGCTGCTGCTTTCTACCTGCCCCAAAGCTTCTGAACTGCCTTCAAGGGATGTGGAAGGGGAGCCCTCTCACAGCCCTTGGGACAATTGTCGGCTCTCCCGCCGGACACGTGGTGACGGGGACCCCGCCCTCCAGTCCCGCCACCTCCTGGGACGTCCTGCGCTTTGCACGAAGCGCGCAACCTCTTCGCGCTCCCATTTTTTTCATTTCTAAGAACGAGGCCATAATAAAGCCTCCTCGGTAAACTCCGTAAGAATTCCGAGGGTTTGGGCCGCGCTGGGCACGGGTAAGAGGGCAGCGCCCCCAAACCCGGTGCCCAGGATAGAACCCGTGGCCCAGGCGCACCTGCGGGGCTCGGTGGGTCAAGCACCTGCCTGCCTTCCGCTCAGGTCCTGAGATGAGCCCGGCTTGGGGGGGCTGCCTCTCCCTCCCCCTCCCCTTCTCTCCTCCATCCCCCCCCCACTCTTTCTTTCTCTCAAATAAATACAAATCTTTAATTGAAAACAAAAATAAAAAAAAAAAAAGAAAGAAAAAACAAAAATCAAGCCCCGGTGGCCCAGAGGCTCCAGGGGGGCCCAGGCCCCAAAGCTAACTACCAGGGCGCCCCGACTGGACCCCTCGTCCCCACTGCTCACCCCACCTGGCTGCACCCCTGCCTCAGTGGCCTGAGCTTGCCTCAGTTTCCCTGGCTGTGGTTTCTGTGGAGCACGGGCTCCCAGAAACACGTGTCGTGATTAGGCCGCGGGACTCCAGGGCCTCGAGGCGCGTCGAGTGTGGGGACATCGATGTCCCCCCGACCTGGCTGTCCCTCTCCTGTCCCTGGTCTTCGCCTATTCCGTGGGGCCCTGGCCTAGGAGCCGAGGGGGCGGCGGGCGGCCCAGCTGCCTCGCTGCCTGCACAGCCCCACGTGGGTGCCCCTCGCGCCCTGCGTCCCTCACCCCAGCCCGACGGGGGCAAGTACCCCGGGAACGGTCACGTCCACTCCGCCAAACCTCCCCTCCTGAGCTCTGGGGGAGAGGCCGCGGGAGCCGAGTCCCCACCCCGCCCGGCCTGTGGCCTCCCCGCCCCCCGTCCCGGCCGCAGCAGGGACACCGAGGAACAAACACAGAGAACCAGCGTCACCTGGTGGCCACAGGTACCTTAGGTTCGCAGAGTGCGCGGCTGCGGCGACGGCAGACGGAGCTGGAGGGGGAGCCCTGGGGTGTCCCCCAGCTGGGCCCTGGCCCCCCGCGCTCACCCAGTCTCTGTCCGCTCTCCCCACGCAGGGTGCCGAGCAAGTCGGGGGAGCGAGGGCCGGGCCTCCAGTGGTCAGCTGTGACCTGAGTGACGCGAGGGCAGCCCGACCCTCCCTGTGTGGCACTGCTCCCGGGACGCGGGGTCCTGTCCCGGAGGCTCCCTGCCTGGGGCCAGGACTGGGCGCGGGGCTCGCCGGAGGGCTGTCAGAGCTGGATCCCAGAGCTCTGGGGAGCTGAGGAACCTGTTTGCGGGGGTGGGGGGGGGTCCTGGCGGCGCCACTTAGGGGCAGGGGCCATTTCTGGGAAGTCACACAAGAAGACAGGGGGATCCTCTTAAGCCAACTCGTGTTTTATACCCGAAACCCCTCAGCTGAAGGCTGCGTCCTGGGCCCACTGCCTCCTGACCCCGCAGTGACCCAGCCCCCCCCCAAAACTCTCAACTCTTAGGGCCAGCTGCAACCAATCCTGGCCTATCTGTCCCCAAAACCACACCTGAGCCTTAAAAGGATCAAACGCGTTTATTGGTGACCCACCTCGGGCAGCCTAGGGCCCAAGCCTTGATCAGGGGACGGGCCGGTTGGGGCTAGGAGGACAGTCGCCTGTGAAAAGGCCCCGTCTTCCTGCACCTCCTCCCCCGCACCCGGCCACCCGGCCACGCGGCTCTGGGGGAGTCGGCCTTGGGTTCTGGTGACAACTGGGGACGGTTCTAGTGGAACCTACGGAAACTCTGGGGCCCTCGTCTCAGGAGGGAGGCGTAGGCTTGGCGGAAGTGCCGGTTCATGGCCGCGTAGAGCAGGGGGTTGATGCAACCGTTGAGCCAGGTGAGGTTGGCAGCGAGCATGTGGACAACCCGAGGAGCCTCGGCCTTGGCATCCAGGATGTTGAGCAGCAAGAAGGGGATGTAGCTCAGGGAGAAGCAGAGGAACACAGCAAAACACATCCGAGTCACTTTCCCAAACTCCGATGGGGAGTCCTGAGTTCTCGGGGCTCTTTGGGCTGGCCTGGTCCTGGCGGGTGCTCCTGGCCGGCCCTTCTCTGCCCTCTGCTGAGCTTCCTCCCTGCCGTGCTGGTCCCCCAGCTCTGAAGGGGCCCATTCCAGGGTCTGGGCCGTGGCAGAGCTGGCTGGCTCGGACGAGGTGCCCTCGCTGGGCCTCTCTGACGCCAGCCCGCTGTCCAGCTCCTGGAAACGGCCGGGGGTCGCCTCTATCCCAGCCACATGGTTGGAGCGGACGCTTGCCTGCTTGTACCGATCCAGCGCCTGGGCTGCTCGCTTCACCTGGCGGTGGATGAGGCAATAGAAGACGCCAACGCTGCTGAGACCCAGCACGAAGTAGATGCCCATGAGGATGGTGGTGTAGGGCCGGCCTCGGATGCGGTCAAAGCTGCAGGTGCAGACCACGGGCACCAAGACATAGACGGACCAGAGAGGGGCAAAGCTGCCTACGGCCACCACCCAAGTGCTCACCAGGGCCAGCAGCATGCCCTTGGCACTGAAGACCCGGGGAAAGAGCTTAGGGTGGGCAATAAGGAGGTAGCGGGCCAGGGCGATGAGGCAGAGGGTGAGGATGGACACAGAGTTGGACGCAAAGAGGAGGAGCCCGAAGACCCTGCAGAAGGTGGCGCCAGTGCGCCAGCGCAGGTGGAGGTAGGTGTCCACGGAGAAGGGCTGGAGGAGGGTGCAGTAGAGCAGGTCGGCCACCGTGAGGTTGGCGATGAGCAGGTTGAAGCGGGTGCGGAGCTTGGGCTGGATGGCCAAGGCCAGCAGGGTGAGCGCGTTGCCCGCGGTGCCTGTGACAGCGACCACCACCCCCCACACAACTGCAGCGTAACGGTAGCCCAGAACGGACTCATGGTAGCAGGAGAAGTTGGCATCGGAGGTGTTCCACATGACGGAGGCTAAAGAGGTGGGTACGGGGGGGAGAAGGAGTCAGAACCTGGTCTCGAACTCAGCTCTTGGCCCCTGGACACCGAACTGGTTTGGAAGCTCGCCAGTCTGCCCAGCCGCGGCCAGGCCTCTGCATCCTCACCCTTGCCTGAGGCTCTCGGAGTCCTTTCCCATTCTCAACGATTTCCCCCAATTCTCATCCAAATATGTCTCGGCGTCCAACGGGTCCAAGCTCCAGGCCCCTCCAGTGTCCATGCAGATGTCCTCCGTAGCCCCAGCAGCCTCTTACTGTCTAATCTTTGCCCTTTCCCCTCCCTCTATCCGGATGCTACTGTCGCCCCCGCTGCCCCTGTCTGCTACGCACACAGGCCTCAGGTTTGCTTTGTTTTTCTATTTTTACCACCTGGGAGATGAGACAAGGTAAAGGTACACCCACGACAGAAGGACTCACCTGAGGCTCCCAGGCTTCAGTTCGCACTCCCGTGGAAGGAGCCCAGCTCACTCGGAGAGCCGTCTCTTCTGGTGGGCCGTCGGGCTTCAAGACATGATCCCATACGAGCCTGAATGGATAAGAAACTCCCCGATTACCCAACGTCAGCCACTTCCTCCCTCACTTCCCTTGCCCTTGGCTAGTGCAATTGGGGCCTCTCTGTTGAAAATCCCCCTACTACTTACACCAAAGCTGTTTCACCCCTTCCTAAAGACCCAAGTCGTTTCCTTCCTCTCGTTGCACAGCAGGACACATATAGGTTCATTGCCAAGAATTGTCGCGACGTGGAGACAGACCGTCAGAATGTCCGGGCCGCTTCTCTAGGGGCCGAAGACAAGACCAAGCTGCAGGAGCAGCTCGGGACACCCAGGAAGCCTTGAGTTTATTAGGAGGGAGCGCTGCCTGCCTTCTCTCCAGGATTCAAAGGTGGTTCAGATTAGGGGGTCCCATAGTTGATAGTTGATAGCATAGTTGATAAGAGGAGCCGGATGAAGAAAGGTAGCAAAAGAAGCATCCAGGATCTTGGCTTCACTCCACACGGGGGTGTGGGCCACTGTTCAGTGGTTCATTCATTCACCTGTTCATCCAACTGACAGAGGTGACGTGCTGGACTCTGAGCTAGACCCTGGGGATACAGGGGGGTATGATACGTGGGCTTGCACGGGTCCAGCAGGGGACACACGTATGTAAATATTTAAATGCTTAATTGATTTTCTTTCTTTTTTTAAAAGTATTTATTTATTTATTTATTTATTTATTTATTTATTTATTTATTTATGATAGGCAGAGAGAGAGAGAGGGAGAGAGAGGCAGAGACACAGGCGGAGGGAGAAGCAGGCTCCATGCAGGGAGCCCTACATGGGACTCGATCCCGGGACTCCAGGATCGCGCCCTGGGCTGAAGGCAGGCGCTAGACCGCTGAGCCACCCAGGGATCCCCCTTAATTGATTTTCTAAAGGAGGGGTCCGCAAACTCTGGCTTATGGACCATCAGCAGTCTTGTTTTGTTTTTTTACAGTAAGGTCTACACCCAACATGGGGTTTGAACTCATGACCCCTGAGATCAAGAGTTCCAGGCTCTCCCAACTGAGCCAGCCAGGCACGCCGACCCCCATCCATCTGTTTTTATATGGGCCATGAGCCAGGAATGTCCCCCCCTTAAAATGGTTATAGAAGTACCTACTCTATGGTATTCTCCCTCGGTTTTGCCTCTCAGTGAGCAAGACCTGAAATAGTTACCATCTGGCTATTTAAGAAAAAGTTTGTTGACCCTCACTCTAAAGTGTATCGGGGCGTAGAGAAAAGGAGTGAGATGGCTGAGGAGGAGGTCAGGGGAAGGTTCACAGAGAGATATCCGCGCCGGGTTTTGAATGATGAACAGGAGGTTTTTGGGGAAGGGGGGTGGAAGAAGAAGGACATCCTAGGCAAAGGGAACCGGGTTCATAGAGTCACAGAGGTCTAGGTGGAGATTAACAAGGAATGGGAGGTGGGAGTACGCCTGGTGGCTTAGCGGGCGTGACCCCAGAGTCTCTGCCTCTGTCTGTCTCTCATGAATAAATAAATAAAATCTTAAAAAAAGAGGGAATGAGAGACAGAAAGAGAAACAGAGACGCAGGCAGAGGGAGAAGCAGGCTCCATGCAGGGAGCCTGATATGGGACTCGATCCTGGGACTTTAGGGTCATGCTCTGGGCCACCGGCAGCCACTCAACTGCTGAGCCACCCAGGCGTCCCTCTCTGTGTCTCGCATGAATAAATAAATAAAATCCTAAAAAAAAAAAAGGGGGGTGGGGAGCAACAGAGAAGATCCTGGAGAAGTGAGCAGGGCCGGGATCCGAAGTCCTGCGCATCGTGCTGAGGAGCTGGGGTTTTATCCCGAAGGCCAGGGAAGACTTGCACTCCAGTAGCTGTGCGTAAGGCGTGAAAGCACGCAGGCCAGACGTGAGAGAGGCCAGTAAAGTGCCTCCAGTTCAGACAAGAGTGAGGCAGGGCTTGAGCCAGGACTGGCTTCCTGGACATGCTGCGTGTGGAATCGCGTAGGGCCCCACACTTACACGGGGCCGGGCTTGGTTTGTCACTCGCACTGTCTGAAGATCCAGTTTCTTTTCTTTCTTTCTTTCTTTCTTTTTTTTTTTTTAAGATTTATTTATTTATTTGTGATAGAGAGAGAGAGAGAGAGGGGCAGAGACACAGGAGGAGGGAGAAGCAGGCTCCATGCAGGGAGCCCGACGAGGGACTCGATCCTGGGACTCCAGGATCACGCCCTGGGCCAAAGGCAGGTGCTAAACCGCTGAGCCACCCAGGGATCCCCCCTGAAGGTCTAGTTTCAACAGGTGGCCCTGCTTGTTCATTTGCACTGGGCCCACACGCTGTAGCCGTCTTGGTTAGGGCAGCGGCTGTGGGCATCGAGAACAAGGATGAGGATGCATGGGGTCATTAAGAGGTCGAATAGGATTCGTCTGGTGATTCACTGGTGACGGGTCAGGAGAAGGAAAGGCTAGGACGACTTCTGGTCTTCCCCGTGGATGGTGGTGCATCAGAGATAGGGAATGTGCAGCGCGGCAGGGAACGGGGAAATCAAGAGTTCACATTTATTTATTTATTTATTATTTTATTTTATTTACTCATGAGAGAGACGCAGAGAGAGAGAGGCAGAGACACAGGCAGAGGGAGAAGCAGGCTCCATGCAGGGAGCCCGATGTGGGACTTGATCCGAGACCCCAGGATCAGTCCCTGGGCTGAAGGCAGGCGTCAAACCGAGCCACCCAGGTGTCCCTCCAGAGTTCAGTTTTAAACCAGGTTGGAGGGAGCCCTGGTGGCTCAGTGGTTTAGCGCCACCTTGAGCCCAAGGCCTGATCCTGGAGACCGGGGATCCAGTCCCATGTTGGGCTCCCTGCATGGGGCCTGCTTCTCCCTCTGCCTGTGTCTCTGCCTCTCTCTCTCTCTCTGTGTCTCTCATAAATGAATAAATATCTTAAGAAAATAAAATTAAAAAAAAAAACCCAGGTTGGAGGTATGTATCCCAGTCCCTCTCACTCCGGTTCCTTGTAGTCGCTTTCTCTATCTCCACATGTGACCCAGCCCCTGCTCTGCACCACCCTCTCCTAGAGGGCCACGCTTGCCCCTCAGAGTTCCGGATCTCCAGCCTTTGCCTTTTTCTTTTTTCTTTTTTAGCTAGATAGACCTGAAAAAAATCTGACCGCCCCCAAACTCCTTGTTGGGTTGCATTTCTAAACCCACAGTGAACTCCTATCCTCAGTTTCATGACTTACAAACCCAGGGGGCCCGTTTCCCCTCCTTCCTCTTTAACAGACATCATCTCACCTTCCCTCCCCATTCCCTCTGAAAAAGGGGGAAATGCGTGGAGAAGGGGAAGTGAGCAAAGAAGATGCAATTCAGGGGGGCCCTGGGGGAGATGCCACGTTCTGGTTTGGCCTTTTTTGTTGGACTTTCTTGCCACCCAGCAGGGCTGGAGGGAAGGGGTCACATAGGGGTGTGTGTGGTTGCCCTGAATACCCTGAATTCCGGAGATAATGAGGAGCCCCTTGCCCCGGGGTGGGGGGGCAGCTGAACAGAGTCTGCTTCTCTGGGGCCGTTTATGGGACCAGAAGAGAAGGTCTTCTAGTGTATCTGCGCATCTGTAAGCGGCACGGCCCCAGTCCTTGAGTCTTGGGACACGAAGTCTCCATGCACTTTGAAGAGACCCAAATCTCATTTTCCCTATGGGGAAACTGAGGCCCAGCCAGGGGAAGGACTAACTCAAGGTGACCCTGGCGGGGCCCAGCAGAGCCTGGAGTCAGCTCCCTAGTCTCTGCACCCGCTGCTTCTCCCCACGCCTCGCGTGTTGCTGGCTTGGGTTTTCCATCAGGGAGAAGCACAAGAGCCTGGATCGTGTCCTTTGTCCGAGGGGGACCTGCACCTGCTCCCGCCGCAGCCCCAGGTCGTGGGCGCCGCCTGGAGGAGCCGGGGGAGCTCCCGTGGCCGCGACCCGCTCTGGGCAGAGGATGCCCGGGCCGCTTCCCGTGGGACCTGCTGCCGCACCTGCTGCTGCACCTGCCGGGCCCTCCCCGCAGCCGGGGCCAACATCGAGAGTCCGAGCCTGGGGGACGGAGGGCAACGAATCCAGACTTTATTGTCAAGGAGAGGAGGGGAGGACGTGGGGGGGCCGGGGTTGCTACATCGTCAAGCGTAAGAGTTGGTGGGGACGGGAAGGCCAGTGGGGCCCGTCCCCCTCCGGGTCGGCTGCTGGCGGGGCTGACGACACGGAAACCACGGAGGCGGGGAGGTCACGCCCCGCCCGAGTTGTGCAGTAGTGGGTGTCTGGTGGGGGGACAGCCACGAGGTCTAGGAGCTGGGACGGGGGAGGCTACAGACTCAGCGAATCCTGCGGAAAGGGCCGGGGCGGGGGCGAGGCTTCTATTGCTTTTTGCTCACAGTTTTGCGGAAGGCGAGGCGGGGGTGGGCTTGGACTGGACACCCCTTGCCCCCCTCGGTACCCCTTGGGCGATGGGTGCTGGTGAAAAGAATGGAATCCAGACTGGGTGGGGAGGAGGAGGTGAGGGAGGGGCCTGTGGGGGCATCTACTTGGTCCCACCCAAGTGCCGGAGATGCCCCCGAGCGGCCCCGCGGCCCCGGGGCCTGGGGCGGGCAAGGTGCGCCGGGCACAGTGAGGTTGCAGGCGGGAACACCCAAGTGCTTTGGAGGGACCCAGGACCCCGCCTGCTCCCCTCCCCCTGCGGAGGACGGGGGTGTTCACGGAAGCGCTTCAGTTTGGGGGCAGGGGGCCGGAGTCCCAGAGTCCGCTTATTGCCAGGAAAATCCATTTCTGCCCCCCGGACTCCGACCATGGCTTGTGAACCCCGTTTTGTGCTAGGTTTGGGGGGGAAGGGCTGAATGGACATGGCTTTTGGGAGGGGGGGTGTCTCCAAGGGGGCTCGGGGGTGAGACGGCCCCCCCTTTTCTAGGGGAGAGGGAAGGGCAGGGGGCGGGGTTCCCTGAGATCTGGGGTGTTCCCCCCCTTCTGAAGCCCCCCTCCCCCGCTACCCCTCCCCTTTCCTGGAACCCCGTACCTCGGGGCGGGGGGGAAGGAGAGAGATCATTCAGGGAGCGCCGGGAGTAGGGGCAGGCTTGGAGCCTGGAGGCCTGGGTCCCGGCTGGAGGTGGGGGGTCGCACGGGGGGGGCTGGGGGTTCGGGTCAGTAGGGGGAGAAGAGGATGGGTCCGTGCGCAGTTCGGATGGGCCCGGGGGCCGGGTGGAGCAAGGGGTGGGTGATGGGCGGTCCCTGGAGGAGAGGCGCGGCCGGGGCGGGGCGCAGGGACAGCGGGGAGCCCGCGGCCGCTGCCATCACCGCAGCCACCGCCAGGGGGCTGGGGAGCAGGCCGCCCGCCAGGGACTTGGGCAGCTCCTTGGAGAAAGTCAGCGTGCCCTGCAGGGGGGAGAGGGGCGGGCGCAGGGGTCACCCCGCGGCCCGCAACCGCCCCGCCCCGCCCCGGCCCGCAACCCCGCCCCCCGCCCCCACCCCAGCAGGCCCCCCTCCCCCCGCGCCCCCTGCCCCACCCCGTGTCCCCCTCCCCTCCGCGCCCCTCCCCTCCCCGCGCCCAGGCCTCACCGCCAGCTCCGCCGCGCCCCTAGGCTTCTTGTGACGGCTCAGGAGCGGGTTGGGCTTCCCGGCCACGCCGTCTCGGTGCCGCCGGCTGGAAATGTGCTGCGGGGGTGGGTGCAGGGGGCTGTGAGCCCGGGCAGACCCTGGAGGTTCCCCATTCCCCTCCGGCCTTAGGGAGCAGCGCTCCCCCGAGCCCCTGGGGACGGCCTGGGGCCCACCTGTTTCAGCTGGACCTCCGAGTTGACCTTGACATTGCAGATCTCACAGTGGAAGGTTCGGTCCTGGGCAGGGGCCTCCGGTTCCCCGGGAGTGGGCGGCCCCAGGCGAGGGTAAGCTTTGATGGGGCCCAGCCCACTTCGGGCCTCCAGAATGGTCTTGTGCTTAGTACCTGGAGCGCGGAAGGCTGAAGGTAAGGGTGGAGGAAAACCCTCCAGGCCTACTAGGTGACAAGCATGTTCCCAATTAAAATATGAGCCGCGGGATCCCTGGGCCAGAGGGTTAGCAGCGGCCTTCAGCCCAGGGCGTGACCCCAGGGTCCGGGGATTCCGCATCCGGCTCCCCGCAGGGAACCTGCTTCTCCCTCTGCCTGGGTCTCTGCCTCTCTCTCTGTGTGTGTCTCATGAGTAAATAAATAAAATCTTTAAAACAAAATACGAGGGAGCATCAAGTGTGGGGATTTTCCAAGCCCCTTGTGGGTGCCCCCGAAGGCAAGGTGGGTCGGGGCGGGGTCGCAGGTGAAGAGGTTAAGTCAGGCAGAGGAGTTACCTAAGGAAGGGAGCACATGATGAAGGAGGGAGATGGGCTGGTAAGCCTCGGAGGGTCCAGGATGTTGGAAACCAGCGGGGCTAGGAGGTAGGGAGCAGGAGTGGGCTGAGAAGAGGGGAGTAGGGGTGGGGGTAGGAGAGGCCATACCTTTGTTGTGAGCCTCAAGCTGGGACAGGGAGTTCACTGCCACCTTGCACAGAGCACAGTAGAGCAGCCGCTTGGCCTTTTCCTCTTCTTCCTTGCTGCCCCCCGGCAGGGCAGCTGGGGCTGGAGTCCCGCCTTCACCCTTGGTTGTACCCTGACCAGTCTCCGGAATGCTGGGAGGAGATGGGGAGCCAGGCTGTTTCTCTGGGGATCCCGGGGCTGGACCCAGTCCATTCTCCATGGAAACTGTTGTTAGGGGAGAAACAGAGGGGTCACCCCAGATGGTTTCGGAGACGATTCCTTATGTGGAGGAAACCCACCCTCATTTCCTGGAGGGCAAGGGCCCAGGAGTCCCCACCCTGTGACAACATGCATGCTCTCATGCCCTGGGCCGGAGCCAGATGTGGTCTAGCTGCTGCAGGCTGGGTGTGAGGCTCCAACGCCTGGCTCATGCTCCAGAAGCTGGGAACGGTTGAGGGGTCCAGCCCCAGTGGCCTCCTTTTCAGGGTGAAGCTGGCACCCAGCCTGGCCACGGGGAGAGGCACGGAACAAGGACTTGCCCCTCAATGGCCTACCACCCGGCCCGGGCTGCCTGCCTGGCCAGCCCCTTCCCAGAGTCCTGCCCAGTCCCTAGGGAGGCCTGCCAAAGCGCTCTAGGAAGGGGCAGGCGCAGCCCGAGAGGTCAGGAGAAACAGTTACAGACGCGGCAAAAGGGCAATAGCAAGAGCAGAACCGGAGAGGGAGCAGGGATGCAGGCTGCTGTATAATTCATGGCTTGATTAAAGATGCACAGGCCGCAGCCCTCGGCGCTGGGCTCTGGCCTCTGCGCGGGGAAACTCTAGCGCTCCCTCCCGTTCTTGCTCCAGCGGCCGATCCAGTTTCCGGGTCGTGGGGAGGCTGGCAGCGGGGCGGGCCCGGGTGGGGGGCCCTGCCCGCGGGCGTGCGCTCGCTTATCCACCCTGTGCCGCCTCCCTTTATTTCTCATCTCCGTCTCCCAGCACCTCCATTTCAGCCCAGGGGGCGCACCCCATCTCAGTCGGGGTCGGGGCTTCATGGTTTACAAAGGAGGGCAGTGTCCGGTCTCCTCAGAGATCAGCCAGTGGATGGGCCTCGCTAAATGAGGTAATAAGACACATAAAGCACCAGAACAGTGACAGCCAAGGGATGTCAGCCACCACCGCCACCACCACCCCATCCCCATTTTATAGAGACGTTGCCAAGTTAAAAAAGGATGATCAGGGCAGCCCGGGTGGCTCAGCGGTTTAGCGCCGCCTGCAGCCCAGGGCGTGATCCTGGAGTCCCGGGATCGAGTCCCGCATCGGGCTCCCTGCATGGAGCCTGCTTCTCCCTCTGCCTGTGTCTCTGCCTCTCTCTCTCTCTGTGTCTCTTTCATGAATAAATAAATAAAATCTTAAAAAAAAAAAAACAACAACACGATGATCAGGCTAAGAAGCGGCCAGAGCACATCAAGACTCCGCTGCCTGCCCTATCCGTGCCCCCGGGGGTGTGCGCCCAGTGGGGTCCTGGTTCCCACGCCGGTGACGCCGATGCCTGCTTCTCACTCTCCTGGGGGCGGGGCAGAAAGGACAGGCAAGGAGAAGAGGGAATGGGGGTATTTGGGTCCTCCGGGGTGCTCATGACCGAGAGCTGATGTGGTAATCCCAGGAGGGGGAGGCTCGAATCCTCCTGCCTTGATACGCCTTCCTTTCAATTTCTGGGCTGGGAGCGTGATGGAGGGTGGCCACCAGCCATGGGGGAGAAGGAATCTCAGACTTGCTTTTGGTAAACCTGGAAAAGACCTGGAGCATCTTAAAGCCTCATTCCCAGGAAAGACCACTTTGGCCCAGGGAGGTCCGGAGACCACCTGAGACCATCCAGGGGGTGGCTGGGGTCTCCTGAGCTCTCGGTCTCCCCCACGGGGAACCCTGGGGGGCAGGCCCTGGGCCCTCCCTGCCCCCCCAAGATGGAGGAGCCTCTCCCTGGATTGGAGCGAGTCTGGCCTCACCCTAGCCCCTCTCTGAGTCACTAGGCGGCGGGGAGGACAGACGGGGGGACGCTGGGGCGGGAGTGGGGGTGACACGATGGAAACTCTGTATCACTGTGCTTGGCTCCAGGACTCACCTTGGGTAGGGTGGGGTGGGGGTGAGGAGGAGGGAGATGAAAGCAGAGGAGACTTCTGGGAAGAGGGGAAGAACAGAGGAGCAGTTGAACCGGTGGGGGGGTCGGGTTCGGACACACCTGGACGGGCCGCTGCACCATCCCCGTTTGGGGGGGCGCCGCCCGGGGGAGCTGGGTCTCCGGGTTCCCGGGCGCCGGGCTCCCTGCCTCGCGTCTTGGCAGCCTCGATGCCTTTGACTCTTCGGGCGTGGCGATTGCCCTTGTAGTGGGCCTCAGCCTGGCTCTTAGGGACGGAGGAAGAAAATGGAGCCTGAGATCACCTTCGAGCTGCCCGTCCTCCCCGCCGAGCTCCCTCGGGCCCTGGGGTGGCCTCGGCAGGCTGCGGCCGTCTCCCCCCGCGCCGGAGACGCGTGAAGCCCCGGCCGAGGAGGGCGGGTTACTCCTGGGGTTCGGACTAGCTCCTCAAGGTCGAGGGGCTGGGGACCTGGATGCTCACCTAGGCCAGGCTCCTCCCTACCGCCGCACCCAGGGCCTGGCTGCTGACTCGGGCTCTCACCTGGGTCTGCGAGAAGGAATCCTGAACCCAGCCAGCCAGCGTCCGTGGCCCCCTGGCCTCTTGTGCCTGTCTCCCGACCCTGGGCTCCAGCCTTCACTGCTTCCGCACTCAGGCCGGGAGTCCCAAGAGCCCTGAGGCCTGGGCTCTATCCCGACTACTCCCCCCTGGTTCTCATTTTTCCTGAAGCCTCTGTGGACACCCTGGAGGACCCTGGCCCCAAGCCCAGCTCTGGAGAGAGAGACAGCTGTCAAAACACCGCCACTTGGTCAGGGAGGGGAGGGGAGGGCCAAAGAGTGGAGGGCAGCCTGCATGCGCCCCCTGGCCCCCTAGTCCTCGACCCTCCACGGCGAGGGGAGCCAGAGCTGGCAGAGGGGGTGCCGGGGTGCAGGTGAAGGAAAGACCTAAGCTGAGTTGGTTCTGGCTCCACCCCCACTCCCATGTGCATCTCCTGTTTATTCTGAACAATATACAATCCCGGAGCCACAAGGTCACCCAGACAGGGACACAGTAGAAATAAAAAAAAGTGTGGACGGGCAGGAAAACAAGATCGACAGCCAGGGGTGGGAGGGGGAGCAGTCTGTGGAGCCCGGCATCGCGGGTGTGCGCGTGTGTGCGTGTGTGCGCGCGTGCGGACTGCGGAGAGACACAGAACATGGCTTACTTCCCCCTACTCAGCAGAATGAAGCTCTGCTGCTTTTCCCTAAAAGCTCTCAGAACTTGCGCCCCGCAAGTCCCCGGCAGGCCCACATGCAGTCCCAGGGGAGCCCCAGCGCGAGGGCGGCTGGGAGGCCTGCCATCTAGGGGCTGCGTCTTGGGGGGCTTCTGTGCATGGGCAAGGGGGGCGGGGGGAGGAGGCCGGCAGGGGAGGGGCCCGCGGGGCCAAGGGGGCGCAGGCCGGCAGCGGAGTCGGTGCCCTAGCAGGGCCCGTGCCTCATGGCCCCCTGCGTGCCAGGCCCTCGGCCGCGGCTGCCCAGCGGCGGCCTCCGGATGGCCTGCTGCACGTCGAGCGCACGGCCCCTCCGGGCCCTCCCGGCCACCCCCCCCCCCGCCCCCCTGCCCCCTCCCCTGCCCGGGGCCCCCAGCGCCCGGCCTCTGCCCTCCCGCCGTGCCGCCGGTGGGCCCTTACCTGGGAATTGAAGCGGATTTGACAGACGTTGCAGGAGATGACGGGCCGCTTGGTCTTGAGCAGGGGCCCCCCGAAAGTGTGGGACAGGACGGCCTTCTGCACAGGGTCCATCTGCGGAGGCAGGCTGGGGTGAGCCGGGGCCCCAGCACAGGCTCGAGTCCATCATCCCCCACGTGGCGGCGGGGCTGAACCCGAGTCCCCGGCACCTCCTGTCCACCCCCCCTTTGCCTAGGCCTTTGGGCCTGTCCCCCGATTCCCTCCCGGCCCAGTGTCCACGGCCCCGGCAGGGACGGCCTGGCCCCAACTCGGGACACAGAGGCTCCTCACGGGAGGAGCCCCGAGCCGGGCTGGAACCGGCCTCAGCTCATCACAGCCCGCGATCCAAGGCTCTTGGACCCACGGCTGGGCCCACCCACCAGGGTCCCACAGACGGCAGGTCCCGAAGCAGCCTGGCCGCGGGGCCTTCGCTGAGGCTTGGCCCCTGGTCCTGCTCTGTCTGGGGCAAGGTGCTACCAAGCCAAGCTTCTGGCCCTGGGAGACAGACGTTCCCAGCTTCCCGTGAGCCCCAGGTTGCCCTAACCCGCCCCCTACACCTCTTTCAGGCAGCAAGTCTAAACAGAGTGGAAAACTCAGGAGGAAGTAGGTGGCTGTAGCTAATAAAGGGGAATTAGTAGGGGAAACTACGAAGCCGGCTGGCCTGAGGCAGCCGGGAGATCTTCTGAACTCTTTGCCTGGGGCAGGGCTGTGGGGCTGGGTGTGATTAGGAACAGTCTCTGCCCCCACCCTGGGTCAGCAGATGTGTTTGCAGGCTCCTGCCAAGGGTTCACATGAGGAGGGGAGAGGATGGGAGTTTCTCTCTGAGGCCTGCGGCTATCAGGGGATGAAGCCAGGGGCCTAGAGACGCACGGAAACTGCCTCCCTGCACAGTGCTCCTCCCTCTGGCCCCCGGGGCGGCCAGGGAGAGGCAGGACTGGACTGTAGCCAGGCCGAGGAAGATTGAGTGATGGCTGGGACCTCTAAGAAGGGAACCAAGTAACAGCTGAGGCCTTGTCTTTTAGGTGGAAGGGCCAAGTGAAAAATAGTTGCTGGGGCTTGGGGTTCCTTAGCTCTCAGCCGAGCCCCTTCCCCGTGCCCAGGTCTTCAGTGGCTCCCAGGAAGACAACAGACAGAGACGGGGACTTGAAGCGGGCAGAGGAAGGTGGTTGGACTCCGGAGAGTCCACATATCCTGACTCTCCCCCGGAGCTCCCCTGGCTGCTTGGGGGCAACGTCGGGGACGGGGCTTCGGATCCCCGAGAAATGGCAGTAGAGGCGAGAGCCGAGACCGCGTTCGGGTGACCGGTCTGAGGGACGGGTGTCCCGTCACTTGGTCTGCCCCTGGCTGGAAGCAGCCCCTTTCCTTTCGGTAGCTCATTTTTCACCTCCTGGAAGCCCAGGTCCTAGTCAAAGAGGAGCCAAACAAGGGAAGAATGGGTGTGACTGTGTGTGTCTGGGCAGGCTGTGATCAATCTGTGCATGGGTGGAGTGTGAAGGAGTGTCATGTGCTGTGTGTACATCATTGATGCATCAACATTTCTGTGTCGGGGGCTTTGGCGACGCCATGAATGGTCAGGTTGTGTAATCTTCGGCTGTGTGTTTATCTGTGTGAATGTATGATGCGTTTGGCAGAAAGAAAGACAGACCAAGTTGGAGACAGGCTTTAATCAGAAAGGGGAGACGGGCGACTGCTCTGGGGCTCCCAGTCTCCAGGCGTCAGTCCTCCCTATCCAGAGACGCCCCCGCCCCCTGCCCAGGGAGTTCTCCTCAGCCCCTGGGCTTCCTCCCATGCTGGGTGGGGAATGGAATTCAGCCCAAACAGAAACCCAATCTGGGCCTGGAAACCTAAGTCGAGGACAGCAGCAGGGAGAGAGGAGTGGGATGGAGAGGGGACAGCAGAGGCCCCAGTTCTGTCCCTGCCCCACCCATCACCCCAGCCTGCTCCCCAGAGCGCCCTGAGGACGACCTGTGGGCTGACCATCCCAGTATCCACCCTGGGAGAATGGTCCCTGCCCCACTTGGGTCCCTCCTCCAGGTGGAGAGCCTTCCCTCCTGCACACACCCATCCTCAGGTTTAAGTCCAGAAACATCAACTAGGGGTGGGGGGTGCGGGGCGGGGTGGGATGGGGAGGAGGGCATCAACCCAGGGCCGGGGGTCCTTCCCAGCCTCTCCTCCAGGAACTGAGGAGACACCAGGCTGAAGGTGAGGGCTCCTGGGCCCAATCCCTGCGCAGGTGGAATGTGAGCCACCCAAGTGCCGCTCCGGGCCAAGGTCAAGAGGCCCTGGTGACCTAGATGAGGGCTCTCTGGGGAGGGGGGAGGCCAGCAGCTCCCACAGCCGCTCCCCTCCAGAGCCCCTTCCCCGGCACTGCGGCCTGGACACGGCCTGGAAAGGTCGGCACCGCCTCTCCCACCTGCCCTCCAGCAGCAGACGTGAAGGGGACTCCTCCCTGAGCTGGGGCAAAAGGAATCAGGAAGGGCAAGGGGGAGGGAAGGGAGGAAACCAGATCAGGAACACGAGGGGGGGGCATGATTGGATTTCCTTCCACTGCCCTTTATCTGATGGAAGCCGCTGCCCCCTGTGGGAGCGCCCCGCTGCCCCGTCCCCCTCCCCCGCACCCCACAGAGGTGGAAGGGGAAGGAGGCTGGGGTCTCCGGGACGGGAAGACCTGAGGGACTGACGTAGGAGAGAGCGGCCCAGGGGGGTCTGAAGAGCAGGTGCAGGCTGGGGGGAGAGGTGATGCCGGGATGGGATGAGGCATCCGGCGGCGTGGTCACCTGGGGGCGCACGCAGGACCTGATGGGGAGTCCGAGCATCTGGGCCGCCGGGGCGAGGGGCCGAGGGGGGGCCGGCGCGGTGGCCGAGTCGGGGGCGCCGGCCGCGACCCGGGGATTGCTCGGGGCCGCGCCAGGCGTGGGGGATGGGAGGGCCGCACAGCCCGGGACCGGGCGAGAGGGACGGGCCGGCCGCGGGGGCCGGCGGGGCGGGGGGGCTGCGGCTGCGGCAGCGGCGGGGGCCGGGGAGGGGCGCCGGGGGGCTTACCCTGCGGGGCCCCGGGGGCCGCGACTCCATGGCCCGGCGTGGCGGACCCGGGCGGGGCACCCGAGCCGGGCCGGGCAGGCCGGGGACGCGGCGCTCGTTGCCCGGGTGGCTCGGGGCTGTGCGGCGGGGCCGGCCCGGGGAGGGGAGGCGGGGCCGGCGGGGCCGGGAGCCCGCCCCGGGGGCGGGGCGTGGGCGGGGCCGGGCTCGGGGGCGGGGCCAGACGCGGGGGCGGGGCGAGGCTCGGGGGGCGGGGAGTGGGCGGGGCCCGAGCGCGGGGGCGGGGCCTGGGGCGGCGCGGGGGCGGGGCCTGGGGCGGCGCGGGGAAGCGGGGCTGCGGGAGGCGGGGAGGAGGGGGCTCCGCATCCAGGTGCGGGCTCCCGGGCCGACCTCGGGCCGGCGAGCAGGACCCGCCCGGTGACCTCGGTTTCTCCGCCAAGGACCCTGGCTGGGCGCGGGGTCCCCCCCAAGCCTTGGGCGACGCGGGGTGTCTAGCTCGGCCGCCTCTCCCCTCCGCCATCCCTTCGCCCCGGCCCGGCCCCCGGCCCTTTGCGACAGCCCCTCCTCCAGGTCCGCAGACGCCCCTTGTCCTGGCCGCCCTGCTCGCGACCCCTTCGCCCTTTCCCAGCCCCCCTTCCGGGGAGGGGCAGTCGCGCCCCGGCACCTGGGCGTCTGCTCCCTCGCTGGGTCCCGCGGACGGTGGGGCTGCGGGGGGGCCCGGAGCAGGAGCGACCCCAGCCTGCGGACACGGTCCCTAACCCGCTCCCCCCGGCCGCCGCCCGCCACCTGCCGGACGGCCGCGCTCCCCAGGACCGCCTGTCCCGTGCGCTTGCTGCCCCCTGGCGGCGGCGGCGGCGCAGCGCGGGGCTGCGGGGAGAACCGCAGAACCGCCCCGCCCGGTCTGCGCCCCTCTTAGGCTCCCCGCGCCCTCACCTCTCCCCTTCCCTTCCGCCCAGGACAGAGGGGTGAGTGGAGCGGGGGACCGGATGTAGAGACGTCTCTTCGGGACACAACGGGAGGTCCCAGGGCAGAGGCAAGCCTGCTGTGGCCAGGGGTGTAAGGGGGAGGGCGGCCCCAGCAGCGGAGACACCTGGAGCTCTCAGCCCAGGGAGGGGGAGGCCCTGCGAGGAGTAATAAAACCACCACCACCACCACCACCACCACCACCACACGGCGGCTGAGCCCTTGCAATGTGCCAGCCCCTGTACCCAGCTCTTTGCGTGGATTATCTAATTTAATCTCCACCGCTATTCAAAATAAGTACTATGATTATCTCCATTTTATAGAGGAGGGGGCCGAGGTTTAGAGAGGTCAGATAATTTGCCCAAGGTCATAAGCTAGTTAAGTGGCTGGACCAGGATCTGACTTTAAACCCGGGCAGCCTGACTCCAAAGCCACGTCCGGATCGGCTGCACGGTGCTGCCAGAGGCCCGTCTGCAGCTTTTCTGCAGTCCTCGTTCCCCTGCAGAATTTGACACTATTGATGCAGCCCGCCACGCTCTCTCCTTTGGCTTCTCTACCTCTCGGGGAGCCAGGTTGCATCCCCGCCCCCTCCAGCGGCGCCTCCATTTCCTTAGCCGGAGCCTCCCCCTCTTCCCGCTGCCCAATTCTGCTTATCCCAAGTGCCCGAGGCCTTGGCCATACCACCTCTCTCTCTCTGATCCTCTCAAATAAAAATAACGGCAATAACGTGATCGCAGCAGCGAACGACACTGAACCCTTTGTGCATCGTGATGGTGAGACACGGCTCTCACAACAGCCTCTGCTGCGTTACTTCTCTTACGATCTTGTCTTACAGCTGGAAAAATTCAGGGTCAGAGTCGCGAAGCAGCTTGCCTGAGGTCGCACAGCCAGTAGTGTCGGGAGGCCAGTTCAAATCCTGCCAGTCAAATGCTAAAGTGGGTGCGGCTGGCACTCCCGGCGTATCAGCGCTTATGGCTTTACATTTATTTTTTATTTTATTTATTCTTTTATTTTTTATTTTTTTTTTTATGGCTTTAAGTTTAAATAGCTAGTCCCTACTAGAGGCAGTGGAGCCGGGAACTCCGGGGGAGTCAGCAACCCCGCACTTCCCATGTGCATGGACTAGCCTTGTGGCCTTGGGCAAGTCACTTAACCTCCCTCGCTCTGTGTTTTCTCATCTATAAAATGGGGACAAGGGCAGCCCGGGTGGCTCAGCGGTTTAGCACCGCCTTCGGCCCAGGGCGTGATCCTGGAGACCCGGGATCGAGTCCCACGTCGGGCTCCCTGCATGGAGCCTGCCTCTCCCTCTGCCTGTGTCTCTGCCTCTCTCTCTCTCTCTCTGTCTCTCATGAATAAATAAATAAAACATTTTTTTTTAAATGAGGAAAATGATGGGAGACCTCAGGGTAAGTGTGAATGCGCTGTGCAGGCAGGGGAAAGTATTTCCAGCACCTTCTGCTCTGGTCAAACTGGATCAATTGCACTTCCTCACGTGCTCTTTGCTAGCCCTTGTTCATGCTAACTGCTCCCGTCTGGAATGTTCTCTAAGGCCCCTTTTAGAATCCTACTAATAATTCTTCAAAGCCCAAATCATCTGTCCCCTGCTCCGGGTTCGGTCCTTTTTTCCTCTGTTCTCTTTCTCCTGCTCAGCTCAGGTTGGTCCCTCAGGCACCACCTCATTCAGCAAGTCGTTCTCGACACCCCCTTGGGTTCCCCTATAAGCTAAATGCTTCTGACGCGGCTCTTTTCACACTGTAGGGTAGCTGCTAACTTGTTATCTTTCCTACCAAGCACGGGCTCCCCAAGGGCACAAAGTCCTATGTCCCTGGCACCTGGCACAGTGCCCAGCACACAGTAGGCTCCTAACATTCTTTTTTGTTCACTCGAGTCATTGTCAGCGTCTCTGTCCCAGTATCTATAACCCTTGCTCTGTTTTGTGTTATAGGTCGCTGCAGAGATGTCTACGTTTCTCTCCCGAATATGAGCTCTTTCGAGACTGGACCCTGTCTGAGTGTTTGCCCTCATGTGTCCATCGTGTCTAGAACGGGGCCTTGCTTATAGTCAGGACGCGACTTTCTCATCTGTGAAACAGGGATGAAACAACAGCTTCCCCAGGGGCGCTACAAAGACTGAGACCCGAGAAACACTTTGCACACCTCAGGGTGCAACGCAAATGTTCACCTGGATTCTCTGGGAGGAGTTTGGAGGAAGCAGCTGGAAGTAAGGGGAGCTCCGTGGGGGGTCAGAGGCTATGGGTTCACGTCATTCGTTCGGCACATACTGTGTCGATTGAGGTAAATGACGAAAACCTTCGGGCCGGGGTCTTGGCCCTGCCAGCTGTGAAGCAGGAATGACAACGTCCACCTTGCCGGGCTGCGGTGAAGACGCAGTGACATGGGTATAGACACAGCAGCCGCCGCCCGGTCGGTCAGTCCGCGTTTGCGGCCTCGGGGCCGTGCGGGGCCTAGTCGGGTCCTAGTTGGAGCCTTGCTGGGGCCTTGCCGGGGCCTAGCCGGGTCCTAGCCGGGGTCTAGCCGGGGTCTAGCCGGGGTCTAGCCGGGGCCGTGCCGGGTCCTAGTCGGAGCCTTGCTGGGGCCTTGCCGGGGTCTAGCCAGGGCCTTGTGGAGGCCATGCCAGGGCCTAGCCAGGTCCTAGTTGGAGCCTTGCCGGGGTTTTGCGGGGGCCTTGCCGGGGCCTAGCCGGGTCCTAGCCGGGGCCTAGTCAGGGCCTTGCCAGGGCCTAGTCCGGGTCTAGCCGGGGCCTAGCCGGGGCCGTGCGGGGGCCTTGCCGGGGCCTGCGGGAGCCGAGCTGCCAGCTTCCTCCAGACCTCCGGCTCCAGCCCACTCTCCGGGCCCCAAATCCAACCGTGTGCCGGGCATTTCTGACTCCAT
Organism: Canis lupus baileyi; assembly: GCF_048164855.1. Taxonomy (NCBI): domain Eukaryota; kingdom Metazoa; phylum Chordata; class Mammalia; order Carnivora; family Canidae; genus Canis; species Canis lupus. The sequence goes on along the minus strand of NC_132862.1, from coordinate 935,346 downwards.
GCCGCTCGCATACCAGCTCGCCGGGTCCTGACATGAGCTCAGCGGCCTCAGCCCAGACCCACTTCCTCCTGCAGACCTGTGTCCCCCGCCAAGGTGGCTTCATCCAGCCACAGAGACTTGAATCCTGGGGTCAGCCTCGATCATCCTCTCTATTCTCCCCCCGCCCCAAGCACCAGGTGGGCGCCATGGCCTATGAATATTTCCTTGCCTCCTCCCTACTGTACCCTCGCGGCCCTGCCCTGGCCCAGGCGGGACAGCCTCCGGCCTCCGCTCCCTTTCAGCCAGCCGTCCCACTGCCCCTCCTCAAACACCGCTGTTCCCGAGTCCCTTTCCTGCTCAGGGGTGAGGTGGCTCCCTATTTCATAGTCCATTAAGCCGGGGCCAGTTCGCTAGCCCTCTGAGGCCCACCCCGCTGGCCCTGCCCTCCCAGCTGCGTGCTCCCGAGAGCTAGAGGTTACGAACGGACGAACGGACGGGCAGGCTTGGGGCCCTGCTTACTCCCTCCTGGATTCAGCACCTGTCGCCCCTCCCACCTGCCTGTAGTCACAATCAGCACTCCAGGCCCCACTGCTCTAGGTGGTGGGCTCCAGCAGAGGATTCACATGAAGCCCGTAGCACACCTTCTGGCTCATAGTGGGAGCCGGGCAAATGTCAGCTCCTGTTGTTACTGTTGCTAACCGTATAGCAGGGAGCCAACAGCGCTTGCAGCGGCCTGGGAGCCAGGCAGGTGGCGTCCTCAGAGGAGGTAGGGAACCAGGTGCAAGAGGAAAAGAGGGCAGGGGTGAGGTGGAGGGACAGCAGGGGCCAGGGGCTCCGGGGGGTAAGGCAGGCAGGCAGGCTGCTACTCACAGTGCTGTAGTTGCTGAAGAGGCCCAGGGTGGGGGCCGGCTCCAGTGGGAAGGGCAGGATCTGCTTGAGGTCCAGCGGGGGCTGCATGATGGGGGGCTGCCGAAGCAGAGGGAGGGGCCCTGCCCGGCTCAGGCTGCCTGAAGGGCAGAGAAAACATTACGTGGGGCAGGAAGGTCGGAGCTTGGGAGCCCCACCCACACCTGCCAGTCCCACTCCCCAGCAGGCGCCCCCACACTCAGAAGTGTGACCCCATGCACACACACTTCCCCTGCTCGCTGGCTGGCTCGGAGCAACGGAGCACAGTGCCCTGTGGGCCCAGGGGAGGGTGCAGACCACTCCTTCCCTTCTGGGTGGTTTTCACTTCCCCCTTCTCCAGCCTCCCTCCCCCAAGACCTTTAGGCATCTTACAGACCCAGGAAGAGCTGGATCAGCAGGGCTCGGGAGCCCCGTGGCTCTGGTCACTCCCTTCTTCCGGTTTGGTTTTCCCCCAACGAGCCCCAAAGGCTAGGTCTCACCCCGGGGAGAACAGAGTCTGGCCGGTGATGCATCCCACTGCCCAGAGGGGCATGTTGAGGCCTAGACTCGGAGGAGGGCTACTGAGTCAGGCTGCCCAAAGAGCCGAGATTTGTCCCAGTCGCAATTCCTAGTGAACTGTGACATCGCCGGGGATAGGGACCAGGTGAGTGGCGTTTGCTCTGGGCGGTGGGCTGCCTGGGCGCACTCTCAGAGCCCCCTGCCCCAACCTGCCCCTTTGTCTCCCTGGGAGGGTTCAGCTCCAGCTCTGCAGGAGGAACCGTCAACCCAGGCCTCTGGGAGGGGAACGCCTGGGTCTGACCCCAAGGGGAAATGAAAGTCCAGGCGAGCCCCTCCACTACCCACCCACCCCTGAAGCCTTCTCCTCCCCTCAGAGCCACAGAGGAACCTTGCCAGGCTCCAAAGGGGGTGGGCCAAGGCCCTCAGGGCCCCCGTGGCTTCCGCTAGCCCAGCTCCCTTCTGCGGCCTCGCTGTCCTGGCTGCCCTTCACTGCTCCAGCAACCCCCTGCCAACAACGGGGGTTCCCAGGAACAAAGGCAAAGCCAGGAGGCTGCAAGCCTGGCCCCGTCCTCCCTTGACCTTACTGGGGCAGAGGGTACCCCGGGATCCGTTCCTGCTCCCTCCATAGACACTGCCCTTTGCATACCTTCAGTCCCTGGTGCCCGCTGCCCCCAGGCAGTGGCCTGGCCCTGGCCCCCCAGGGGCCTGGGCCTGACAGCGTCCCCTTCCCTCGGTTCTGCCCCCTGCCCCCACCTTGGCCAGCCCCCTCCCCCCCAGTCCAGTCAGTAGACTCAGCCAATCAGAGCCCTGGAAAAGTGGGGCAGAGGGGAGGGCGGGGGAGCAGGGATTAGGGAATCGGAGGCGAGAGGGAGGGGGTGGGGAGGGCTCAGGCACAGCTGGGGGCAGGGAGCTGGTCCAGAAAGGTCTGGAGGGGTCTCTCTCTTCTGCCGGGGTGGGTGGCCAGGGTACCTGAGGTCAAGGCTGCCGGGAGCTTGGGCTCTAGACGGCTAAGGGTTGAAGGAAAGGGCAGGATGCTTGGCTTTGGCCCTCGGGCAGCTGGGGGTCTTGTGAGCCCTGCGTGCCTTCCCTCCTCTGCCACCTGGGAGTGGGGATGGGATGGGGGAGGAGGACGACAGACAGACGGAGGCTGGCGAAGAATGACAGAAGCAGGGGTGAGCGACTGAGAAAGGAGACATAGATCCTGAGACAGAAAAGGATAGTGAACAACGGAGAGATGAAGGGAGTGAAATGAGAAAGAAAAAGAGAGACTGTGCTGAGAAGCTGGACACAGAGCTGGAGGCCAGGGCAGACAGCCGGAAGGAGAACAGACAGGGCGAGAGGAGGCAGGGACAGCCCGAGGGGCGAGGGGCGTGTGGCCTGGCCCCCCAGGGCTTCTCCCCTCCGCGTGCACCCCGCCCCCAGCCTGGCACACCAGGGCAGCCCTAACGAGCCCCGGGCAGCATCAGGAATGGTGAGAGAAACCTGAGCGCTCCCAGAGTCCCAGGCACCCAGCACCCACCCCTAGCAGCTGGTTCGGGGCTGGCACTTGTGCTGCCCCGGAGCAGCTCAGCTCCTTGACCCTGTCCCGAGCTCTCTACCCTCTGGAGCCCCCACCGCTCAGACACCCAGGCTCAGAAGACAGAGATGCTTTCTGGAAAAGGCAATTGAAAAACCGTGTGTTGTAGGGCCGCCGTGTGCCAGGCACTGAGTTCCGAGTCTTATGGCATTTACCCTGTGAGGCCGCTGTGGCTCCATGGGGGGCAGCTGGTAAGTACTTTGCCCATTTGACATACGAGGACACTGAGGCTCAGAGAAGTTAGGAACCTTGGCTGATGGCACAGAGCCCGGAAGCGTGGGGCTGGGATTTAAATCGAGGGCTGTGGCGGCCCCGTCGCCCCGAGGGGCCCTAGTCTCACTTGGGAGGCCTGGCGGCCCGCAGGCCTGCACCCTGCGCCAGGAGAGGGAGTGGAGGGCCAGTTCCCTGCGTTTCCTGGGGTTGGCGGAAAGCAAGAGCGGCGCTTCGGGTCCCTGAGGCCAGCAACTCATCTTTTCCACTGCCAGGAGCCCCGGAGGGAAGGAGGGAGGGCAGGGGGGTGGAGGCAGGGCTGAACTGAGGAGGCGCCGAGGCCAGAAAGCCAGGCGGGCACCTGGAGGTTCCTTTGCCTCCTCCTTGCTGCGGGGTCTCCTGTGCTCGAGACAGGGAGAGGGGCAGAGGACAGAGGCAGGGCTCTCGATTCGCCCCCTCTCCCCTCCTCCGAGGGCACTCGCACTTGCCCCTTTGGAGGGCTTCCTAGACGCCGGGCACGGGACGTGCCCGGTCTCCCCGAGGACGGCTCCGCGACTCAGGAGCAGGTGACTAGCGCATTTGGCAAACGAGAACAGCAGTTGGGCCTCCAGGACCGGTCCAGGGGATCGAGTGAGTCCACGCAGGCTGCTGGCAGGCCGCAGGGGAGCCCACTGAGTGTTTGCTAAATAAACGAGTCCTCAGCTCAGGGAGGACGAGGAGACAGTCCTGAGACAGTCCGCTCCGAGAGGGGGAGGCACCTGACCAGGGTCACACAGCTAGGGAGGCTTGAACCTGTCTGGCTCCAGAGGCAGGGAGGGCTTTCAAGCGCTTCCCTTTTGTGGGTAGACTAGGGATGGGGGATGGGGTGGGGGAAGGACAGGACCCAGGGGGGCTGGGGGGCAGGAAATCAGGACTTCTGAGACCTGGCTAGCTGAGGGCTTGGGCAGGTTTGGAGGGGGTGGGAGCGAGAACTGGAGTGCGTGCGAGCGGCCCGCGCACAAGTCAGGCAGGGCAGGGAGGAGCCGGGGCAGGCCACTCCGGAGGGAAGCTCATTAGAGTAATTGCCTCCAACAGATAGGGCCCCGCCCGCCTCTGTGGGGAATTGCCAGATGTTTTATTAAAGACCGTTCCCAGTGCACTTTAGAGGGGGTGAACCCTCGGACCCTTGGATGGATGTCCATCTGTCCCTTTCTACGTCCTACCTAGCCCCAGGCACTTTGATCCGCCTCGGCTTTCCTCTCCGGCGCCGAGCCACAACCAAGCCACATCTAACTCCCATCCCGCTGAGGTCTAGTCTTTTCCTTCTTCCCTTCCCCAGAGATTTCGGCCAGGTTAGAGTCCCAGCCCCTTGGCTGTCTTAGGGCAGGCCTGCGGCCTCAAGCCCTTGTGGGGAAGAATGGGAGTGTCCGCCGTGAGCTGGCTCAGGGAGTGGTCCTGTCTGGTAGGAACAGGAGCCGGGAGAGGCGTGACGGGAGGGCTGTGCTGGGTGCTGGTCGCGGAGACCGGGCCGGGGCGAGAGCGAGATGAGAAGACGTACTGGGATTAGGCTTGCAAGTGGTATTAGGGCCCTAACCCAAGCACACGGTCAGCACTGGGTTAAGATGGGAATTAAACTCTGGGGCCAAGGGAGGAACTGGATTGCAGTCTGGACTGGGACCTCATCTCTAATCCATCTTTCTCTTTAGGCCTTTTGGCCGCTGCTTCTCCCCCAGCAATGCTTAAAATTGGGGATTGAGAGGAGAGCCTTGAACGTCTGCATCTTGAATTCTTGACCAAATCCCATGTATCTGTTCCCTTCTGCCTCAATTTCCCCCATCTGGACAGGAGGCAGGCTGAGGGCTGGAAAGGCTTTGAAGTCAAAGATGAAAGCAACAAGGGGATGATTATGAACAACCACTTAAACATCCTTAATAACCTTAGGGTGGAGGTAGGCGGGGCAGGGCTGAACGGAGGAGGTGGCTGGGAGGGGAAGGGAGAAAAGATCCATGGGAAAGCTTCGGAATCTGACAGCAAAGGGCCTCCTTCAGTGCCCCCTCTCCCCAGGGCCCAGGTGGCGGGGACAGTAAGAAGGGCCCAGAACAGGGGATTGAGCCCAGAACCACCATCTGCTTAAACCTAGGCCCACTGTCTAGATCTTGAGCATGTAGCCGGGCCCCACCTGCTGGTCAGGGCCACCGTGCACAGGGACTCGGTGGACCTCAGCATTTGGAACCTGGAAGCCTTACTAAGGGTCCTGGGGGTGGGGCCTGGACCTGGCTGGCAGGCTTCCCGGCCCTCTGTAGGCGGGCACAAGGAAGGAATTAAGGACAGTGTCCTCCAGGGAGATGTGCTGGGGTCCAACTGGTGGACCCGGGGATTTCTCCCGTGGTGGGGTCTTGGTCAGGTTTGAGCAGGTCCCTAAGGTCAGCGTTAGAGCCCACTGACCAGGGGAAGCACTGCTCGCGCTCCCGGAGAAGCATGATGCTGCCCCTGGGGCCTGTGCCCAGGGTGGGGCCTGTGTCCCCGGTGGCGCCAACCTGCAGAGATTGCACAGGCCAGAGGAATGTGGAGCCTCTGCTCTGGGGGCCTGAGTGCAGGATGTGAGGCTGAGGGTCCCCTTCGGGTGGGGCTAGGCTTCCCAGCTGGGCGAGGAGTCTCTTGTTTGCTGGAGCGACTCGGGAGAGGGAGGCAGGCGACGAGTCATTCATGCCTCCCTTGCCTCATTCATGGACCAGGGGTGCGGAGCCTGGCGGGGAGGAGAGGCCCGAGGGGGGGCAGGAAGAGCCGAAGGAAGGGGGTGAAGGAGAGGAGGGCCGCCACTGGGAGGTCACCAGGGGTCAAATGAAAGAGGGGAAGCCAAAGAGCCAGGGAGGCAAAGGGCAGAGGGACCCAGCCGAGGGCTGAGGCGGGGGCCGGGTGTCCCCAGGGAGGGCAGGGGACCACAGGTGTGGGGGCGTCTCCCACCAGGAACAGGGCCCCGCAGCCCGCAGGGGGCAGGGGGCAGAGCGGGCCTGCCCACCTCTGTGGAGGCAGCGGCCTGGAGCCCCCCAGCCGCCAGTCCGGGAGCCCGAGCACCCCAAGGCCCACTGGTCCCTCTCCTCCCCCACCCGGGCTCCCTTCCCATGTAGGTCATGAGGATGGGGTGGCTGGAGGCCCGCCCGAGCCCCGGGGGCTCCCCTCCCCCGCCCGACTGGCCCCTGGCGGGTCCCCGGTGCCCCGGTGCCCCCGGTGCCCCCGGCCCAAGGCAGGGGTGGGGGTGGCGGTGGGGGAAGGAGGAGGCAGGAGGAGGCAGGAGGAGGCAGGAGGAGGCAGGAGGAGGCAGGAGGAGGCCGGGAAGCGGGGCCCAGGCAGGCAGCCGGGCGGCGGGCGCGGGGCAGGTCCCGGCGTGCAGGGGCAGGGTGTGCGGGGGCAGGACGGCCGCAGGCCCCGGGACGCCCCCCGCCCCGCCCCGGCCCGGCCCGGCCCCTGCTCCCCCGCCACGGCCCGGGGCTGCCCCCCCCCCTGCTTCCCGCAGCGCTGGGCCCGGGGCGCCGGGCGGGGGGCGGGGGCCGGGCCGGGCCGGGGCGCACCCGCGCGGGGCTCTCCAGGCCCCGCCGCCTCCCCCGGCCCCTCGCCCGACATGGATATTCATGAGCCTCATGAATACGCGGCGCCTCCGGGGCGGGGGTCCCGCTCGCCCGCGCAGCCCAGCGCGCAGGGGTCCGGGCCCGGCAGGGGGAGGGGCGGGGGGGCCGGGGCCGGGGCCGGGGCCGGGGCGGGGGCGAGCGCACTCACCGAGGATCATGCTGGGGACCCGGCGCCCGGGGTTCCGCGTCGCTGTGTCCCGGGGGCCGCGAGGCCGGGCTGGGGTACCGGGGAGGAGCCGGGGGCGGAGCGGAGGCCGGCGGGGCGGGGGCGGAGCCCGCAGCAGGTGAAGGCGGGAGGAGGGGCCGCGGGGGGAGGGGGAGGGGAGGGGAGGGGAGGGGAGGGGCGCCCGCGGTCCCCCTGCGCCCCGCTCCTGGGTTCGCGGGGTCCCCGCAGCCAGGCCGGGGACAGGGCGTCTGCCGGGCGCGCGGGCGACGGAGGTGCCGGGGCCCCGGGAAGGGCTGCGTCTGAGCAAAGATGGGGGGCGGCTGTGGCCTGGGTGGGACCCCCCCCCGGGCCTCTGCAGGGTGCCAGGGGGTGCAGAGAACCCGAGGTCCTTTGTTCCTCCGACTCGGAGCAGGATGCCAGGGGGCTGGGCTTCCGAGGTGAACGGTGGGGCCCAAGATCCCAGGTGGAGCTCCGGCTGGGGGTCAGACGCGGGGGTCCCCCCGGGAAGGTCTGCGGGGAAGAGATCCCATCCGTGGGCTCCAAGGGGTGGAAGGAGAAGCTCGCAGCTCTGAGCCCGGGGGCAACCAGAAGACGATACAGGACCCAGAGCGGAGGCTCAGCCCTGTGCAGCCCTGAGCTGGGGGGCAGCGGGCAGGGGGCGGGTAGGAGCAGGCCTCAGGCCTCAGGCCTCAGGGCCCCGCTCGCTGGGCATCCCCCACTGAGGTGAGCAGGGGTCCAAGAGGACTGGGGGGTGTTTGAGGTGCAGAGGAGGATGGGGACTCCGACACAATGTAGTGTCAGGGGGCTGTATGTACCGCATGGATCTTAGGGACCAACAGGAGGACCGATTAGGGGCGGGCCACGGGGACCCCAGCATGAGGCTGGAGCCTGGGAGTCTGTGAGGTGTCTGGGGAAGATGCAGCTGCTGCAGCCTGGACCTGTCTATACCTGCCCCAAGAGGGAGGGCGGCCGGAGGACTTCCCAGAATGCCATGCAGCCAGCTTCAGGCCGGCCCCAGCCAGAGGGAAAGGAGGTGTGACTGGGAACTAGAACACTTGGGATTTAAGGAGGGTGGAGGCGGGGAGGAAGAGGTTGGTGGAAGGGTACGGACTGGTGTCTGCGTACAGCGAGGGCGGGGAAGGGGATTGGGGGCTGGTGTTCCGGGGGTTCAGTAGGGAAGTTGGGACTAGATGGCTAATGAAGGTACCAGAAGTTCAAGTTCCCGATTCTGGACTTCGGCAGTCTCTTGCCTTCACCTCACTGATCTGGTTTGAAGGAAAGATGTTCCAGCTTAAGGGCAAGAGATTGCTGGGGGGGTGGGGGGGGTCGGGGATGCCTTGGTCTGGTTCTGACCCGGCGGCCCAGAGACCTCAGGGCCCTGCTGCCCAGATCTGGCCTTGGGAGAGGACGGAGGGTCTCGCAGCCAACCAGAGGGAGTCCTCTTACTCCAGCTCCAGCCTGCTACCCTGTTGTTCAACCCTATATCACAAAGCCTGCTTCTCCCAGGCCCTGTCGTCCATCCTCCTGCACACCCCCCCCATTCTTTCCCCTTCTTGGTGGACTCGGAACAAACAAGAGTCAGCATCAGGAGTGGTTGATGGGTGATAGAGACCCCTTGGCCTCCGCATTGTCCACCCTCCCACACTGCCCCCTGGGACTCTGAGTTAGGGAGGTCCCAGAAGAGGGGTTGCTGAACTTACCCAGGTGAGGCAGCTGGCTGGAGGGCGGGGTGACCTTGCAGGCAGGGGGGGGAGGCAGTGTGCAGGGTGCATTCATTATTGATGAGCCCTGCACCCCGGGCTACTAATGAGCCCAGGCCGGTTGCTCTAATTGATGTCAAGAAACTTGAGACCCCCAGATCAGCTTCCCGCCTGCCAGCTGCCTCTCCGGAGCCCCCTCCCCCTCCCCGCACCCCCAGCTGCTCTGTCCCCTGCCCTGGGCCTCCTTCCCTTCGGCGGCGCACCAACAGGCGAGGAGAGGGCTCAGGCCTTCCAGCCCCGGCCTTCCTGGCCTTCCTGTCCCCCTGGACGGCTCGGCTCGGGACGCGAGGCAGACATCCTCTGGAGGGGCCGGGAGGTGTGCAAGGGGAAACAGCGGGCAGCCCGAGAGTCCCGGGCAGGGGCAGGAGGCCGGGACTAGATGCAACTGCGGGCCATGTCTGAGCCCCAGGAATCCCTTTCTGTCCCGCGTACCCTCAGGAGTGACCCTGCCACTTTGAGACCCAGAGGCACAGGCACTACCCAGACACGCCCAGTACTGGCTCACTTCCCCTCCTCATTTCCTCCTGCCCCCCCACCTCGGCGGAGGCACCTCGGCTCTGGCCCCCGGGGCCTGGGTCTGGCCGCCAGCCTCCTCCCGCCCCAGCAGAGGGATAGATCTCCTTCCTCTGGGGTTCCAGTGCCTCCTTCTGCATCGCCTGCCATCCGTGCAAGTACCGGGCGGCTCCTGGCCTCACTAGGTCTCTGCCTCCTTATCAGTCCCTCTTCACTTATAGGTTCTGGAAAGAAGTCCTGAGGCACAGGATTATCAGGAAGTCACAGGCTGGAGCGTGCAGCAGCCTCGATCTCTCAGGAGAGGTATTTTTAAGGTGATGCAGGCGCTGCTGGGCAGAAGCCTAAGTTAATAAGAGCAGCCTGGGTGATGGGGCGAAGGGGGGAGATGGACTCCAGGCGCTCCCGCCCCAAATTCCCATAAATCTGTGGCTATGCTGCCCTCCGGTGGCTGATTCCTGGCCTAGCGCGACAGGGCCCTATTTGCCTCGGAGAATCCAGAATTTCAGGCCCCCTGGCCTTCCTCCCTGGCCTTGGGAGAGACCCGCCTTGAAAAGACAGAGGCCCCCGCGGGGCTCCCTCACTTGGACTCCGCTCCCAGGGCCTAAGGCCTGGCGTGCTGGTTATTACCAGGCTGTCACCGTCAGACAAGGCTGGACCGAGCCCTGCTCTGGCACTCACCGGGTGACCTTGGGCAAGTTACATAACCCCTCGGGACCTCCATTTTCCCCCGAGTAAATGGGGTTAATTGAACCTGCCTCATGGGATCCTTGACAGAGAAATTAAATGAGATAATGTATGTAAACTCTTGAACAAATACCCTCTCTACCTACCAGCACACAAGAAGTAGTAAAAACAAGACAAAACGAAACCCTAACTGGCTTTCTTCTAATTCCATTTTGGGGCTTTTTCCCTCAGGCCGTTTCATTATTCGGATTTAGAGACGCCCAGGTGAGTGGTCGGGACTGTTTTCCCCCCATCTTCAACGTGGACCTCCTGCTTTGCATTTTTCCCTTAATGCTCAAACCCAAAGAGAAGGGATCCTTTTTCTTCTCTCTGGGGGGTGCCCGGAACCAGATCTGGAGGGGCCGGGTGACAGGCGGAGGAATCAAGGCCTCCTTCCACCCCTTCCATCATCTCATCACCTAAGAGAAGGGAACCCAAAAGGTAGATCCAGAGTTCCCGAGGGAGGGTCATACTCCCCATCCCAAGGAAGGAAGCTGCGAAAGACAGACATTTCCTACACATCAAGCCATCTGGTTCCAGGATGGGTTTGGAAAGAATAGGGTAGGACACAAATTCCAGCTCTGGTCAGTGGGGGCACCGGGCCGGGTTTATTGCACTTGCAACAGAGTTTAAATAAGTCCCGGATGTCCGGAGCTAAGGTGAGGGGAAGTTGGGCAGGGAGAAAGGGGCAGCGTCAGTGCAGCTAGTGGGCAGGACCCAAATCCTGCAGGCCCAGGACAGTGGGCTTCCCTCTTTCTGGGGGACGGGGAGGGCCTGCATCTGGCCAGGCTGAGGTTCCAGATCTGTTACCATCGTGGCCCCTTCAGGGTCCTGGGCAATTCCTGACTTCTCCCGAGTCAGAGGTGGATCGGGCCTCCAGGCCCAGGTCTGGAACAGGCTCAGATGTAGTCCTGGATCTGCCTGGTTAGGTTACCAACGTCTGAGTCTGGGTCCCAGATCAACCCCGGGCCCCAGGTTCGATCTGGCCCCGTTAGAGTTCTGAGTCCTCTTGGAGCTGGTTCTGAGCCAGCGTGATCCTTGTTTGGGATCTGTCCTGAGCTGGGCCTGGGGCACCATCCACGGTTAGTGTTCCTTGTTGGCCCACCAGGTGGGGGCTGTCCAGAGTTTCCAGGTCTCACTCCCCAGGTTCCAGGTTCTTAGCTGGGGGCTTCCCGTGGATCTCTGGCAAGACTGAGGATAGATCTTTGCAGGCTGGAGCTGGACAGGAAGTCCTGGTGGCACATCTGGCCCAGAGAACTGGGATCGGATTCCCCAGGTCTGGTTCCAAGTTGTTTTCAGGAAACTTTCTCCAAAATGCAAAGGCTACAGGGAGGCTGGGGCCTCTGTCCCTGGATCTGAGTTCCCTTATCCATGAGGAGGGCGTGTGTAAACGAGGGTCCTTCACAGTGCATGGGGGGAGGGGATCCCCAGCTCCTCGCCTCCCGGCTCTGGCCCTTCAAGTATGTCTCGAGGCTGGGAGAGGAGCTTCTCCCTGGCCCTCAGCACCTTCAGGAAGTGCCCAGCCCCCTCCCTGTCAGTAGACTGAGGGTGGGGGGACTGGGCCTTGAGGATTGGGAGTCTGGGTTCGGGAGGGGTCAGGCATCAGAGGTGGCAGGTGGCTTGAGTTGAGCTTTTTCCATGGCGGTGCCGTATGGGAGGGAGCGTTTGAAGAATCCGAGCTAATGAGGGGATAAGGAGGGAGAGTTTAGATATCCTGGCCCCCATCTCTCCCCAGATCTTATCCCGAGAGGAAACGAAGAGGACCCTAGTGCTTCCAATCTCCCCGTTGTGCAGCAGGGGCCTCCATCCTGTCTGTTGCGACCACCGACAGGTCCACTGCGCCAGGAGGGCTGGAGCTGGGGGCGCCTTTGGCACAAGGGGCTCTTCCATCAGTGCTGTAAGCCTGTCCCCAGGCAGGCCGGGACGGCAAACAGCTTTGAATTCAAGGTCTAGGTCTGATTGCCTGGTTGTGGCTGCCTCTCGAGAGGGCTTCTGAGGCCACTTCCAGGGGATGGCCAGTGAGCGATGGCCGCCATTAGCTCTTGGAGCAAGGGGAGCACAAATGCCACCTGTTCGCCACGCGTGAGTGGCACTGATTTTGCAAGCCCAGGCAAATTTACCAGCTTGAGTCAAGAGACTCGTTCTAAGCCAGAGGCTGTAGAAGGTGGGGGAAGGATCCCCCAGGCCGGATCAGGATGGTGTGCCCGCGGCCAGGGCAGAGGAGGGGCCGTGTGGCTGGAGGACTGGTCTGGCAATGGACGCTTGGGACAGGGGCAGCCCCGGTGGCTCAGCGGTTTAGTGCCGCCTGCAGCCCAGGGCCGGATCCTGGAGACCCGGGATCGAGTCCCACGTCAGGCTCCCTGCATGGAGCCTGCTTCTCCCTCCTCCTGTGTCTCTGCCTCTCTCTCTCTCTCTCTCATAAATAAATAAATAAATAAATAAATAAATAAATAAATAAATAAATCTTTAAAAAAAAATAGATGCTTGGGACGACCTTGGGTCCAGGGCAGAGCCTGATGAGGGAGTGGCCAAGTCACAGGTGGGACGGAACGTGGCTGACCTTGTAGAGGATATAGATGAGCAGACCTAGGAGCAGGAGGCCAACGAGGATGGCTAGGATAATGATCCACAGCGGGACGCCGTGGCTGCCTTCCGCCTTGGTCCACTGCACAGCCGTGGCCACCTACGGGGCGAATCAGGAGAGGTCACTGGAAAGCCACTAGTTCGCCTCACCCTACCCTTGGCTCCCACTTGCCATCGCACCTCCCGTGTGGAGCTAACAGAACTCTGGACTTCAAAGTCTAAATTCCTAAAATGGGCATTATCATCTCTCCCCTTTGGGTCTTCACACCTGCTGACTCCCTCTCCCCGGAGAAGGCAGCTTCCCTGACTGATTAGCCTGGTGGTTCCTATTTATTCTTCAGGTCTGAGCCGAAACATTGCTTCTTCCAGGCCGCCTTTTCTGGCCCTGCAAGGCTGAGTTTAAGTGTCCCTCTGATGTGTTCCCATAAATATCCTGGCACTTGTCACACTGTGTTCTCATTGCCTGCTAGACTGTGAGCTCCAGGAGTGAAGACACTCTGTTTACCTTGCTTATTGTTCTATCCCCAGGACCTAGCACGGGCCCTGGCACATAGGAATGCTCAATGAAGGTTTTTTTTTTTTTACAAGGCCAGCCCCACACGTCCCCCAGTCCCAAGGCCAGGCCCAGGACTCCGAGCCCTAGCTTCCGTGGCCCAGACCTCCGGCCCAGGTTCACCTGAAGTTCCCTTCGGGGAAGCTGCTGGGGCAGGATCCGGTAGGGCATCCTCAGGGCTTCGTACACAGCTTCGCACTGCAGGCTGAACGGCTGGTGCTCCCGCTGTGGGTGGGGAAGAGGTGCTCAGGGCAGCCCCCCGGGATCGAGAGGACAGAGGGCTCCCGTGATCTGGCTCAGGCCGTGACCTTTCCCTATCTTGCACTCATTCTCTCCTGAATATCTGTGATCCTTACGTGAGATAACGGATGTGTAATCAAGTACACATAACTAAGTAACGTGTAATCAGGCGGCTACATGTTCAATAACAATTTTTTTTTTTTTGGAGTCGTTAATGTGGGCCCAGCATGCAGGCCGCGGCCCGGCCCTCAGCGTCTGCTCAGTAAGTGACAGCTCTTTCTCTTTCCTCCGTCTCCTCGCCTCTCCACTGCGGATTCATCTTCCTGCTGTGTTTTCAGCATTCTCTGCATGCTGGTCTCCCTCCAGGTCTCCCTCCTCTGAGTGGGCCTGGAGGGGGAGGCTGTCACTCCCAGCGTGGTCACTAGGTGGCACAAAGGACACGCAGCCCTGTCTACCGAGGGCGAGGGCGAGGGCGAGGGCGAGGGCGAGGGCGGGGGCGAGGGAGCCGAGCTGCAGGAGCTGCAGGAGCTGCAGGGCCTGGTCCCATGCGCCAAAGGAGGTGGCCAGGTGGCGGGGGCAGCAGGGAAGGGGGGCACGTGGGGCTGGCCCGGAGGTCAAGGGTCGGGGTAAGGTGAAGGTAAGGCTCCCTCACTTGCAGGAAGGTCTTGGCCCAGACTCGGAAATGCAGCTGCAGACTTCGGCTCTCCTGGCGGTGCAGCGGCCCCAGCTCACAGCGCAGCCTGAAGCACTCAGCCTCGGGGCATTTCTGGCGGGGGGAGAAGAGGCTCGGACCCGAGGTGTGCCCTTCCTGTGCCTCTGAGGACCCGCGTCCCAGCAGGACTTACCAGGATCTGAGGTCCCGAGGAGCCCGGGCCCCGGCCTGGCGCTTCCCGTCTTTGTAGCCGGTGGTGCTGGGGACCCTCCGGATCCAACTGGAGGAGGAAGAGACCGTGAGCCGCCTGCACCCCCACCCCCCGCATCGGGCACCGAGTCAGCAGCGAGTCGGCCGTCGCCCGGGGCCACAGCACCTTAGCCTGTTCCCGCCTCTCGACCTGTGCCCGCTCCGAGGGCGAGGCACCAAGCTTAGTGCCCAACAAGGACGCGACTAAACCTGGTCCTCGGAGTTTGCAAGACGTGTCCGTGGAGAACTACGCTCCGTCCCTGCCTGCGGGCCTTTGCCCTGTCCTCTCCGCGTGGGACGCTCTTCTCCGAGTCTCCACAAGCGGCGGCAGCCGTGTCCCGGGGCTTCGGTGCACCTGTTACCTCCTCGCCGGGCTTTCCCCCGTGATCCAAGTCTGTCTCCGGTTCCCCAGGCCCTGCGTGTCAGCGCTGCGCTTCGATCCCTTTCACTGCCTTTTCCCCTTTTCAATTTTATTTCATTTTAGTCTTTCAAATGTTCCAGATGTTTATGTGAGAGAGAGTGTGCACGTGCACGTGGGCGTGAGCAAGGGGGGGGGGGCAGAGACCGCCCGCTGAGCACGGAGCCTGACTTGGGGCTCGGGCCCCACCCGAGGGCCCCGGGATCACGACCCCAGCTGGAGGCAGACGCTTAGCCCCTGAGCTACCCAGGGGCCCCTCCCTTTTCGGTTTTAACTGTCTATGATCCTCGACATAACGTGTCAGCTCCACGAGAGCGGGGACTTGGTTAGCTTGTCTGGCGAGGCGTTTCCGAAGCCCGTAACTGTGCCGCGTAGACCCTCGTCTAATTAAATGTTGCCCGTGAGTAAACAAACGTTGGAGCAGGCCTTAGGGTCCAGGGACACAGGCCTGCAGAGGTGGGCCCCAGCGTACGCCTGGCCCGGAGGGAAGGGAAGGGTACTTCGGGCCGTGCACCCAAGGGCCTTTCCCTCCCATAGCCCCGAGGAGGCTGTCGCCCTTCCAGGCCCCCAGCGACCTTCCCCCGCCTCGGTCCCACCCCTGCCCAGGCCAGTCTCCGGGCCTCTCACCTCCAGGCTCTCTGGGTTGGGGGGGTGACTGCTGGTGCAGTTGCTGAGGCCTTCAACCCTGGTCACGTAGAGAAGCTGCTGACCCTCCAGGGTCCGGGGACAGCTGAGCTCCAGCACACCCCGGCTGATGGAGCTGGGGCCCTGGTTGATGAGCTGAGGAGAGGGGGACGCCATCACCCTGAGATTGCCCTCCTGAGACCCGGGTCGCCGTGGCCCACTCCCCCCTGCCGCACGTCTCCCAGCTCGGAAGTGAAAGGGGACATGGAGAGGCAGAGATGGTGGAGTCCTCTGCGGCCACGGCCCCGAAGGGCATCTACCCTCCCTTTCAGGTCACTCAACTGCCTGGTCTCTCCCCGGGCTGTCTCCGGGGGACCCTGCCCAGCTCTTTGCCCGTCCCCCTCTCTCCTTTCAGGCCCTCCCTCTGGTCCGAGCACCGGTCACCATAAAGGCCCTTCTTTCCCTTCATGCGGTCTGGCCTCGGCCCTCTGTTCCCGCTGCTCGCCCCCACCCCTGACCTCATAGACGTGCTGCACAGCAGGGCCCACGTCTCCCTCCTCCTGAGGCTGCTCTCGGGGACGCCAGTCGCTCGCTGGGAAGAGCACTGCCTCGGGCTTGGAGACCCTGCGGAGGAGGGTGGTGCAGAGGGCGGTGGAGGGGCTCCTTCCCGCACCTTCCCCAGGGCCGCCTCCCGCCCCGCAAGGCCCCAGCTCGCCCGCCCGGGCGCTTACCCGTTAAGGGAGACCTGGGCGGAAGCCTCCACCGAGAGCGGGAAGGAAACCACTTCGCTTTGGGAGTTGTTGAGATTCTTGCTGCGGGGCGAGGGCGCGGAGGGGAGACTGAGGCGCTGCTGGCGCCCAGCGGGAGAATGCCCCACGCGCCCAGCCCACCCGCTCCCTACCTGAGAATCTGGAAGTCGAAC
Source organism: Canis lupus baileyi (assembly GCF_048164855.1). NCBI lineage: Eukaryota > Metazoa > Chordata > Mammalia > Carnivora > Canidae > Canis > Canis lupus. Next base: position 919,169 of record NC_132862.1, on the reverse strand, counting down.
TGGATGGTTTTCTTCGTGTCCCGGAGGTGAGGGACCGTGAACCGGAGGCCACCCCAGATCTGCGGCGCGAGGAGAGGACCGTGGGCCCCGTCGGCCTGGGCGCTGGCCTCACCCCGATTCCAGCCCCCTCCCCTACGCCCTTGCGCTCTGGACAGGTGGGCCCCTGCCCTCCCGGATCCTCCCTCCCGGGCCAGACTTACACTCGCTCCGGCCTTCATGGGGTTGCCCAGGTCACACACCAGCAGGCGGCTCTGGTTCACCGCAAAGTAGTCACAGCTCAGGCTGGAGAAGTTCTGGAGGTGGGGCCGGGGGGGGCGGGTAGAGTCAGGTTTGGGTGCCCCGCAGCAGGCCCCGTCCCCGGCCACGCCCCGGAGCCCCCTCTCACCCCCGGGTTTCTGACGAGTCCTGAGTACTCGGCCTCTGGAGGGGCCGTGACCCGCAGCTCGGCCTCATAGGCGCCGCCCTCACCCACGTTCTGGGCATGGAAAGTCAGGTTCAGGGAGTTCTTGTCGCCCAGGTACACGTGGTTCTGGTCCCTGGAGGGGAAGCACGGGGTGAGGGACACTCTGGGAAACGAATCCCCCAGCCGGGACAGCGCGCCAGCCCGACGGCAGCATGGTAACAACAGAAACCATCTCTGGGCTCCAGCTGCCCGGCCCACCAGCCCGATGCTCCACGTGACGGTCCACTCGGTCCCCGCGAAGGGCGGGGAGGCTGCCGCTATCACCCCCGTCACCCCTGCTATGCACACGAGAACCGGTGACTTCCTGAGTCACACGGCTTGCTAGCATGTCCCTACTCTGTGTTTTCAGGTGCCAGGTGCTTCCAAGCCCCCCCCCCGCCGCCGTCCCGCGTGAGCCCGTGGCACCCGGGACCCCCAGCCCGCGGCGGCCTTCACTCACCCGAACACTTCCAGCTGCAGGTCCGGCACGCAGATGTTGTCTTCTCCACAGTCCAGCAAGATCTGAGCCTGGGGAGCAGGACAGCCTTGGCGGGGGGGGGTTCGGACCTCCGCCTGCGCTGAAGGCTCCCCCTCCAGGGCCCGGCCCCGGTGCCCAGGGCTCACTCTCCCCCGTCTGGCCTCCCCTCTCTCCTCACCTTGTCTTCTATGCGGCTCTTGCTCTGATAATGCAAGACTGGCCGGAGGCCATGGGCGTCCACGGGGGCTTGGGGGTCCAGGGAGAAGTTGAGGGCGATGTGAATCGGGGACAGCTTGTCGCGGAACTCGGACTCGTTCTGGGGTGGGGGGACAGGGCTCGCGGTGTCAGGGGACGCTGGGCACTTGGCTCTGCCCCTGAGCCTCTCCCACCTCTTTGTCCCCCCAGCGCCCTCAGGAAGCCAGGTGTCCAGATCTGCCCATTCTCTTGGCTTCTGAGCCTGGTTCCCAGGTCCTCGGGCAGAAGGGCCCCCCTCTTCAGCCCCCCGAGTCCCAAGCCTCTCACTGGAGTCTCCTGATCTCCTTTTTTTCCCCCAAGAGGGGCCCCGGCTCTGCGGACAGCCTCCCCGGGCCGCTCCGTACCCTGAGGTAGACCTTCATCTCTCTGCAGTCCTCCCGAGCCCCGTTCTGGATGAGGAGGGTCTGGGTCAGGGTCGCCTGTCTGGAGGCCAGGAACAGTGCCCGCCGAACGCCCCCCTTCTGCTTCTGCCAGTCCAGCTGGAGCTCCACCGTGAAGCCTGCGGCCGGAACACGTGGTCGGAGAACCTGCCCTTGCTCACGTGTTCAGGGAGAAGGGGGCTGCCCGAGGGCCCGGCCCCCCGTCCCCTACCCCGGCGACTCCCTCACCGATGGAATCAGGAACGTGCTTCCCGGAAGCGTTGAGGCAGAAGCTGAGGTTGATGCTGGAGGCAGACCGAGGGGAAAGGTGGTGTCTGCCGTGAACAGGCCCGTCCCCCACCTGCCTCCCAAACACCCCGACGGGGACGCCCGCACTCGTCCCCTCCCAGCCCTGGCTTCTCCGCCCACTCCCAGGCACGCACGGAGCCATTTCAGACTCATTCTCTGCATCTCCCGGGCCCCAGCTCACCAGGCCACGGGGTTCCCCTCCAAGCTGCAGCTGCGCTCCTCGGGGTTGAACATGGCGGGGAAGATGGTGAGGGAGGCGCTGGTAGAGACGATGGGGCGACCCCTGCCAAGAGTGGATACGGCGTCAGTAGAACTAGGACTGGTCTCTGGGATCTGGGCGCAGGAAGCCGACGCCCCAGCCCCAGGGGGCCGGTGTCCTTTGGGCCCTTTCCCAGCCCCAGCCCTACTGAGAGATGCCCCGTTCCCACTGTCCCCAGGCTGCCCCCCGGAATCCATACCTGTACACCACAGCCTTGTCCACACCGAAGGAGCCCACAATCAGATCTGCAAGGAGGCAAGACACTACCCCTTACGGCAAGGCCCGCATCCCGATCCTTCCTTCCTAACCCTCTTCTGGAGTCTTGCTCGAGGGCGGCCCACGTGCGGGGCAGCGCCGGGGGTGGCACCGTTCTCGAGCTGTCCCCAGGGGCTCAGGACGGCGCACCGGAGGGCGGGGGTCCTGCCTGCGACTTGCAGAGTTCTCAGGTGCAGGGTCTCCGCCACCACTCACCCGGGTATCCGTTGCCGTCCAGGTCTCGGCCTCCTCGAAGCGCAGAGCCGAAGAAGTGTGGCGTGTGGCCGGCCGCCCACAGGGGCAGCAGAACCTGGGACGGCTGAGAGCCCGGCCCCCCGGGGCCCCCGGGGAAGATGAGCACCACTCCCTGCTGGGTCTCTCCGCCAAAGGGCGCTCCGACGGCGATGTCTGCAAGACAAGACACACCACACACCCGTCAGGAGGCCGGGAATGCAGGGGTCTGGTCTCTGCCACCAGATCCCGGGGCCCAGGATCCTCTTCCTCCCCGTCTGTCGTTCCCAGTTTTCCAATCTCTTCAAGTCCCAAGACCGAGACACAGGGATGAAGGTTACACCCCTCCTTGCGGGGGCCACTGGGGTCTGGGTCTCTTAGCCACCGTCTCCCCAGGTTCCTTCTGCCGCAGGCTCCAGACCCCTGGTCGGCTCCTTGGGCCCGTGGCACTCACCGTTGTAGCCGTCCTGGTCCAGGTCCCCCAGGGGCGTCAAGGAGCTGCCAAATCGGCCAAATTCATCTTGGCCAGTGAGGGTCAGGGTGGGTGTGGGCTCCATGCCAGCTGGGTGCTGCAGGTAGATGTAGACCCTCCCCACCTCCTGAGGCCGCCCATCAGCCGTCCGCTCCATGAGCAGAGGTGCCCCCACCAGCAAGTCGTCCAGCCTGCGGGTAGGAGGAAAACCCAGGCATCCGGGTACCCTGCCTTGCCACCTCCCCTCCCCAGTCCCCCTGCCGGGAAATCCTGGGCGTCCCGCGTCCCACGCTCCCTCCCGCTCGGGTGAGAAGCCTTGAGGTCTTTGGCTCTCCGCGCCCTCCTTGCTCCTGAGCAAGGTGAAGGCAGGCACCGGAGGAGAATCCAGACACAAAGCCTGGAGGAGAACCCTCCTCGCGTGTTTCTGCCCCACTCCCACTTTTCAGCCGCGGATCTGGGAAGGGCGTCGCGGGGGCCCCTCTCCCGCTGCTCACCCGTCCCCGTTGGTGTCTGTGGCAGCCACCGCGTAGCCGAAGTAGGAGGCCATCTGAGGGGGTGGGGGTAGACAGAGGAGCAGCACTGGGTCAGGACTAGGGGCTCGATCGACGGATCAGCAGGGACGGGGGGGGGGGCAGGCCGGAGGCTGGGCCGGGCCCATGGGCTGGCCGCAGGCCTGCTGGGTGGTGTGGGGGCGTCCTCACCTGTTCTCCTGAGAAGTTGTAGAGGGACCGGATGTCTGAGCCATTGAGGATGGTGACCTGGGGAGGATGAGACGCACCCATTGGTCCTGGACCCCCAGGCCGTCCCACGGGTGGAGGGCACATGGGCATGTGGGCACGGGACCCCCGGGGGGCACCTGCTAGGCCTCGGCCACTGGTCTCCCGACTCCCTCCTGACTTTGCTTTCACGTCCCCACTTCTAGGCCACGGAGCTCCCACTGGTTTTCTCCGAATCACTGACCAACCCCTGACGATTTTCTATGTCCACGTCCACCCCCCAGGACGTGAGGTCAGCGGGGGCAGCACTTGGGTCTGTCCCTTGCTGTGCCCGGAGTCTGACGACGGGCTTGTGCGCGGCGGGCAGGGATAGTCACTTCAGACAGGCCCACGGCCCCGAGCGCGTCCGCCAGGGACACCCTGGCCTGGAAACCCCGGCGCCGGGGCCCAGATTCCCAACGTCTTGGCGGCTCCTCCGGGGCCCCGGGGAATCCGGCCCAACCTCTTTGTTCTCCCTCGACCTTTCCACATTCTCCTCATCCTCAATCAGCCCCTTTCTTCTCCTTTTCTTCTGCGATTTTCACGCTCCCGTCACGGAGGCCCCCTCGCCTCCTCTGCAGGGATCCCTCAGAGAACCTTCTCTGACGCGCCTGCCCTAAAAGCAGCTACCCCTCCCTTACGCCGCCCTACCCTCTGGCCACTCCGCGGGGCGACGGCTTCCGAGGAGGCCAGGCCCGATCTGCACCCCGTGGGTGACCCGTGAGCCCGTCGCTGGGTGGGATCCCTGAGCGGCAGGTCCCTGGCCCCTGTGCCCCAGGCCGCGCCCCATCAGAGGCCCCTGGGAGACTCCCTGCCCGCCCCTCACCTGCCTCCGTGAACGCTGCGGCGGGAGCGAGCCCCACGCCACCCCCATCGGTGCCCTCCCGACACTCGCCGCGGCCTAATAACCGCCAGGTGCCCCGGAGTCCACCGGGCGCTCGGCCGTGACCTCGCCTCATCCTTGCAGGAGCCTCGAGAGCTCACAACCATTATTAGCCCATTACACGGAGGGGAAGTGGGCTCAGAGAGGCTCGGCCGGCTGCAGGGCTCATGGGACGAAGCAGGCCAGGGGTCAGGACACTGATCTATCCCCAGTGCGCCCCCCGGAGCCCTCACCCTCTCCCCCTGCCGTGCGGGGCTCTTGGAGCTGAGCCAGGGGAGGGGAGGGGAGGGGAGGGCAGGGCGGGTCAAGCTGAGGCTTACGTAACCGTAGGTGAGGTTCCCCTTGGGCACGCCAGCGACAAAGTCTGCAGAGAGAAGAGAAAGCTGTGGGCTGGCTGGGGGCGGGGGGTGACGACAACTCGGCTCCCGCAGCCCACGCATCCCGTCCCCTCGCCCCGCCCGGCGCACACTCACCCTCCGTGTCGTCACCGCTGAACTCGCCCACCGCCACAGAGTACCCTGGGGGACAGGGTGGTGGACGTGAGTGTCCCCGTGGGGCCCCTGTGCCGCGCCCCCCCCCGCCCCCCGCCGGCTCCGTCCCCCGCCCGGCCTCCAAGGCAGCCTGCACACGACTGCGGCCCAGGGCCCGGGGCGCCGGAGCGGGAGGGGCGAGGCCGGGGGTCCTGAGGGGCTCCCCCCGAGGTGCCCCCCGGCTCGCTCACCCAGGTAGCTGTCGTCATAGATGGAGCTGGCCTGGCGGGTCTGCAGCTGCCCCTGAACCAGGTTGATCAGATACTCGGGGTAATAGGACTCTGCGATCTGCTCCTGCGTGGCAGACAGGATCTGGCCTGGGGAAGGGGACGAGGAGTTGGACGCGGCGGGGAGGGGGCCCGGGGAGGGAAGCCGTGGGGGGCGGCGGGGACGGGTGAACCGGGTGAACGCGTCTCAGGAAAGGCAGAGGAGAATCGGGCCGGGGCAGACGAGGGAAGGGCGGGACGTCGGGCAGGGGGTGGGTGGCAGGCCGTGTGCCAGGGCCGCGCGAGCGCCTGGGAGGACTCACCTTGCCAGAAGTAGCTCCCTGGCCCACCCAGGACCACACGTCCGGTCTGTGGGGGAAGAAAAGGGTCCGCGTGTGGTGCTGGCGCCCCGTGACGCCGCCGCCCGCCGCCCCATGCCCCCGACCGCCCCCTCACCTTGGTGAACTCTGCGCTGAAGCCCCCTTGGCAGTAGCCCTGTCCCGCGGCCCAGCTGAAGTCTGTGGGGGGAGAGGGTGGCGGCGAGGAGCCCAGCACAGATGGGCCTCGCATGGGGGGACGAGGGGCGACGGGAACCCGAGAGGGGGCCGCCCCGGACCAGGGTGCCCCGGACCAGGCAGCGGTCAGGAAGGCCAACTGGGGGGGGTGATGGAGGGGAGGCGGGCGCCGGTGCCCCCTCCTGCCCTACCTGAGCGGCAAGGTGCGTACTCCAGAATTCGGGTGAAATTGTCCGTGGAGAGGTAGCAGGTGCCCACGGGATCGCTCAGCGGCTCCTTCTCCGTGCGCCAGCTATACAGGGGCGCACAGGCCTGGCGGGGCCCGGGGGGGGGGCGCTCCAGGTCAGCCCGGGCTTCTCGCCTCCACAGCCCCACCGCGTTCAACCCCTGCCCACGCCCCGGGCCCTCACCAGGATGGAGGAGCCGTGGGCTCGAACCGTCGCTCCGAACCACTGCAAGGACTTGTACTCCACAGGCTCCTCCCCGTCCGGGCTGGACACCGACGACTCCAGGACCCGGGAGCCTTCAACGGGAGAAGGGGTCGCGCTGGGCCGTGGCTGGCAGAGCACTCGGGGCGCCCAGGCGCTTGCAAGCCCTGAGCCCCAGGACTCACTGGGGGGACTGGGGAAGGGGCTTCAGCGTCTGCTTTGTGGAGCCTGACTCAGTCCTCCCCTAGACACATGTGTGTGCACACACACACCTGCACACAGGCACCTGCACACACACACCTGCACACACACACCTGCACGTACACGCACCTGCACACACACACCTGCACCTGCACACACACCTGCACACACGCGCACCTGCACACAGGCACCTGTACACACACGTGCACGCACACATGCAAGCGCTGGGAACCTGGGCTTCTGGGGCTGCCTTCCCCGGTGCTCCAGCCTCATGGCCCAGGCCGGGTGCTTGCAGGTAGGTGGAGGCAGGACGGGGTGGGAAGGCCATCTCAGGTCAGGGTGGTCCCGGCTGCACTTCTCTGTACCTGGGCCTGTGCCTCTACGGCACCTTGCTCCATCCCCTTTCTAGGCCTTTCTCACATCCGGGGCTGTCTCTCCAGGCCCTATCTCTGCCCTCCATGGGGTGGTTTTTTCCTTTCCTTTGATTTAATCTGTTTGCTAAAAAAAGTCAGTTTCACGTTCTCCCTGCCCACACCATTGTCTCTCTCTCTCTCTCTCTCTTTTTTTTTAATCTCTCCTCTTTTTGGGCAGCCCAGGTGGCTCAGTAGTTGAGCATCTGCCTTCAGCTCAGGGCGTGATCCTGGGGTCCCGGGATCGAGTCCCACGTCGGGCTCCTGGCATGGAGCCTGCTTCTCCCTCTGCCTGTGTCTCTGCCTTTCTCTCTCTCTGTGTCTCTCGTAAATCAATAAATAAAACCTTAGAAAAACACCTCTCCTCTTTTTGTCTCCTCACTCGGTCTTGGTCGTCATCTCTGGAACCGGACCGTTCGCGTCCCTGCTCCCCCCGTACACTGGCTGCAGGACCCCGGGCGAGTCACTTAAGCTCTGCTTCCTCACCTATGAAACGGGCCCACACCTCGCCCGGGGCAGGACCAAGCCATCGAGGTGTGCAAGCCTCACAGCAGTGAGCCAGCGCCCGGAAGTGCTGGCCGGCGCTCCTGTCCTTCTGTCCGCCTCCCTGGGCCTCCCTGGGCCTCCGTCCCATGCAGGCCCGCGTGTGCGGGGACCGAGCTCCCGGCACCGTCGCTTAGCGCTCGGCGGGACCAACTGCAAAGCCTGTGTGACTCTCCCTGCCTTTGTCTGTGTTGCTGCCCGGCCTCCCAGAGCTGTGGGTGATTCAGGGGAAATGAGAGCCACATGTTTCTGAATCACGCCGCCCTCCTGGGCTGGGCCGGGCCGCGCTGAGGAGCCTGCACCAGGCGGAGCTGCAGCCCGAGTGGGACACGCGGCCCCGCAGGGCGGGCTCCAGCCTCGCCGGCCACCCGGGCGTCCCCTCCGGGCGTCCCCTCCTGCCCACGGGGGTTACCTTTACTGTCAAATTCAATGGGCGTGCAGTGGCCCCGGCCGGCGCCCCAGGGGCAGAGGTAGACGGCACCCCCCTGCAGCACTCCGGGCTGGCTGGTGTTAGCCTTGGGCGCGCCCACCAGCACGCTGACCCTGCGGAGGGAAAGGACGAAAGGACGCAGTGACTCCCAGCTCCCCTCCGGCTCCCCCGCTGCTGGGCCCGGGGCTGGCCGGGGGTGGGGTGGATGCCCCCTGGTTGTATTTATATCTCAGGAGATGCCACAGATGCCAGAGGCCCAGGCTGGAGTCAGGCGGTCCCCATGTGCCGCTGTCACTAACACAAGCACCCACCCCTTCCCTGGTCGCGAGAGAAGGGGAACCAGAGTCCGCTCTGGGAAGGGAACAGGGGCCAGAGAGCCTGGGCCCCGGCCTCCCCATCTCCCCGTGGTCTGCAGGACGGGACACGCAGCCCCCGAGCTGCGGGGTCCGCTCACGTAGCCTCTGCCCTCCCGTCCCAAGCCAAAGCCCTTCTCCGGGCCAGGACCCAGGCGTCCGACTGCCCGGCTTGGGGCGTGTAGCAGGAAAATGTGAGCCCTGGAAATCAGTGTGCAGAAGTGGCGAGAGGAGCGTGAGGGCGGCGAGGACACACTCCCCTGGGCCCGGGCCTGCCTGCCCTGGGCTCTCGGGGTGGACGTCCCCGTGTCGGCCAGGTTCCTGCTCGGCCCCTGAACCCCCGTCCTACACACCATCCCTAGGAGTCTGAAGCCAGATCTTGCTCTACGGGGGTCTCGGTTCTGAAACGGGGGCCTCGAGACCTTGAGGAGGAAGCTGCCTTTGCTGGGGCGCCTACGGCCTGGCTGGGCACGGGTAAGGTCCTGGGCAAGCTTCCCTGCCTTCGGCGCTGCCCCCGCCGCTGTCGACGCCCCTGTCGCCCCTGGGCAGCCCTGAGCCCTGTGGTCTGCTCCGGCACGGTGTCCCCCAGCACCGCACCTGGCAGCCTGGGCCGGGGCCCCTGACCGCGGGGCCTCCGCGCTCCTCCCGGCCTGCCTCTGGCACAGCTTCTCACTGTCCCTCTGGCCCAGGACTACTCGCTTTCTTTGTCTTGGCTTCCCCAGTCCTCTCTGTCTTGATGTCAGATCTTGGGCTTTTCCATCTCTACTGGCTTCTGGCCTCTCTCAGCTTTCCACAGGCCTCGTACCATGGCTTCCCTGGTATTCGGGAATGTTCCCGAGCCCTCCTTCCCGGAGAGAGCGCGAGTGCCTAATGGTGGAGGGCCCCGGAGCCAGGGGGCCAGGTGCGGCAGAGGGGGGGGCTTAGAGGAATAGGGGATGGGGATACGGGGCGGCGGAAGTGGGGGGCGAGGGGTGGGCAGGGGGGCCGGAGGCTGAGGAGGGAGGGGGCGAAGGCAGGGTCCGGAGGACAGGAGGGGCCAGAGACGGAGAGTTCCTGGAGGGAAGGGGGTGGGGTGCGCCCCTGGTTACCCTGGGGACAGGAAATGTTTACTGCCTGTGGCTTCCTGTCTGTTTCCAACCTCTCACTTCTCCGTTTGTCTCCCACCCGCCGGCCCCACCCCTCTCACTCAGCCGTCACACCAGGGGGGTGCTTGGAAGGCCCGGGCAGTGGGGCGGTGGGGCAGAGGCTCGCGTGCCAGGGCCAAGGCCGTGAGCGGCCAGGAGCCGGCCGTCAGGAGGCGCAGCCCCAGGGAAGGGCCGTAGGGGTTGGCGCCAGCTCGGGGCGCCCTGGGGCGGCTCCCCTCCGCGCTCTCCAGGTGAGGAGGCCTCCCGGAGCTCCGAGAGTCCAGGTGTGGGAGGGCACAGGGCGGCAGCCAAGGGACCCCGCTCCCACTCCTAGTTTTCCCAAACCCCCTGCTCTTGATGAGGACGCCAGCCTGAGCGCCCCCAGATGGCTTGAGGAAGCAGCCTGGGGTCCGCCAGGGGCAGAAGGTCAGAGAGGCTTTACAAAGCCTCTGAAGCCCCCAGGCTTGGGGCCGACACTGTGGCCGCGTGGCAGTTCAGGAGGCCTGGCCTGCGGGCAAGGGACACAGACCCAGACCCCCGCCCCGCACCCTGACGTATGCCTGTGGGTGCAGTGGCCCCTCCATCCCAATAAATAGCGCCCTGCCCCGTGGCCAGGCCAAGTGCCTGGGGTCAGAGTAGCCAGGCCGCGAGGCTTATCCTCGTCCCCCCACTCCCAGTCCTTGCTTCCTAAATCCTGCAGCAGTTGGGCCCTCTTGGGGCCACCAAGGTACCAATGGACCAGGGGACGGTCTCAGGCTATTTGCAATATTTCGGAAAGCCTAATGGAAATCATGCCTTTACCTGATAAGGTGGCTGGGCTAAATCAGAACCTCAAGTGCATTTGCTTTTGGCCAAAATTCAATCAACATGTGGGGGAAGCCGGTTATCACATACTGGTCAGAAGCTCTGATTGGCAGCGATGGCCGTCTTCTTGTTCTACCTTCCAGTTGGTAAAAACCAGGAAAAGGGAATTAACTATTCCTTACTAAGTGCAGTTTGGCAGATACACTCTTCTAACGTGTAGACTTCACGGAAAGAAATAATCGCCTCAATTTCTTTTGAGGCCTCGGATCCCCGAAGCTCTAGGGTTGGCTCGTGGAGCCACAGCCCGCCACTGCTCTGAGGCACCACAGGGAGCAGCCGCTGGTTTGCAGCCTGTCAGTAGATGCCCCAGGCCGGCCACATGGAGTCCAGGGAGGCTGGCTTGGTCCTGACCCACCTCCTCATCTTCTTTCAGAGCAAGCTCTTTTCCCCGTTGTATAGAGAATGCCCTGGTAGGGTATCATTTGTTTTAAACAAAAATAAAGGAAATAAAGAAAAAAATTTAACTAAAAAAAAAAAAATCTACAGACCTAGTCCCATGTTCTCATTTTACAGATGGGAAAACCAAGTCCCAGAGACGTTAAGCAACATGTCCAAGGTCACTCAGAATCCTTCCCGAAATAAGAACCGGAAGCTAAGAATCTTCCTTCCTCGGCCAACGTTTTGGTCTATGCTGTTGCCAACTTACCCCCTTGCCTCCCCTCTACTATCTCCCCAGCCAGGCTTCTGATTAACCAAGTTCCTGTTCAATACACGGTTACTGTTTGACTCTGTTGGCCTGGCAAGGTCGGGGGTGGGGGGAAGCGAGTGGCCCGGGACCCAGCTCCTGCAGGCCTTCCGGCAGCCCTGGCCAGGCCTGACGAGGACATCTAGACCCCCCCGGTGTATTCTCAAGAGATGTGCCCGGCGGGCTGGCGAGGAAGAGTTGCACCCACCTGTGGCAGTGCCCGTGCCCGTGCCCGAGGAGAATGAGGAGCTGGGCTAAGACGGGGCGCCCTTCCAGCTGGTGACCTGGGCCACAGCACCTCTCTCCAAGCTCTGGATTCTCCCCCATCAAATGATGGGTGCCCCTGAACAGTCCCTAAGCCAATTTCTACGATTCCTGAAGTTTCAGTATATATATAGACATATAACGGGACAGTACTGTTTCCTATGTCAAATGCAAGGATTTTTGTTAACAATCCAATGGAAAAGTTGATGTGACGGTGCTAAGGAATGTGAGGGACCATTATTACTATCGGCGCTATAAGCAAATACTAGAAGCAAGAAAGAAGTGGGGGGAAAGTTAGGCAAAGAACCAGGTGATACCCCGGGAGGAGACACCCAGAAGTTGAAAACAGCTAGCTGGTAAAAATCATGCCTCCCCCGTACTGATCACCCTCTGCCTGCGGACCAGGTGCCTTCTGGGGGTGCACTGTCTCCCTAAGTCCTCAGGTAACCTCGTAGGCGAGGTGTCTGATTTTCTTGAAAACACCGTGAAAGCAGAGGGAAGGTAAGTCGCCCCAGGTCACACAACGAGGGAGCGGTGGGGCCAGGATGCACTCCCAGCACGGTGGGACTCGCAGCGTGACCCTTTCCTACCAGGTAACCCCTCTCGGGCCCTTCGATGCCCCTTCAGTGTCCCCGTGAGAGGTGTGGCAGGGCCAACGGGAGCCCTGAGGCCCGCCCTCTCCGGCAAAGGCCCAGGTCCCGGTCGGGAGCTGTATTTGTCTCCGGTGGGTAGGGAGGGGCTGAAGGCCCAGCTGCGGTCCCGGTCCAGGGGGAAGTGGATGGTTCCCGGTCCTACTCTAAGGGTGTACTTTGGGAGAAAATGAGAGGGGAGGGCTGCAGGCCGGACACCTGGGTTCTCTCGGGAGGGGAGATGAGCAGAAGGGGAGGGGTCGGGGTGAGAAGGCTGCTGCGGGGACTGTAGGACCGGGCCAGCGGCCAGACAGACACCTAGGGAACGGGAGTGTGTGAAAGTCCAGATGTTGTACAGGAGTCTTGTAAAGGGGAGATGACACTTTGGCGAGGTGGGGGTGGGCGTGGGGGTGGACCACGAGGAGGGTTAAGGGCCAGACCACTGGACTTGCCCCCACGTGGGGGAGGACCGCATCCCCTCCCTGCTTCCCTCTTCCCTGCTCCATTAGGGTTGTGGTAAGCAGTGTGAGGGGCCTGGGGGAGGCCAGGCCTGGCAGAGGCTCCAGGCCAGGGTGATGCAATGGGGTTTGGGCAGGAGGCCAGGGGGGTGGGGTGGGGGTTGGGTGGGGACCTTGAATAGCGCAGAACCAACAGCTGGGGCCTAACCATCTTTCTTTTTTGCCATCTCCAGACAAAGGAGAAATTTGCACACACGCACCCCCACTAAGTCAGTTAGAGTAACTAAAACTTCTCAGGAAATTTAAAGAAAGTGAGTAGAGAGCGGTTCCTGCACCAGGTACAAAACGGCTCGGTGTGACCGGGGTCCCGTGGAGGGCCGGGGCCCAGGGGTCGGGGTGGCGCTGGGGACCAAGGGGGGCGGTTTCCAGCCACTGGAGGCTCCGGGACCTGGCAGCGGAGCCGCCCACCGTCCCTCCTGCTCCCCGGGCCCCACGTTTAACAAACCCCCTTGTTCCAGGGCCGGCCGGGTCTGCGGGCTCCCGCTTCCCAGGCACCCGGACCGGCACCGACCCCGTGCGGCGCCCCGGCCCCCAGGTCCCCCAGGTCCCGAGCCCCCGCGCCCCCGCTTCCGACCCCGGCCCGGAGTCGACAGCCGACAGGAAATCGGCATTTCTCTTCCTCCCGGAGCAGGACGAAGGGGGGCCGCCCCTCCACGCGCTCGCCCCTCCCGGCACGTCCCAGGCCCGCCCTTGGCCCAGCCGCCCGCGCCCCCGGACCCGGCTCAGGGCTCAGGGCTCAGGGCTCAGGGTCCCGAGCTGCCGGCCCCCGTCGGGATGGAGCCTTCCCCCTGCGGGTCCCGGGGCGCCGGAGCGGAGGGAGGGGGGAGGGGGGAGGGGAGCAGAGAGGAGAGGAGGGGAGCCCAGGGGAGCCCAGGGGAGCAGAGAGGAGAGGAGAGGAGGGGAGAGGAGGGGAGGGGAGAGGAGGGGAGAGAGGAGAGGAGGGGAGCCCAGGGGAGCCGAGGGGAGCAGAGAGGAGAGGAGAGGAGGGGAGAGGAGGGGAGGGGAGCAGAGGGGAGAGAGGAGAGGAGGGGAGCCCAGGGGAGTACAGGGGAGCAAAGTAGGGAGGAGAGGAGACGAGGGGAGAGGAGAGGAGTACAGGGGAGCAGAGAGGAGGGGAGAGGATGGGAGGGGAGCAGAGAGGAGAGAGGAGACGAGGGGAACCCGGGGGAGCGGAGGGGAGAGGAGAGGAGGGGAGGGAGCAGAGGGGAGTAAAGTAGAGAGGAGAGGAGGGGAGCGGAGAGGAGAGATGAGCGGAGGGGAGGGGAGGGGAGGGGAGCCGAGGGGAGTACAGGGGAGCGAAGTAGAGAGGAGGGGAGGGGAGCCGAGGGGAGGCCGGCCCCCGGAGCCCCGAGCCCCGGCCCCGCCCGCTGCACCGCTGCACCGCTGCCCTCCGCTGCCCTCCGCTGCCCTCCGCTGCCCCCCGCGGCCCCGGCCCCAGCTCACCCGCGCGCCCCCGGCCGGTAGAAGTCCACGGCGAAGCCGAAGAAGGAGCGCGGCGGCCCCGAGAGCACGGCGGGGGCCTGGGCGTCCAGGTTGAAGCCCGCGGCCCGGGGCGGCGGCGGCAGCAGCAGGAGCAGCAGCAGCAGCAGCAGCGGCAGCGGCGGGGCCGGGCGCCCGCGGGGACCTCGCGCCCCGGCCGCGCCCTCGGGGAGCCCCGCGCCCCGCATCGCCCTGCGCGCTCCCGGCCCGGACCGAGCGGCCGCCCGAGCCTCGGCCGCCGCCGACTCAACGCGGGGAGGAGCCTGCGCCGCCCCTGGGCCCTCCCCCGAGGCGGGCGGGGGCGGGGGCGGGGGCGGGGGCGGCGGGGTCCCGGCGCGGGGCGGCCCCACCCGGCCCCACGCCCCTCGGCCCTCGGCCCTCGCCCCCCGCGGGAGCCCGGCCGTCGGGGCGCCCCTCCCCCCTCCCCCCCGCCCCGCCCCCCCCAGGCGCGACGTAGACGCTCCGAGAAGGAGCCGGGAAGCGGGGAAGAGGGAGCGCAGGATTTCCTAAAGAGGAAGGCGTCGCCCGCGGGGGGGCTGCGGGGTCCCGCCCGCCCCGGGCCCCAGGAGCTCCCCCGCCTTGGCCACGCGGAGCCCCCGAGCTGCAGGACGCGGGCGCGCCCACCCCGACTGCCCCGGGACGCCCCCTGCCCGGCCGAGGGCACCCGCCCGCCCTGCAACCCCGCGGGCCACCAACGGCCTGGGCGCCTGGGACGCCTGGGACGCGGGGCCTCTGGCCCCCCAGCACCTTCCGCATCAAACTGGCCTGATTCCTATAAACCTCAACAGCTGTAGACTGGGGGGTCCCCGGGGCGCAGCGGTTGAGCGGCCGCCTTGGCCCAGGGCGACCCGGGGGTCCCGGGATCCAGCCCCCCACCGGGCTCCCTGCATGGAGCCTGCTTCTCCCTCCCCCTGGGTCTCTGCCCCTCTCTCTCTCTCTCTCTCTCTCTCTCTATCATAAATAAATAAATTAATTAAAAAAAAAAAGAGCCGTAGAGTGGGGTAGCAGGGTGGCCATCGTGGTGTCTCACAAACGGGCCCCACCTGTAGGTTCTGGGAGCTGGAGCCCAGACCCACTATCCCCCGTCCCCTGTGGGCGTCCAGGAAAGGACTCTTAGCAAGGGAAGCCAGTGACCCCCTGCCCACCCCTTCCCCCAGCCCGGCTCTGCGTGATGAGATCACCTTTCAGGATTCTAGGCTTTATCTTAGTCTGGGGGAGGGGGACCAAGGGGCCTAGGTTCTCTCCTGACTTTTCCCTCCCGGCCCCCTTCCTACATTTCCCGCCCCAGGACTTCTCCCCAATCCCCCAAATCAAACCCTGCCCCGTCTCTTCCGCAGGCCCCTGCCCCACTCTGGCCTGGGGGACTCAGAAGGAAAGTGCCCAGAATCCATGCTTTTTCCTTCCAGGGGAGCGTCCTCCTCATTCTGCTGCCCTACTTCCTGTCCCAAACCACCCAGCTGTTTTTTAAAAGCCCCTCTCCGGAGCCAGCTGCAGCCCAGGGGAGAGGCCGGCGGGTCAGATTGCGGGGGTGATGCTGGCCCCCGCCCGTCCCTCTCGCATCTGCAGGTCCTGGCCCTTTCTTAGGGGAGGAACCCAAGGAATCTTTGGGTCAGAGCCTTAAGCACCCCGGCCCCGAAGGTGACTGGACGAGGACTGCTCGCGCCCGGGGAGAGGGGCTGCGGCCCGACTGCTGTGCAGCCCCGCAAGGCACAAGTGTACGAGCCCAGCGCTCTCACTTTTCAGTGAGATTCTGCACAGAATCTTTAGATTTTTCCCAGGATTTGGGAGCTTGGGGTGGGGGCGGGGCGGGGAGGGGCCGGGGGAGGAGGTGTGTGACTCAGCTCCTCCCAGGAGCCTTGGTGGGGCACAGGGGACACAGTGTCCTGGCCCAGTCCTCCTCCTCACTCCACACCCCCAGCCTTGGCCAACTCAAACAGGCCCCCTCCCTGTCGGTCCCCGCTCCTGTTTATACCGGGAGCCCCTTAGTCATTCTCTGGCTGGCTTTTCTACTCTCCCCAATATCCCTCCTCTCCTGGCTCTCTCTGCCCTTATAAGTCCTGGCCCGGTGGCCCCAACACCTCCTGCCTTTCCCCTCGCCCTGTCTGCCTTTGCCCGGTTTCCTGCTTTCCCCTGCTTCCGGGGTAGGCCCGGCGCGCTCTTCCCTCCTGGTTGCAGCTGCTGCCCGCAGCCCCCCAGGTCTGGAAGTTGGCCTCAGAGGAGCCGCCGGAGGGGCTTAACCTACAGCTTATCAGCCCAACCCTCTCTTTCAGAAGAGGAAACGGTGTAGACAGACGAAGTGACTTATCCAAGGTCACACGGCTAGCCAGTGAGAGGTGGACCTAGAACTTAAGTGTTTTGACTCTAAACCCAATGCCCTTTCTTCTTAGCCAAGTGACCTCCGCGTGCTGTCTCCTCTCAGCGCTTCTCTGTGTCTCTCAGCTTGTCTCTGCCCAGCCCGCGTGTCTCTCAGATCCGACCTCTGTGTCCCTTCATGGCTCAGCAGGGATGATTTGCTGTGACGATGGACTATTGGTAATCACAGCCTGCTGGACGGAGGGGCGAGGAGTGACGGGCAAGGGCAGGCCGCTCGCCAGGCCCCTCTGTCACCGGCCGCCTGCAGCCTCAGAGCAGGACGAGTCCACGGGCAGAGGTGCCGGTTCTGAAGCCAGGAGCCATGCGTGGTCTAAATAGGGACAGGGACGTGGTATTAATGGTCCCTCACGTGTGCTACGTGTCTGGCCCCGTGCTTGACCTTGAACTTGCCTTTATCCCACTTAACCTTCCCAACTGTCCAGCATTGCAGGTATCACGATCTTCATTTTACTATCAAGAAGTTGAGGCCCGGGGAGGGGGGGGGAGGCTGGGGGGCCGAGTCGGTGACGTGTCTGCTTTTGGCTGGCGTCGTGATCCCGTGATCCCGGGGTCCTGCCCCCGCTGCCCCTCTCCCCGACTTGCTCACTCTGCTTTTTCTCAAATTAATAAACAAAATTTTTTTAAATTTATTTATTCACGACACACACACACACACACACACAGAGGCAGAGACACAGGCAGAGGGAGAAGCAGGCTCCACGCAGGGAGCCCGACGCGGGACTCGATCCGGGGTCTCCAGGATCACGCCCTGGGCTGCAGGCGGCGCTAAACCGCTGGGCCACCCGGGCTGCCCTAAGAAATAAATCTTAAAAGAAAAAACAAAAAACAAAAAAACAAAGAAACTGAGGCCCAAAGGAGTGAAGTGACTATGACTTACAGAAAGAAAGGGGCAGAGGTAAATCCAAATTCAATCCCAACGGATTCCAAAATTGTGGCTTTTCTGTCAGTTTAGCCTTCTAAGCGGGGCCGGGTTTCTATGGAGGGAAGATTCTGGGGCAGGGATCCTTAGCCTAGGTCCACTGGCCCCCGGGGGGGGGGGGGGTGGGGAAGACACGGGCACAATCCATCAGCCCTCTGAAGGTCCCTGGGGGTTTTGCGCGCCTGCATGTGATTTCTCTGGGGCCAGACTCAGGTGTTTCTGGATTCTCAAATGCCTGGAAATTCTAAGAACACTGAGGCTGATGTCCTGGTTCCAATGAATAGAGTCCAGCCTTGCTGGGTCTGTAAGCAGCCTGGTCGGGTGGTCTGGGCTCAGTGAGGTCTCCTCGCTGGCCTGTGGCTGCACACACAAGTGGGTTGTAGGTGTGCCCAGACAGACGCCAATCCCCTCCGGCCTCGGCCTCGGCCTCGTAGCCTGGAGGGAGCTGGGGCTGCCCCGACCCCGGGCTGGGGGCTCTCGCTTACTCCGGGCAACTGTGCCAACATCGCGTTCTCAGTGCCACCGGAATCAAGACTGGGAAGAGTTTGCTGCACCAAGGACCAGGGGAGTTCAGTGGCCTGTGGCTCCTGGCTTCGGCCTGGGGGTCCCGGTCCCTCTGCCCCGTGGTGGGGTGATGAGTGGGAGCCGTTCTCGGAGAGGGACGGAAGGAGGGAATCCCTGGAGGTAGAGTCGGAGCCCAGTCAGCCCAGGAGCCTGAGTGCAGGGCCTGCTAGCACCGAGCGAGGCACGAGAGCCGCCGTGCGAGCCCTTGGGCCGTGTCACTGCCCTGACTCAGGCCTCAGCTGGGGGGAACCGATGGCTCCGTCATCTGTGAGTCACCACCTGCCACCCCCACTCCCTGTCTGGTGGGAAGAACCCCCTCTCCCATGTCCTAGACCTAAAATAAACCCAGACTCCCCTCCCCTCTCCACCCCCACTTTGCTCAGAGCACGGGAGGGCTGGATGAAAGATTTTTGCGAGGGTGACAAGACCAGTCCCGGGACATAAGGTGCTTGAGCTCCCTTGGTGCTCCAGGGCTTCGAACCTAGGGACTGAGACTGGGACCAGGTCCCTCTGGAGGACCAACCTGGGAAATCCCCCCAGCTGGGCTAGGCTGGGAAGAGACAGAGGGGCAGGGATCAGAGGACGGCACCGATGGGAGAGGAGCAGGGCTACAGGGAGGCCCGGGGACACGAAACAAGCCCATCAATGGGACGCAATTTCCTCCATCCCAGCTAGAGTCTTCTCTTCCAAACCCTCTTCAGTTTTTCTTGAACAGAATTCTACAGCAAAATGTAACAACCCCAGATAGGAAGTTAAAAGGGAAATACGATTCTCTGGGGTGTTCTAAACGTTGACCTCATTTTATTTGCTCATCCCTCCCCACCCCCATTACTTTCCATCCTTTTTCTCCCCCTCGCTGCCCTATACCTACCTCTGGAGAGGAAAGGAGTGTCTGAAGCTTCTGTGCTTGGGGAAAACCTGGGGGCCGGAGGAGAGATCCATCCGGGGTGGGAGCTGTGGGCGGGAGCATCGGTTTCCTGGGATGGCCTTCCCAGATGCAAGCACATCTGGAGCCCATCAGGGAGGGACCTGGAACACCAGGATTCCCAATACACATCCGACTGGGGCTGTGAGGGGCTGAAGATGAGCCAGGCATTCCCTCCCACCCCCATAAGTTTGCCTGCTGTTTCTAGCCCTCTCCTGGGAAGGATTACCAATCCCAGACAGGAAGTCAGGGCACTGCAAGGGGCTGGGAGCAGGGCGAGAGCTTGCAGGGATTGCACCCAGAGCCAGGCCGACGCCTCGCCCTATGGAGATGACGACCCTGCTCGGGAGGGAGTCGGGGTGCGCGTGTGCAGCGCGGGTTTGTCCTTAACAAAATAGGTTTGCCGTGGTGCGAGGCTGGGGTGGGGGTCAGCACGTCCCCCCTGCTTGCTTCTCATGAAGGACAGAAGTCCTCCCCGTGAGTCTCTGGGCCTGTTGCCCTCCTCACCTCTCCACCCCCCATAACCACGCACACTCCTTCCTTGGCTGCAAATTCCTCCCTGTCCATCGTCGCCTTGTAATGAGCACGCTGGTTTTCCAGGGATCAGGTACCGGGCTAAGAATAGGTCCAGCCGCTTGCCCTTCCCCTCGGGGAGATCCAGCCTGCTGGGGCGCTGAGTCTGGGGGTACGTGGAGGGTTAGTGACCCCTGCAAGGGGTCCGGGTGTCGCCGGGAGCCAGCCCCTAAGGGTAAAGCGGACAGTCTCTAGGGCTGAGACTCCGGGGTTCCGTCGGGGGCAGGGGGGTAGCGCCCTCTCCCCTTCTCCTGCAGCTAAGGCTTGACGGGGAATCACACCTTGAAAGACTCTTAGCTTCCGGACCCCAAGCTTGCGGCTGAGTGGAGCTAATGATATGCTAGAAAGTAGTGCTGTATACAGTGTCCGGGTGCAGGAGCAAACCGGCTTCCTGCCTCACCTGCAGCGGAGGTCCAATGGGCTTTGCCCTTTAGCCTCCACCTCTCTCACCTCCGGGCTTGACCCTTGGTTGGACTTCAGAGCCCGGGGCGAGGCCAGGGGAGGAGCTCCCTGACCTGCTGGCTTGGAGCCCTTTCCACGTCTCTGACCTGGGCTTGGCTGGGGGGGCCCAGCCCACAGAACAGTGAGGCTGCGGCAGGGCTAAGGCCCCGGGCCTGGGGGACGGACGTGGGCCGGAGACTGACCTGGGGGGAAGGGTGGCGGCGGGTGGCCGGTGGCCGGCGGGGAAGGTGGAGGGGGCTCTGGGCCTTCGCAGAGCTTGGGTGGGCGGCGGGGGGCAGGGAAGGCAACCTGAAGGAAGGAGGGGAGACCCAGGGAAGGGAGAGAGGGAGCCAGGGGTCGTGGGGAAGCTGGGAGATGAGGGAGGGTGAGAGGGAACGTTGGGAGGGAGACGGGAGAGGACAGGGGGCCTCCTTCCCGCCCGAATCCCGCTCACTGCTCAGGACCTTCCAGGGCTCCGGCCTCTAGTGGTGGAGCTCTGTCCACTGGAAACCTCCAAGCAGGTGCATGGAGGCTGGCTTGGGCCAGGTGAGGGCCCACGGGAGTTCAGGCTGGGGAGCCGGTAAGGAGCAAAGGGGTGGACAGACAGGGGCCCCTGCAGAGGACAGACAGCAGGAGGCGGAGCCGGGAGAGGGGCGGGGAAGGGGTGAGGCAGCAGGGCCCCCCCCCTCCCCCGGAGGAGGCTGGGGGAGGCCCGACGTGGGGCAGCTGTGCTCCGCGGGTTGGGCTCCGCCGGGCGCCAGGAGGCCCTTGGGGTGGACACGAGGCCTGCAGGCAGCCTGGCCTCTCGGCACCTGCCTC
This sequence comes from Canis lupus baileyi, assembly GCF_048164855.1. NCBI lineage: Eukaryota > Metazoa > Chordata > Mammalia > Carnivora > Canidae > Canis > Canis lupus. The sequence goes on along the minus strand of NC_132862.1, from coordinate 898,678 downwards.
TCGGTCCCACCGGCTCCCTGGGGCCCTCGCCGTTTCGGGGCCCCTGACGCGCCTCTCCTCCCCCGTGCCCTGTCCTCACCGCCTGCCAAGTACCGGTCTCTGAAGCAGCCTCCTCGGCCCCCATCGCACCGCGGCCCGGTCTCCCGTGCCCCTCTTCTCCGGGCTTCTTTCCCTGCAGCGGGCGGGCAGGGGTGAGGCAGACCCGGAGGTGCCTCCGGCTCCCCCTCCTCTGCCCATCCCCCCCTTGGCCCCTTTCCCGCTCCCGGCTCCCTGGGGTAGTGTTTGGGGGTGGGAGGGGGGGGAGGTCCGAGATGGAAAGTCTGACGCCGCGTCCAGGCCCCCAGCCCCACTCGGGCAGGCTGAGCTCATCTCTCCAGCAACCACAGCTGGACATTTTCCATGTGATCACCTCGGGGCCGGGGGCTGGGTTCCAGAAAGCCGGCAGGGCTGACCGAGTTTCACCACGCGCAGGCTTGGGGGCCGAGCACCCTCAGGTGCCCCCACCCCGTCGGCGGGGCCCGGGCGGAAGGCTCTGGGGCGGAAGCAAGAGCGGAGGAGAAACCGGCCCGGGAAGAGTCGAGGCCGGGAGAGGCTGTGGCCCAAGTTGGCCCAGGTGCCCTGCGTGAGTTCGCCATTCGGGCTGGCCGGCCCGGAGGGGGCCGTGACGCGGATGTTTACGTAGGTGAGAAGTGTGCGCCTCAACGCCCGCACGTGCTTGTGTCCGTGTGCAGCTGGGTGTGGGCCTTGCCGGGCCCCAAGGCGGCCGCCACCCCCACCATCCCGTCCCTCGCTAGCCAGGGGCCTGCTCTCAGCCCAGACACCGGCGTCGGGGCTGCCTGGCTGGGCTGGGGGCGACCACCCGGCGGTGGGCGCAGGGGTGCCGTGGGCTGGAAGGTGGGTCTCGGCGCCCCTCCCTGTCCCCGGGCCCTGGACGGCGGGCCTGTGTGCAGGAGGCTGGTGGGGCGTGCGGGGCGGGGAGGGAGGAAGGAGGGTGGGCAGGAAGCACTTGGCTGTTTGTTCCCTCTCTTTCCTGACTCCTTTGTGGCGACAGACCGGCTTCCTTCCTCCCCGCGGCACCTTGGCTCCCGGCGCGTTTCCTCTTAGGCCCTCAGCGCGGCTCTCAGCCTGGCACGGCGGCCGTTTTCCAAGCTGGGACTTCTGGGAACGGGGACCCCTAGGCGAGTGGGAGAGGGGCTAAGGAATGCGGGGCGATGCCAGTCCGTCCCTCTGTCAGCGCGGTCAAGGCCGGCAGCCCCGCTTGGGTGGACTGTACGGGGCGGGGGGGGGGGGCTCCGTGGCCAGCAGATGGGAAGCCTCGGCCCAGAGCAGGGCCCCAGGTGTGGGGTTACCTGGGCCTGGCCCTCCTGCAGCCCGGTGTGGGGCGAGCGGGCCTGCCGGGGCTCCCCGCCCCCGCTGAGCCTGGCTTCTCGGGCTCTGAGTCCCTACTTGGCCGTCCTTGCCTCGGTCTGCCCTGCCCCACCTCCCACCTCCATCCACTGCCCTACAAGTCAAGGAATGTGAGTCTCCTCTCACTCTCTCATTGATTAGTCATGGGCACCCCGATCCCCGCGGGAACGGTTACTCACCCCTGCGCCCCCCCTCCCTGGCCCTGGTCTCCCCAGAACTGGCCGAGTTCCTGTAGGAGGAGCTCACGGTGCCGGACACGTGGAAGGAGGTCGTGGGGGCTGCGGGCGGTGGGCAGCGTCCTAGAGACAGCCACGCCGGAGCCCCTCCCTCCCCCCAGCTCGGCCTCCTGGCTCCGGCCACGTTAATGGCCACGGGGTGTAGGCAGAAGGGGGAGGACTGGGGTAGGGGACGGTAGCTGGGTCGGTGTGGCGGAGGCCCGAGCACCTGGCACCCAGCCTCCTCACCGGTGCCGCCATCGGGGCCAGGCTGGGGCCGGGCCCCGCTCTTTGCACTTGGCCGAGTGCCCAGGCCTGGCCTCTGTCTCCCAGAATCAGACAGGGGCCTTTCCCAATAAGGAGCCTCCCCACTCTGGGTCTACCCCGTGCTGCCCCGCTGCCTCTCCCCTCTAACAGCTCGTCTGCCCTAAAATGGCCAGGTCTTTCCCTCCTTTCCTCCTGCCCGCCCTGCACACCCAGGTTTGGGCTCCGGGGGAGAGAAGGGGACTAGGTAGGGGTAAGGACGGCCCGGGCCGGTGAGCCCGTCTGCAGAAGGGGAACGGGAGCCCGGGAGGAGAGGGCAATGGGGCCGCACGACCCAGGTGTACTGGGGTGGGCGGAGGCACCGTCCCTGCGGCTGCTGCCCTCTCCTGCGGCGACGGCCCGCGGCATCACCACGTGCACGCACCGGTCCCTTGGCTCGGCCCTGCCGGGCGCGGGCCGCGAGATGCTGTGGGTCCACCCGTCAGGACAGGGAACAGGGCGTGCGCCCGGGGCTCCACCGGTTACGTGTCTGCCCTCGGCTCCAGTCAAGATCCTGGGGTTCAGGAGTCCTTCAGCTCGGGTTCTGATCTCGGGGTCCCGGGATCGAGCCGCACACCCGGCTCCCTGCCCCGCGGGACTTCCTCTGCCCTGCTTCCTGCTCGGCTTTCTCTGTGGCTGCCAAATAAATAAATAAAATCTTAAAAAAAAAAAAAGATGAGGCACAGAGAGTCGAAGTACCTAGTCCAGGGGCGGTGGGAGAGCCGGGAATCCAACCCAAGCAATCCGGCTTCACTTTCGGAGAAACCACCCCACTGGCTTTGTCCGCGGACGCTTGAGCCTCGCTGGCAGGAGCAGGAGGGGTGCCCGGGGGCTCGCGTGGGCGGGGGGATGCGCGCAGGCTGCCCCTCAAACGCCACCGTTAAGGACTCTTGGGTCTTTGCATGGATTCGGACTAAACGCTCCCAAGAGCCAACGGCCCAATAAAAACTTAAAAAAAAAAAAGCAAAACCCAAGAAATGTCCTTGTTGAGTGACATGCAAATGATATGTGGGTCAGCGCAGGAGCCAAGTGTGAGTGGAGGGTGGCGGGCGGGGTGGGGACAGGGGCCCGGAGCAGAGCTGGGGACAGGGTGGGAGGACGAGAAGCCACAGGGTGTGCGGACGGATGCGCTTGAGCCCCTTCCCCGCCTTTGCCTATGATGTTCCAGGCATTTAAAAACAGTGATTTCTTCTACGTCCAGGGCCCCATGGGTGGCAGGGCGGGGGTGGGGGGGGGTGGGGTGGGGAGGCTGAGGGTTCTTCTGGCCCCGACCGACACCGACGGCAGAGCGGCCCCTGGGATGGGGCCACGTGTTGACTTGGGGGTTCCGGCTTGAGCAAGACTCTGCTCAGGTTTGTCTTCCCTAAGCGGAAGGAATCCAAGGAGCTGCTCCCGAGTGGCCGTCCCGCGCACGCAGATTCCTACACGGGGGGCGGGGGGGGGACACTCACTGGGGAGCACGGCGTGGGGCTGCAGCTGCTGTGCGGGGGGGGGGGGGGGCGCGGGACTAAACAAACACTCGGTAACTAGGATGAGCTCAGGGCGCGGAGGGGAGGGCTCTGCAGGGGTGGTGGGAAGGGAGCCCGCACGCAGGCCCGGCCAGGGAGGGAGGCCGTGCTGCTCACTGTGCGCCTTCAGCTTGGGGCTGCACCCCCCCCCCCGCCCCCCGGACTCCGTGGGGCCGGGCTCTGGATGTCCAGGGGGCGCACTCGCAGGCCCCCCAGGGTGTGGGGGGGACCAGGTGCAGGTCTCAGCATGTGCATCCATCACCTCGTTTAACCTCAAAATACTCGGAAGAGGCGGCTGCACGTCTGTCAAGTCCCTTCCCCTACGTCACCTTCCGGATGACCCCTGACACCCTTGCAGTTTCCAGAGCCCTTCGGCTGGGGAGGAGTCTGAAGAGGCAGGACAAGGTGAAAGGAGATTTCTGGGTGGTGACGCGGGAGACCCTGGGAGGGGCCGGGGGACTGTCACCTGCTGTGAAGGTGCCTCTGTCTGGGTGTGGGGACTGGCTCGGCTGGGGAGGGCGGAGAGCTTCCCGGTGCTGGGCTCAGGGCTCACAGGGCACCCTGGTGTCTCGGATTGTTTCTGGGAAGCCCCTGGGGATAGAAACAGAGAGTCGAGGAATTACTTCAGAGCTGACCCGGGAGCTTGAGAGGCCAGGGGCCCAGGGAGGAGCTGCCCTTTGTTTCACCAGCTGCTGGCTCAACAGCAAGATCGGAGGAAATCAGATAAACAGAGGGACTTCCCTGTTGTTTGGCTTGAGAGTTGGCGATTGTGAAGCTAATGGGTTCTCCCATCCCAGGTCAGCAGGAGGTGGTCGTGGTGGGGAGGGGGTCGGAGTGGACTTGGGCGCTTCCCTAGGTGACCTCTGACCAGTTGGAAGGGCCTGAGATTTCTAGGGGGGAGGGGGAGGGGAGGAGAGGGGAGGAAGTGGAGGGGGAGGGGAGGAGGGAGACAGGAGAGGAAGGAGGGGGAGGGGAGGAGGGAGAGAGGAGGGGGAGAAAGGAGGGGAGGAAGGGGAGGAGGGGGAGGGGGGAAGGGAAGAAGGGGAGGAGGGGGAGGGGGAGGGGATGAGGGGGAGGGGAGGGGAAAGAGAGGGGGAGGAGGGAGGGAGAAGGGGAGGAGGGGGGAGGGGAGGAGGGGGAGGAGGCGAGGAGGGGGAGGAGGCGAGGAGGGGGAGGAGGGGGAGGAGGGAAGAGAAGGAGAAGGGGAGGAGGGGGGAGGAGGGGAGGGGAGGGGAGGAGGGGAGGGGAGGAGGGGAGGGGAGGAGGGAGACAGGAGAGGAAGGAGGGGGAGGGGAGGAGGGAGAGAGGAGGGGGAGAAAGGAGGGGAGGAGGGGGAGAGGAGGGGGAGAAAGGAGGGGAGGAGGGGGAGGAGGGGGAGGGGGAAGGGAAGGAGAAGGGGAGGAGGGGGGAGGGGAGGAGGGGGAGGAGGCGAGGAGGGGGAGGAGGGGGAGGAGGGAAGGGAAGGAGAAGGGGAGGAGGAGGGAGGGGAGGAGGGGAGGGGAGGGGAGGGGAAGAGGGGAGGGGAGGAGGGGAGGGGTGGAGGGGAGGGGAGGAGGGAGACAAGAGAGGAAGGAGGGGGAGGGGAGGGGGGAGAAAGGAGGGGAGGAGGGGGAGGAGGGGGAGGGGGGAAGGGAAGGAGAAGGGGAGGAGGGGGGAGGGGGAGGGGAGGAGGGGAATGGGAGGAAGGGGAGGAGGAGGGGGAGGAGGGCAGAGGAGGGGGATGAGGAGGGGAAGAGGGGGGAGGGAGGGAAGGGGAGGGGGAAGGGGAGGGGGGACCTGCCACAGGCGCCCTGTGAGGGGAGGGTCGGTGTGCTGGGCGGCAGCCTGGGGTGAGGCCCGGGGCCTGAACACCCCTCCCCTGCCCGCTTGGAGCTCCGTGGGCAGCCAGAAGCCCGGTGTCCCGTGTCTGGTCCACGGAGGAGGCAGCGTGGAGATGGGGAGGCCCAAGGAGCTGGAGGCCGTGGCTGCGAGCAGGGCTGGCGGGTGTGAGCTCTCGTGGGGCCGCTGGGCGTGCGCTCGAGTGGAGCTGGCAGGCGTGAGCTCGTGTGGGGCTGCTGGGGCGTGAGCTCCCATGGGGCTGGCTGGCATGAGCTCGCGGCCCTCTGAGGGTCGAGGGTCGGGGTTGTGGACCGGGCGCGGGAGGGGGGTGGGGCCTGGTCGAGGTGGGAGCCCCGAGGAGCCCAGGGCACTGTCCCCGCCCGTGGGACGCACCCGCAGCATCGTGACCCTTGGTCCCTCCCGAGCCACCCCGGGACCCTCAGGCACCCACACCGGCCGCCGCCCCTCTCCTGGAACTGGTGCTCGGGGTGCTCCGGGATCACCAGCCCCCCGGGCCGCGCTGGGGACGAGGGGTCCTCGCCTTCGTCAGGGCCTGGCAGCAGCGGCCCTGGCAGCCACGAGGTCGGCCCGCCTCGCCCTCCCTGTCGCCCCCGGAGGAGCTGGGGCTGCTGGACTCCTGGGGTGCAGGCCCTGGCCCGGGGGCGCCCCGTGGCTTGCCGGCTGGGTGCGGGCGGGGGCGGCCGTGTCTGCCCTCAGGTGCTCCTGCCTCTTCCCTTGGTAGCCGCCCTGTCGGGGCTCGGGGCGCACCGGGGACCGGAGGCCACAGTCCCACCCAGGCAGGGCCTTCTCCCCTCAGGCCCCCCTCTCCCAGCTACCGTTCGGGATCCATCAGGATTCGGGGGCACAAGTGACCTTGGCCAGCCTGGGGCCGCCCCCAACCCCCCCCCCCGCCCTGGGGCCCCGTGCCCAGGAGGCTGCCCTGACGTCTCTGCCGTCCAGCGGGCGGGGGTCGGGTGGAGTAGCCGGCTCTGCAGAGCATGACCTTTTAAACCTGAGGTCATGAGCTCCAGCCCCACGTTGGGCACGGGGCCTACTTAAAATTCTTAAAAAAGGGGAACCTTATGCTTGCATTTGGGGCTGAGATGGCCCCATCCCGTCGTCTGAGTCGTCCGTCTGCTTCCCCGTTAGACGGAAGCTCCAGTGGAGCTGGGACTGTGTGTCCCACGTCGCTCGGGCCGTCGCACCAGCGCCAGGAGAGGACTGCACACCTCCCGGGGCCAGATGGCAGTAGGCGGGGGACAGGCGCAGATCCGGGCAACACCCTGATGTGTTTGTTCTGAGGAAAGGGGAGGGGGTGAGGCCCCAGCCACCAGGGCCCCTGGACGGGGACCGAGGGACACCGAAGCCTCCCTCCTCCGCTGCCTGTGAGGACCAGGGCAAGCCTCTCCGCCCTTCAACCCGCCAGCCACTAGGTCCCGAAGCTGCGGCACCGCTCCCCAGTGTGCCCAGCCGGTCGCCGGTTTGCTCCCGTGACTTCAGCGTCTGCAAAGCAGCGTCCTCTGCGCCGTCCGTCCGGCCGCACACGCTTCCCCCGCTGAGTCTCTTGGCCACCCCCCGGCCGCCCCGAGTTCTCACCCCGAGTCTGGACGGTGCAACCCAGCACGGGCTGGTCCGGGCTATTTATGAAGCCCTCGTGCGGGTGGGAAAGGGAGGCCATCGGGACGCATCCATGATAGGAGCGACTGTAAATACCCCATGACAGGCACTCACCCTGAGAAGTCTGAAAAGATATTTTATTTATTTATGAGCGACACAGAGAGAGAGAGAGGCAGAGACGCGGGCAGAGGGAGAAGCAGGCTCCACGCAGGGAGCCCGACGCGGGACTCGATCCCGGGGCCCCGGGGTCACCCCGAGGGGCCCCGACAGTGTTTTCTAATAGGATAATCTCGTAGCAAGCTTAGCACGTCTCGATACTGTGCCTTTGATGTACATCCGGGCTTGCACTGCCTCGGCGGGATGTGGCGGGCAGCCAGGTGCCGCGGCGTCCACCCCGTCGGGGCGGCGGCCACGTAACCGACTTCTGGTTAACGGAATGTGAAGGAGGCAACGGGTGTAACTTCTGGGTCGTGTCCTTAAAATGGCAAGCGGATTGCCCTCCACTTCCTCCCCTTGCCGGCACACGGTGACAGACCAAGCAGCCGCCTTCGACCTTCTCTACCCGCCGAGGGCTACCTCTACCCGCGTCCTTCTGGTCCACTCCTTTGTTCGTTCGTGGGTCCCCCTGATAGAGCCGCGTGGCCTACATTCTCCGAAAACAGATTAAGATCGCCACGAAATCTCAGCCGACTTCGAGGAATGTTTTCGAGGAGCTCAAAGATAAAACTGAACCCGTTCCAACGAAAATAGAATCTGCCGACATCTGGTTTAATGACGTTCCGTGAAAGACTATGGCCCTTGCTCCCTCACGAGCACGTTCAAACTTCTTGTCGGTGCATAAACATCCTACCTCTTCTTCTCAGCATCTTCTGTGATTCGTGGTGACGTTGACGTCCCAGACGGGTCGGGGGGCCGCTCACCGACCTTCGTCTCCTGGGATCCAGGCCCCTCTCTGCTCGCGTCCTACACGGAGTCAGGGCTGGCCTGTGGGGCCGGCGCAGTGATGGGGAAACGACGTGTGCGACTTCCAAGGCTGAGGCATAAAGGGACGTCGCGGTGTCCCGCTTGGCCTACTCCTAGGTCACTTGCTGCCAGGGAAGCCAGCTGCGTGTCTTGGGGGCCGTCCAGCAGCCCTCCGCCGAAGCCAGCTCTCCGTCCCCAGCGTGTGACTCCACTCCCGTGACAGGGTCGCCCCGGGGTACACGGTGGCCAAGCCTGCAGGGCCTGGGGGAGACCGCAGCCGCGGGGGGGGGGGCAGCCAGAGCGCCCAGCCGAGCTGCCGGTGAGCTCCTGGCCCACAAGAGCTGTCGGGGAGCAATGCTCAGGGTCGTTCCGAGTCGCCGCATTTGTGATGCATTCATGGTTGTGCAGCGTAGGTGACACGTTCCCGGAAAGGAGGACCCATGCGTCCCGCGTCCCTGCTGCTGCCAGGGCTCAGGCCCATGGGTACGGTGCCAGCGGGACACCCCCCTCCCCCAGCTCCGCAGGTGCATGAATGAGCAAAGGCGAGATGTTCACCAACATCCCTGGGCTTCAGGATTCCCCAGAGCAGAGGTGGGGACGTTGCGGGGTGGGAGGGGTGGGGTGAGGACCAGCATCTGTCAGTCGGGCTGTCCCCGCTCTCATGCCTGGGGTCAGGGGGAGGCTGTGTCTCCAGCAGTCGCGACACCGAGGGACTGGGAGGGGAGGCCGCCCCGGAGGCAGAGGAAGGGTGGGTGCAGGCACAGGCCCTCCCCGGGGACCAGGCAGCCCGAGCCAGTCGGCGCCGTGAAGGGAGGAAGGGCTGCTCTGAGCCACACGGCACAGGTGCGGGCCGGCCACGCGGGCGCCATGCGGCGTGGACACCACAGTGACGCCCCCCGCCGTGGGCACACGCCCCGGGCCCCACCGGCCGCCTGGAGCCCGGACCCTACCGAGCTCCGCTGTGCACCGCGTGCTCCCCTGTACCCCTCTACCGAGGACGGCGCTTGGCTTTTTAAAAAATTATTTATTTTTAAATATTTTCTTTATTTATTCATGAGAGACAGAGAGAGAGGCAGAGACACAGGCAGAGGGAGAAGCAGGCTCCACGCAGGGAGCCCGACGCGGGACTCGATCCCGGGACCCCGGGGTCACGCCCTGGGCCCGAGACAGATGCTCAACCACTGAGCCACCCAGGGATCCCTGCCTTTTTTTTTTTTTTTTTAAAGATTTTACTTATTTGACAGGGAGAGCGAGCGCGCACAAGCAGGGGGAGTGGCAGAGGGAAAGAGCAGCAACCCTCTGCTAAGCGGGGAGCCCGACGCGGGACTGGGTCCCGGGACCCCGGGTCATGCCCTGGGCCGACGGCAGCGGCTCAGCCGACGGAGCCCCCAGGCGCCCCCGTTCCCGTAGTTCGGACGCAGCGTCAGCTGGGGTCACACAGGATCCTGTGGGTGCTGTACCGTTACCCTGGGGCGGGGGCGTCCGTCGCTTCTCGAGGTTAAACAGCGGTCACTGTCCTTATTTTACAGAGAAGGAAACTGAGGCCCAGAGACACGATATGGCTGAGGCCCTGCAGCCGACCGGGACGGAACCCAGCTGTGTTCCCTGTTCTCCCACCGTGACACGGTCCCCTTTGCTCCACTGGCTCCCCTTTGTCTTCCCGCCTCCAACTTCAAGTTCTGGCTCGTGGTCAGAAGGGTCCACTTCCTTTTCTCTTCCAACGGGCGCGCGAGGATGGAGAGCGGGTGCTGCTGCCTTTAGGTGATGCTCCCCCCTTCCGTGCCCCCCCCTCCCCCCGGCTCTCAGTGAGGACGAGCCTGCCCGTCCGCGTACAGAAGGGCGCTCGGGCTCCGGGCTCCGCTCAGCTCGCGGCAGGGAAGCGATGGGCACGGCGCCCTGGGACGGCCTCCGCTTTGGCAGGCTGGCTGTGCCCCCTGGGGGTCGTGGCCTGGTGCCCACTGGCAGGGGGGGCGCGTCAGCTTGCCGCTTGGCATCCACGGAGGCCGGGTGCTGGCTGCACACCTGGGCGGCATCTTGCCCCACCGGCCCGTCCTGGTTTGTCACCCAAGGTTCGTAGATGTGTGGGAATCTCAGGAGGACGGTCTCTGCGTGGGCCTAGGACGCCGGCACCTCCAGACGGGCAGAGGGACACCTCCCTGCCAGCCCGAGCCCCAGCTCTCCGTCGCCGAGGAGTTCTCCATGTCCCGCTCCTCACCTCGTGTCGGACGCTGCCGGGTCAGATGAGCGTGGAGACGTGAGTTCGAGCCCCACGTGGGGCGTAGCAATTACTCAAAATAAATAAATCAGGGGGGACGCCCGGGTGGCTCAGCGCTTGAGCGTCTGCCTTCAGCCCAGGGCGTGATCCTGGGGTCCCGGGATCGAGTCCCCCATCAGACTCCTGCAGGGAGCCTGCTTCTCCCTCTGCCTGTGTCTGCCTCCCTCTGTGTCTCTCGTGAATAAATAAATAAAATCTTTTTTTTAAATAAATAAAATCTTAAAAAAAAAACTCTAAACTATCCTCACCCTGAAACTAATAATACACTATATATTAATTTGAATTAAAAACAAAACAAAACAAAACCATCAGACCCATGGGTAGCTCAGCTGGTTTGGTGCCAGCCTTTGGCCCAGGGCGCGATCCTGGAGACCCAGGATCCAGTCTCACGTCGGGCTCCCTGCATGGAGCCTGCTTCTCCCTCTGCCTGTGTCTCTGCCTCTCTCTGTGTCTCTCATAAATAAATAAATAAATAATCTTTAAAATGAATGAATGAATGAATGAATGAATGAATAAATACATAAATAAATAAGGGGCATCTGGCCAGCTCGGTCCAGCATCGGACTCTTGGGTTTCGGCTCAGGTCGCGGTCTCAGGGTTGTGGGGTGGAGCCCCGTGAATAGGGCTCCGAGCTCGAGATTCTCCCTGCCCCTCCCTCCGCGGGCACCCTCCCTGCCCCTCTCTCTCAAATACATAAAATCTTTAAAAATAAGCAACCAACCAAACTTAAAAAAAAACAAACAAAACAAAACCACCAAAGCTGCCAGGCCTTCGGTGAAGTCAGCCTCCAAGGAAGGGAAGGGGGAGAGATGGGAGGTCGCAGGCAGGGTGAGGGGGGCCCCGGAGGCCGCCAGGTGCCCCCACTGGCTCATGCGGGCCTGGGAGGACTCCCGAGGACTCTGGAAGCCCCCGAAGCCCCGCTGCCCAGCACGGCCGGGGCCGCCCGACCACCGAGTCTGTGCCTCCACCTGCTGGGCGCCCAAGGGATCGGCAGCCGGGCCCGCCCCCCCAGCTGGAAGCCCCCAGCGCCCGCCTTTATCCCAAGGCTCAAGCCTGCGGGAGAACCGACTGGAGGGCGAGCTGGGCACAGCCCCTCGCCGTTCCTTCGCCGTCCAGCGGTCTGTCCGAGGCCGGACACTGCGCCCAGGTGGGGTGTCCGTGCCCTCTGCATGCCTGGCAGCCGCGCCCCGAGCAGAGGGCCGCGGGCACGTCAGCCGTGGGCAAGGGTCACACGTGCCCGCTGGCCGCAGGGGCAGCGAGAAGGGGGACAGAGGGAAAGCACTGCCCTTGTTTGTCCGTCTGTCCTCTGCTGCCTGACAGACGGAGGTACGGGTGCCATGGGTGGGCCCGTCCTCCCCACCGTCCCCTCACGCCCGCGGCTGGTCTCTCCCACGGCCTCCAGCAGAGACAACCCCTCCCAAACCCGAGGGGACCCGAGCCACGTGGGGGCCCCTGGGCTCCCTCCTCTGAGGCGAAGGCCACGTGTACGTAGTGACAGCTCTCCGGTGGACCCTGCACGGTGACACGCAGGTCAGTGAACACCCTCGATATTGATCAGAGCACGTGACTGGAGCACGCGACACCGTCGGTCCACGGAGGGCAGGGGGCTGGGGACAGAGGACATCGGCTCCAGAAGCCTGTCCTGCCCCAGGCTACGTCGCGATCCACCAGGTAAATGCCACACCTTGACTGAAAGGATGGATGCCCTTGGTCTTTCAAATTGGTTCGAATTTTTTTTTTTTTTTTTTTTGGACACAGAGAGGGCGTCGGGTGCGCACGAGCTGGGGTGGGGTGGGAGAGGGGCAGGGGGAGAGAGCCTCAAGCCGCCCGCGCTGAGCAGGGAGTCGATGGGGGCGCTCATCTCCGGACCCCGACACTGCAGCCTGAGCTGAAACCAAGAGCCTGGCGCTTAACCGGCTATGCCACCCAGGTACCCTAATTTCTAACTTTTTTTTTTTAAAGATTAAAAAAAAATCATTATTCATGATGGAGAGAGGGAGGCCGAGACAGAGGCAGAGGGAGCAGCAGGCTCCCTGCAGGGACCCGACGTGGGACTCGATCCCGGGACCCGGGGTCACGCCCGCAGCTGAAGGCGGCGCTAACCGCTGAGCCACCAGGTGCCCCTCATTTCTTCTAATACAAAAATTTGAGGGGTGTCTTAGTGGCTCAGTCACGGTCTCAGGGTCCCATCGGGCTCCGTGCTCAGCACACAGTCCGCTTAAGATTCTCTCCCTCTCCTTCCCTTTTCTGCCCCACCCTATAGTCTCTAAGTAAAATCTTTAAAAAAATTTAAAAGGAAGAAATCAAGATGTGAATACAGTTTATGGAGATAATCTTGTGCCACTTGTGTTTGTCATCAGTGACTTAGGTATCCTCAGTTTACCCATCACAGCGAAAATGCACGGAGTGCTTGCTGTTAACACTGCTAAAAACTTTAGTACCTTTTTCCCCCATTTATACTTTTAAGTGATCTTATGGTTCAGGGGCTGTTCCTTTACTATCTTTACGTTCTTAATCACTACTACGCTCTACTCTTCATGGTTAGCGGGTGGGGTTTCTTAAGGATCCATTAAGGACCTGGATCCATCAAAACTCAAATAGTGCCATTATCTTCCTTGTAAGCTCCTAAAAAGCCTTTACTCAAAGTAATATGTGGTTTGAGAGACTTTATTGTACGTAAGAACGATATGAGGTGTATCCTGAAGAGGCTCCTGTGCGCTGCTTCCGGAGATTCTGACGCAGGATGTCTGGACCCAAGCCCAGGAATCTGCATTTTAAAATAAGCACCCGGGACGCCGGGGAGGGGGGCTCAGCGGGTGAGCGTCTGCCTTCGGCCCAGGGCAGGACCCCGCATCCTCCCACCCTGTCCTGGAATCGAGTCCCGCGTCGGGCCCCCTGCAGGGAGCCTGCTTCTCCCTCTGCCCGGGTGTCTGCCTCTCTGTCTCTCATGAATAAATAAATAAAATTTAAAATAAAATAGGCACCCGAGTCGTTATGACGTAGGTGCTGTGCGGACCACGCCTGGAGGAGCGGTGCCTGGGCCCGCACGCGGCCCGCGGCAGGGCTGTCCCTAGCGCAGGTGCCCGCGCTCCTCCCGCCGGCTCTGCGGGGGCCCGGCCACACGGCCTTGGCCTCCCCCGTGGCTGCGGACCCGCCGCTCGCTGGCTCCCAGCTGCCTTCTGCTGGGGGGACCTGCCTGCCCCAGGCCCCGGAGAGGCCGCGCTCGGCACCTGCTGGCCTGGGGGGTGCGCGGCCGGACAAGCCGGCGTTCGTCCCGCGGCTGGAGGGACACGGCTGGAGGGACGCGGCTGGAGCTGGCCAACCGGCCTTGGAGCAAACTAGGCCGTGACCACCCAGCCCGGAGGAGGGCGTGGGGCCGTGCGGAAAGCTCCATTTAATCTCCGGCCTCGCAGACGTGCCTAGAGCCCGCTTGGCTTGCTTTTTTCAAAGACTGATCCATGAGAGACACAGACACGCAGGCAGAGGGAGACGCAGGCTCCATGCAGGAGCCCGACGCGGGACTCGAACCCGGGACCCGGGGTCACGCCCTGGGCCGAAGGCAGCCGCTCGGCCGCCGAGCCCCAGGCGTCCCTAGAGGCTGCTTTTCATGCACTTTTCTAACAAGCCTGGCTTTTGAGGCTGTGAGGGCCTTTCTAGCTCCTAGAATGAGTGATGGTTCTGTCTTTATTTCATTTTTTAAAAAGGTTTATTTATTTGAGGGAGAGACAAGGACCGCGACAGGGAGCACAGGCAGGGAGGGAGGAGAGCAGGCTCCCGAGCAGACCGGCCCCCTAACCAAGGGGCCACCCAGGCGCCCCGAGCGATGGTTCTCTAAAGAATTCCTTTCCCCCTGGACATCTGGGGGCAGATTAACCAAAACTCCAAATTGGGAAATCAGGGGACCCCCGAGCTGCTCTGCTGTGGTTGTAACGTGCCGTGGGGCTCAGTACGGGGAAGGCTAGAGGCCTTCACTGTCCACGCCCTCCTCCCGGCCGCCTCCGACAGTGCTCTAAGGTTCACGGGAACTTAGACAAGGATCAGAAGGAAAGTGAGCCCTCGAAACGCCTGTAGAGTCTTCGACTGCAGAACAGGACTGGAGGGCTGGACGGACCCTGGCGGCCACTGGAGGGCTGGACGGACCCTGGCGGCCTCGTAGCTCCATCTCCCCCTGGGGGAGGAGGGAGGTTCCCGAGGTTGAGGTTGAGGTTGCGGGGCTGCCCTGAGACTGAAGACAAGGCCGCGCACTCCCATGTCAACGTCCCCTCTCCCAACTGCTTCCCTGGCCACTTTCCTCGCGAGTTTTGCCTGCCCTTGCCCACTGCGCACTCACTACTGCAGCAATGTCTTTGACTTTTTTTTTTTTTTTTAAACAGGGAGTCACGTTGGCATATGGTACTTTTTTCTTTGAACTTTGAAAGTAGCTGATTTCCTTAAAAAAAAAAAAAACAGACTGACCTATTCTTATGAAACAAATATCTAAAACCTCAGCACAGCCTTGGGCAAACTCAGGTACTGATTATCTAGTTTCCGCCTCCCTTCGTCTGCTGACCACGCATCTGGGTATTTAGGCTGGTCAGTAGCTCGGTCAGCATCTGATACTGTATACGTGTGGGATCGTTTGTGCAGCTTCCCGATGCCTGGACTGTGGTCACGGTGCTGCGTCCTCACACTCAGTATCCGGTGGCCATGGAGCCGCAGCTCCCCTGGTGGGTTAGTTCAGTGGTGTCCTGGGAATCACTCCTAGGGGGCCCCCCTGGTTGGCTTCTCCAGCCACAAACGACTGTGTCAGCACTTCATAGTGCTTGGTATTAAGTTTCCTTTTGCTTAAAAATACTGATAGTGAGTGTGGCTTGTTTCCTGCTCTAGAAGATAATTACAACACAACTCAATAAAGGCTACTAAAAATGGTATGAACAAGGCACCTGGGTGGCTCAAACACCTGTCATGACCCAGGGTCCTGGGATAGAGCCCCACATTGGGTTCCCTGCTCAGTGGGGGGCCTGCCTCCCCCTCCCTCTCCTGCTTGTGCTGTCAAATACATACATAAAATCTTAAAAAAAAAAAAAAAAAGCATATAAAGAGGACAATAGGAGCCTGGATCAGAGAGCCTGGACTGTTACCCGAGGAGATAACATTTGAGTTGGAAACTGAAGGTGGCATGTGCTAAGCAGGGAAATGTGGGGCTAGGGAGGAAACAAGTGCATTTTAGAAAACAAGATGTGCCAAGGTAGGGCCATTAAGGGGCACAGTGTTACGGCGAGTTCACTAGAGCTCAACTCTGGGCGGGGCGGGGGACAGCAGAGCAGGAGCGACCATACACTGTAGTGGGACACTGAGGGGTAGCAGACCTGGGTCCAATTCTGATTCTTCCATATGGCAATTAAGTAACTGGTCAAATCTCATCTGGTCTATGATCCTCTTTCCTTACCTACCACACGGGGGCCTAATAATGTCTACCTCACGGGGTTATGCGGAATTAAGTAGGACAATGCATATAAGGTGTTGTACAGCGCTTGCCACATTATCGAGGGCTCAGAAAGCCTTTGCTGTTATCAGTAGGGGCACTGGAAACAGATCACTAGATATCTTGAATGCTGTGCCACGCAGGTGGAGGACAGACTGAAATGAGCCTAGACTACCTGCTGTAAAAGTCCAGGGATGAGGATGTGAAATAGAGCAGTGGTGGTGGAGAAACGAAGAACAGGTTGGTGTCGGAAGTCATCGCTGCTATGAAATGCCAGGATCCGCCAAACTGAATTTGAGGAGTCCTGAAAAGATCATTAACCTGGAGTAGTCGTGTGTGGAAGCGCAGGTCTGGGTGGTAGCTCTGAGCATCTCCAGGTCCAAGGCCTGTTCGAGCAAAGTGGCCCTGAGTGACTCTTCTAGTTCTACTCCCTTGGACATTCTAGGAGCAGGAGGTCGTTTCTTGTGATACTTGTGGGTAGGAGCCCTATCGTCACTTCTTGAACTGGCAGCTGTACCGGTGGCTTCCTAACTACTATAGGAGCAGCAAAGACTTCTTTTTTTTTTTTTTTTAAGATTTTATTTATTCATGAAAGACAGAGAGAGAGGTAGAGACACAGGCAGAGGGAGAAGCAGGCTCCACGCAGAGAGCCCCAGAGAGCCCGACGTGGGACTCGATCCCAGGACTCCAGGATCATGCCCTGGGCCGAAGGCAGGTGCTAATCCGCAGAGCCATCCAGGGATCCCCCGCAGCAAAGACTTCTGACTAGACTTTGGGAGTGGTTTCTGGAAGTCCAGGCTAGAGTGTTTCTCTAGCCTTCCTGCTTAGACTAGCTCAATGGATATTTTCCACAACTAAACCTGGATCAATATTGGGGGACAAAGTGTGTGTTCATTTTTATGGATATATTTTAAAAGATTTTATTTTTAGGACACCTGGGGTGGCTCAGTGGTTCAGTGTCTGCCTTCGGCCCAGGGCATGACCTCAGGGTCCCGGGACTGAGTCTCACATTGGGCTCCCTGCAGGAGCCTGCTTCTCCCTCTGCCTCTGTCTCTCCTGAATAAATAAGATCTTTATTTATTTTAAAAAATATTTTATTTATTCATGAGAGAGAGAGAGACAGAGACAGAGGTAGAGGGAGAAGCAGGCTCCATGCAGGGAGCCTGACGTGGGACTCGATCCTGTGCCTCTAGGATCAGGCCCTGGGCTGAAGGAAGTGCTAAACTGCTGAGCCACCTGGGTGCCCTAAATAAAATCTTTAAAAAAAAAAAATAAAGATTTCATTTTTAAGTAATCTCTACACCCCACATAGGGCTCTAATCCACAACCCTGAGATCAAGAGTCACATGCTCCCTGACTGAGCCAGCCGGTGCCTCTATTTTTAAATTTATTCATTTATTTGGTGCATGGGGCTGGGAAAGGTTGTGTGTTTTTAAAAGAACACGTGTAAGCTTAGTACTTTTGTAGATTAAGCAGTTCAAGATGAAAGACTATTAATGAAAAATATAACACCTATATGGAAAAGAGTTAAAGAGAAATAAAATTAAGGTAAAGAGAAAATGCCTTATGGAAGATATCAGAAGATAGGAGCAGGTGTGATAGCCAGCCGCCCCCCACTGATCCTTGCCTCCTGGTATTCAGCTCTTGTGAAATCCCCTCCTGCACTGAAGAGGGCTCTCAGCTGTGTAACCAAAAGCATATTGTAGAAATGTCGTCCTGTGACTTCTCAAGTTAGGTCATAAAAGAATTTACAGTTTCCATTTTGCTAACTTACTCAGGAGGAAGGCATTTGACGTGTTGCGAAGACACTCAAATTTCTGATGTGCCAAGCAAGTAAGTGATCCACCTGAGAAGCAAATCCTCCAGCCCCAGGCAAGTCTACGAGAACTGCAGCCCTGGCTGACATGTTGCATGTCGCTTCAAAGACCCCGAGCCAGGACTACCCACCTACGTCACTCCTGAGTTCCTTACCCACAGAAGCTGTGGGGGTAACAGATGTTCATTATTGTTTTAATCCACTATGCTCTGGGGAAATTCGTTATGCACCGACAGATAACGAATACACTGGGATACAGCACAGGTAAAAGGAAGAGGCTAGCCTCGGAGAGGAAGCATACCCCTGAAATAAAGGAAAAGTGGATGCTCTGAGAATTTAGTCTAGGGATGGGGAAAAAAAGGATGTTTGATGACCAGTATTTTCTCTAGAGAGTAAAAGGCAAAGCTGTCTGCTGAAAGTAAGGGTGGGATATAAGGACTATAAAGTTGAGAATAATAAAAAAATTGCAGTGGTTACGAGGTAAATCTGAAAAAGCCAAACAGAAATGAGTATCTGAGTTAAGAAATCCTACATCTACAGTGGAGTCAGTTGGCAAATTTACGTGATTTTCTACCACTATGCTCAATAACCTAGAAGAAATACAGTATAAGAGATGGTGGGTTTCACTTAACTTGGGAATTGGTGAAGCAGAGACAGTAAAAGAGCAACGGGGTGGAGAAAACTCCGGGTGCTGATTCAGGCCACTGAAGTGATGACCACGAAGCTGACAGACATGGAAATGAGTTCAGGAGGAAACTCACAGCCCGGAAGAATGAGAGGTCGAGTGCAAATTACCATTTAGGGAAGCAGGATGGGTCTAGAAGCCACAAGCAGTAAATCAGATGTCCCAGGATATGGTCACAGCCAGTACTAACGAGCTACAGATCCTTGGCAAAGATCATGGTCTTGAAGCCTCCTTTTCCGTCATCCTGGGTTAAAGTATGTAAACGACAGGTAAGAACGGTGGCTTGGCGACAGCAGATGCTCTGTGACTATGGACTTATTGTTCCTAATGTTTTAAAACTATATGATATTTAATACACACACACGAAGCCTAATAAGATGAACACCAGGGATCCTACCACCCAACTTACTGAACAGAATATTAATACACTGGGTTTTTTACTGATCCATCTCCCTGGCTTCTCCCCTGAAGATAACTACTATCTTGAGTTTTGTGTTTATCATCTTCTTTCCTTTTTGTTAAATGTTATGTTCCACATTTGTACAGGGCCTGTTTCTTCATACGAAAGATGAAGCTTTGGATTAGGTGCTCTCTAAGCTCCCTTCCAGCTCCAAGGGGATCTGAGATATGACGGGCGGGCATCAAAGTCACATACATGTTTAGTGGAACCATATAATAAATGCTTATTTTTCAAGGATTTCATACAGCTAAAACACTGACTCTTCCGTTGAAATCTCCAAGTCAACAAAAGGGTTTCTCAATGGAGCTTCTAATCTCAAGATCGAGACTTTCCGTCACTTTCAATTTGCACCTCTGCTAGAAAGTTCCACCCTAGAGAAAACACAAGGAGCTAAATAATCTAAGCCCCTGACCCTGCCCAACAAAAACCTGAAACCCAAGACTGAGAAAATAGAACTGAAACAGATGAACCAGGAAAGCATATTTTCAATGACAAGTATTTTAATAAAAATGAAGAGGCATGGCTGGGTTCATATGCAATTTTTCATACAACCTGGATTTATTTCCTCCACATAAAAATGTGTCCGCATGTATAAAATAAAACGACTTTGTCTTCTTCATGTTTCCTCAAAGGTTCTTATGCTATTTTAGTTTTTATATAAAACAGTCTTTAAATAAGGTAAACACAAATGCAAATCTGCTGACCATATGGTTGTTCTCCAGGGTCACTGTCTGCCCCAGGATGCTATTTTTCCTAGTTATAAACAATCTTACCTTTCATATTTGTCTCACTAGTTACAAAGTTTATGAGTTACGTGAGTTGGACCAGGCAGTGGAATTGCCGTGTGCAGGTCGGATGCCCTCTTCATACAGGTGTGCATGTATCAGGCCTCAGTGTGGCTGGGAACAGACCACCTGAGACTGTGGCTATGGGGTAACAGGTCAATGTATCTTCAGCGGCCTCTGGAGAGGCCATGACTGTAAAGTAGGACGTGAATATGTTCCAACCCTTAATGGTACCAGGAAGACAGTGATTAAAAGAATGAGTGGTCACTACAGTATTTTTCTCATGGTATTTAGAGAGTTTTCCTTATTCTACGCACTGAATTGGCAGAAGAAAACGAGTTATTTTCTTCAAGGTCTCCTCGCCAGGGCCCGTCCTACTTCAATCATTTAAACTATAGAATACAAATTCCCTTGATTTTTGTGACCTGCCTCTTCAAAACTGTTTTTTCTTTTTTTTTTAAACTGGTTGTAACAAGCATAAGTCACCTCATTTTCTGCCCACCTTGGAGCTTAGCATGAGCTGGGCCAGGTAAAAACCCTGGGAGCCCAAGAATGGCGGCACGCATATATAGGTTTTGTCTAAGAGACTGACCCAAGGAGCCACCGCTGCCCCGACGGAAAGCCTACGGCACCCGCAGCGCATTATTGGAAATGGATTCCAGATACTCTCCTTGTTTCGCTCAGGTACAGCTGCCAGGAGAGCTCAGCACCGTTTTTACCTACTTGTGTTTATTCCTGGTGAGAACATTTGCAAATCACAATGGCCCTCCTGGAACCCCTACAGAGAAAGGCAATCCTCTGAAAGCAAACCCTCTCTTTGGGGTGGAGGGTGGAAGCCCTGGATAGGATGGAAATGCAGGCCTTAAAGGCTCTCCGGGCCAAGCTTCTGAAACACCGCTGCATTTAACCTTTAGCCCTAACACTTGCTTTTAACTGAAATTAAGGCAGAACATTCACTGCTTACCTGTCCACATTCCACGGGAAGCACATCCTCTGAGAAAGAGGGTCTCCCTGGTAAGTCAGCTTCTCCACTCCCGTTCGGACAGACGTGTCAAGCCAGTTCTTTATTCTAGTTTTTGGGAATCTCCAAAAATCTCCAGCCAACTAAATCCAGACTAGAGAATTCTAGGCCCCATAAACATCCCAAGCAGTCTCTGAAAGCTCCTGGACCAGACAAATTGGCTGGTTTTATCATTAGTTTACTGAACAAACCACAGGATTGTTTATTTTGTGAGCCAACAACAACATCAACGCAGGTAGGAATTCTCCTGCATGGAGTGCTACTCACATTCGAGAAGGTCAGGTGGTTTTGTGATTTTGTGATTTCTATTTGATTCTTTTGTTGAGGTGTATTCAAGTGGCTACTCCTTTGCAATGAGACCCGCACCCTTCCTGCCTTCCCTGAACTCGGCAGGAGTCGCGGGTTCCCCGTGCAGTGTTAACTGTTCTGTCATTGCCTAAACAAATGAAGTCAAAAGGGTTTTGTATTTTCCAGTAATAACCTTAAGTTGTTGTGAGGTATCGATTGATAAACAACCAGAATTAGTGGCATAATGGGTGTTTTTTCCCCCTCCATACATTATCACCCTCTCCTGAGGAAATGGTCTAGTTCTTCACTTAAGATCACACAGCTAGAGGCAGAGATGCCACTGTACTGGGGCTTATCTTGAACCTGTTTTTAGGGACTACAACTAAATAAACAGCTCTGCTTTATCAGGAGAATCCTGTTTTGTGTAAATACCATGAAAGGAGGCATTCCACCAGAGCCTACTCTCCCTTATCTGTTACTCACAAAATGCTACATAGATCATTTTTGAAATTACTTCTCAGAATGCCTCATCCTAGTCCTTATCTATACCAGATCCCCCAACCCTATCCATGCCAGACAGATTCAGGACCAAACCAAACCAAACCTGAAAAAACCAACCAACAAAAACACAAAAAATACACAGATAACCCAAATAAAAAAACTGGGCTGGGAGATTATGAAGTTTCCTTTAAGGGCCAGCAAAATGCTAGGACAGCCAGAGCCTTGGGTATTTCAGAAATCTAACTTTTATACATATCCAGGAGAGTCAGCAGGGCCATCACACATGCAAGCTTTGAAGCTTAATCAAATTTCACACATAGGTGGAAAGCCTCTCTCTTCTCCACATACACGCTGCTCCTCTCCTCCATTCCAATCTTCACTCCTACATAATCTACACCTGGTTTGACAGCTGGTATAATTTCTAGCTGGAATGTGGGAGAGATAAAAGAAACAAAAGAAACCTACTCCAGGGATCCCTGGGTGGCGCAGCGGTTTGGCGCCTGCCTTTGGCCCAGGGCGCGATCCTGGAGACCCGGGATCGAATCCCACATCGGGCTCCCTGCATGGAGCCTGCTTCTCCCTCTGCCTATGTCTCTGCCTCTCTCTCTCTCTCTGTGTGTGACTATCATGAATAAATAAATAAAATCTTTAAAAAAAAAAAAAAAAAAGAAACCTACTCCAGGTTGAAATTTTCAGGGAGCAAGATGTCTTAAAGACTCTAAACAATGGGGTATTTTGCTATCCAAATGCTATCAACATCTTAAAAACTCTGGACAAGGAGATGCACTGATCAAAAAAGGTCTATTCCTATAAATTTTAAAAAGAATCTGAGCTACGTGTGTCAGAGAACACAAATACACAGTTACTTTTTCCAACCCCTGTGTTTCTTGCCTGCTTTAGCTGGATCCTTTTGAGATAACTTCAAATAATTATGTTTCATTAATGTGAAATGAAATGTGATTTCTGCTCTTGGGGCTGCAGGTACTTAACCAAACTATCAAGCTATCTATGTGGATGCTTTATTTGAAACAGTTCTGAGTGTGAGGTTCTTTCTTGCATCAAATGCGCAAAGACTCAGAGCAGGGAGGGGAGAAAAAAAGGTAGTTGTCAGTTTGAAAGTCACAGACAGTTTATCTTTCTATAATTAGGTTAGGAGGAAAAACACCCCGAAGAACCCACTGGTAGCAGGAAGAAGCAAGAATCTTCCAGGGTCTGGCATCTGTAAGGAAATGAGAGAAAAAGAAGAGTTCTTAGTTCCTTTCAGTGATAAAAACAGCAGCTACATCTGACAACAGGTCACACAACTGTAACCGGGCACCAGCTCCTGGTCAGCGGGGAGAATGTGCTGCTGTTCATCTAGAACAGCAGGTGCCTCCGACCCTCAGCCCCTCAGTACCACGAAGCACACAGAAACTTGTTGATGGAATTAAAGACATTCTACAGAGATCAATGAACACTCCTCATGTCAAGAGTTTCACAAGTGAGAAGAAAATCAGAACTGACTATGCATACGACCGGCTCCTCCAGACAATTCTGGATTAATTTCAATTAACTTACATTGATCTTTTTCTCTTCTCATATGCTCTGTCGACTCAGTAATTCAGTAATATTTTCTGAGCTCTTGCAACATACATTAGGAGAATAAAAATTAATGTGCTATCACCTGGTTTGAGATACTTATCTAGTAAAAAAGTGGATTTTTGATAAAAACACACTGAGATAAAACATATCAAGTGCAAGGTGAACAAACACTGTTCATGTATGTGCGTTCAAAAAAAAATCTCCACCCACACCGAAGTTCCTTCAGAGAATAAGCCCTACTTTCTATTTCTTTCCTATCTTTCCAAAGAAGCTAGAGAATTCTGCAACAACGGGCATTCAAAAAATGATACTTTATTTTTATTAAGAGATAAAAAGGTCTGTGGCTTTTAAAGATTGTTACCTAACCTAGGATAGTTTTTCTCTCCTGATCCCCAGGGGTCATACAGAAAAATACATTTTCAGCATGTATGGGGTTTGATACATGAAGAGTGAAGTTCCAAAGGAGAGAAAGTGTCTACTCTTAGGTGTTAGAGACAGAAGCTTCTCCTAGGCTCTTAAGAGTAACTTGGGTTTTTCTGTTTGTTTTTGTTTTTGTTTTTTTTTTTCTAAAAGATTTTATTTATTCACGAGAGACACAGAGAGAGAGGCAGAGACACAGGCAGAGGGAGAAGCAGGCTCCATGCAGGGAGCCCGATGTGGGACTTGATTCCAGGACCCTGGGGTCACGCCCTGGGCCGAAGGCAGACGCTCAATCACTGAGCCACCCAGGCACCCCTTGTTTTTTAAGATTTTGTTTATTTATTTGACAGAGCACAGATGGGTGGAGCAGCAGGCAGAGGAAGAGAAGCAGGCTCCTCACTGAGCAGAGAGCCCTATGTGGAACTCGATCTCAAGACCCCAGGATCATGCCCTGAGCCAAGGTCAGTTGCTTAGCTGACTGAGCCATCCATGCGCCCCTTAGAGTAACTTGTTTTTTAAAAAGATTTATTTGGAGGCCGCCTGGGTGGCTCAGTTGTTGAGCGTCTGCCTTTGGCTGCTTCTCCTTCTCCCTATGTCTGCCTCTCTCTCTCTCTCATGAATAAAATCTTAAAAAAAAAAAAAACACGGTCTAAGCTTTCTGGGAAATAAAACACGAATATGCTTCCGTTTCCAATGAACTTAAAAAAAAATAAATGAAAAGATTTATTTGGGACATCTGGATGGCCCAGTGGTTGAGCATCCGCCTTTAGCTGGGGTGTGATCCGGGCGTTCTGGGATCGAGTCCCACATTGGGCTCCCTGCATGGAGCCTGCTTCTCCCTCTGTTTGTGTCTCTGCCTCTGTCTCTCAGTAAATAAAATCTTAAAAAAAAATTTGAGAGAGGGACGCCTGGGTGGCTCAGCAGTTGAGCATCTGCCTTTGACTCAGGGCATGATCCCGGGTCCGGGATCGAGTCCCACATCGGGCTCGCTGCATGGAGCCTGTTTCTTCCTCTGCCTGTGTCTCTGCCTCTCTTTCATGAATAAGTAAATAAATCTTTAAAAAAAATTTGCGAGAGAGAGAGAGACCATGTGCACACATGTGAGCAGAGAGAGGGGCGGAAGAAGAAAGCAGACTCCCTATTGAGCAGGGAGCCTGATGCAGGGCTTGACTGCAGGATCCTGAGATCATGACCTGAGCCAAAATCAAGAGCTGGCCCCTTAACCGGCTGAGCCACACAGGCACCCATAGAGTAACGTTTTTTTTTTCCCCCTCTGTAAGCTCTACACCCAAGGTGGGCCTTGAACTCATGGCCCTGAGATCGTTGAGTCACATGCTCTTCTGACTAAAGCAGCCAGGTGCCCCTAGACCATTTTTATTAGGTAGCAATCCCTACTTTATGAGAACCAAGCACCTTGTGTGCAGTGTGTCAGAGAAGGATTCAAAGTTCACCATCCATCCAGGTTGGTGTGTGCTTTCCTGACACACCCCAGTGCTTTTGCATCTCTTTCCCTTCTGGGGCCAAATTCAGTTTTCTGGTTTCCAGATGTATTTAACAATCTGACGTCAAAACCAATGGCTAGCACCTAGAAGCAACTCATAAACATTACTGTTCATAGCTAAGGGGTGTTTACTTTTAGAATCTCTTTTCTGTTGCTCACTAGAAGAAATATCAGTTTTGGTGTAAATGAATCCTAACTCAGGAGATCCATCTGCTTCACCCTGCAGGGGAAGTGAATGAACTGGAAGGCAAGAGGCCAATTACTCACTCATTAAATAAATTTTCACAGAGGGCCTACTATCAGCAAGACAGTGCGGATGTGGTCTCATTCCTACCCTAATAATATTCCTTTTGTCAGGAGCGATACGGCTGGACAACCTCAGCCAAAACAGCATTTGAAGCATCAACTTTGGGTCTGCCATAGGTATATAGGGTTACCTCAAGGAAAAGCTTCGTTTGTAAAAACAAAGAGGTTTTGGTCTCTTCGTATACATTTTGTGAGACTTGGCTAACTCAAATATTTAGATAATGTCAACAGTGCAAGCTTCTTAGAGACCCCAAACTTTTAACTGCTCATTAAAAAGAGTATGAATTTTTTGATGAGTGTTAAGCTGTACTGCACAGGGAAAGAATTGCAGAGCAGTGAAGCACAGCTGTCTGATTAATCTCAGTCCATTAAAAAGGCATGATAGATCTAGAATGCAACTTTGATAGAAAAAAAAAAAGGAAAAGGAAAAAGGCAATGTGTACTAACGTTAAGGAAAGCAACTTGGCATGTTAACAGAATTCTAATTTAACCAGTAAATGCCTATTCATTAGCGTGTAAAGCCATAACAGAAGCTATATACTTAAAAAACACAGGCACGCACAAAGCTTTAATTTGGTACCCTAATCTGAAAGAAAATTGGACCCAAATTGCTTTATGTCCAGTCAAATCTTGCTACCATCTGAAGAGATAGTGAAATGAAACTGAAACACTTACTTGATGAGATAGATATTCCGTTACTGTGCATTTCCATCTACGGAGTAGAAATATTTCAAAATAAACACACCATGACAATTGAAAATCACTTCTTCCCCTATTTTTACTGAACACAAATGACTTATTCTTGGGGTATACTGAATTACAATACAGACGTGGAAGAATTTAAAATTAGTGATTGGGGATCCCTGGGTGGCGCAGCGGTTTGGCGCCTGCCTTTGGCCCAGGGCGCGATCCTGGAGACCCGGGATCGAATCTCACATCAGGCTCCCGGTGCATGGAGCCTGCTTCTCCCTCCGCCTGTGTCTCTGCCTCTCTCTCTCTCTCTCTCTGTGACTATCATAAATAAATAAAAAATTTAAAAAAAAAAAATAAAAAAAAATAAAATTAGTGATTGGATTCTACTCAAGAGCCTGGGAAAAGAACAGTACATTGCCTATCAAGCCTTTAGGCATATGATTTGGGGATCTCATTTTTTGGGAAATACAAGTATCCAAAGGGAAATGTTTTAAAGGGAATCCTCTAGCCACCTAAAAAATTAGCTCAAACAGTAGCAAGGACTGAAATCAAGGGAATCTGAATTTGGGGACAACATTAAGGAGAGTCTATATTAAATAAAAATGATAGTATCTTGGTGTTCCCTACGTGGGAATTTATCAGGGTGATATAATATGAATTTAGTACCTCCTTGGTCGGCACGGCCTCTGAGGTCTAGGGAAGACATCGGAATACTATTCTTATGCTAGTTCCTATTACTTATTACTTTCATTTTCTTTCTACTCATTTCAAGTCTCTGCAATCCAATTTCTACTGATATTATGCCTTGAGCATCAGGGATGACTCTTCCTCCTACCCAAAATCAGTAGGCTTTTCATTGGTCCCCAACGTTACCCAAGGTATTTGATGTCAGTGGTCACCCCAACTTGAAAATATTCTTTTGGTTTCTGCAGTCTTGTATTTTCCTACTCATAATTTCCTCTTACTAACCAGGGCCAAGACTGGAGTGAAGTGAGTGAGGTGCTAAGAATGCAAAATCCAAGGAGGCACTTGTTCTCAGGGTCACGTGAGTGAGATGAGTGCCCACTGAGTATGTCTTTGAGTTATCAAGACCAACTGTATTTAGCACAATGAGGAGTAAAAGCATTTCGCCTGTATCTCGCTTACTGTTTTTCCATGGCAGGACATACGGCAGAGACTTGGGAACACGCATGCCTGAAGCCAGGTTACTCTTATGTTCCATGACTACGTTGCTTGCAGGGCTGCAAAAATAAAGACAAATTTGCTTATGCCAGCATATCTGTAGTCTTCAGGCAGGCACACACAAGACCATCAAAATGCATTTTTTGTAATTTGGGGGAAAACAGCAAACTACATTCTGAAATGTAAACATAATTAGAATGATTACTACTTCTCTGAAAAGCTCCCTTTTCTGTACAAGCATTAACATGGGTCTAACCATTTTCATTTACTAGAAATTGAGATAAACAGCAATGCCATCTACTGTTCGGTTGTATGACAGGCTCATCAACTCGCTCAATAAATTTAAGAAGTGAAATAAAATGCCAAGGTGATCAAACCGAAGGCAATCAATCTCACAGAACTGAGGTAAAATTAAAATTGTAATATTAAAAATTCATCTTTAAGTTTTTCTATTTTAGTGTACAAACAAAATAAGGTACACGTACAATTAATAACTTATCTTAGGAGCTAAGAAATAAAAATTGAAAAGCATTCTACTCGGGGAAAAATGAAGTGTAGCATCTTGTTTCTTCATTTTCTAATCCATAAACATTCTCATTTCTGAATATTTGAAACTTGATCTTCTAAGGTTTGAAGATGAAGTAGTAATGAGAAATCTCATAGATTTAAATTAGATAGCAAGGTGCCTGAGTGGCTCGGTTGGTTAAGCAGGTGTCTTGGCCCTTGATCTCAGCTCAGGTTTTGATCTCAGGGTTATGAGTTGAAGCCCCACACTTAGATGCAAACAGACCTAAAATCAGTGGAAAAGAGATGAGTTTTCTTTCCTACCCAGTAGGTAGGTACTCTGGCTTGCCCAATTTTTGTTTTAATTTATTTATTCATAAGAAACATACAGAGACAGAGAGAGAGGGAGAGAGGCAGAGACACAGGCAGAGGGAGAAGCAGGCTCCAGATGTGGGACTTGATCCTGGGACTCCAGGATCATGCCCTAAGCTCAAGGCAGGCGCTCAACCGCTGAGCCACCCGGGCATCCCAGGCTTGCCCAATTTCAAATCAAGAACTTGAAAGATTATTTTTCCCTTAGACATTAATTACCCAGAATAAAAGTGATCCATATGGCGTAGCTAGAGAATTTTTCCAAAGTCTTAAAATAATGCCAACTTAGCAAAAAACTCCAACTTAGACATAAGAATGTTGGGTACCACTGTCCCCCTTGCAAGACTATAAGCTCGTATTTTTGTGTTCCCACAGCAATTAACACAAAGCATGTGACCTTTGTAATGATTTGAGGAATAAATAAGGAAAATAACCCATTAAAACTTTCCAGACTAAGTTACCACCAAGTAACATCATTAAGGAAAGACATCAAATCATCCTTTGGTGGCTTCTTTTGGTTACAAAGCACTTGGGATTTTGGGAGGCAGTGCTGGGAATGAGACCATTCCATTTACCTGTTGTTGCCACAGTAGTTGGCTGTGCCCCAGACAAATGGGGTGCTGGTCTGTTCCCACAGATCTGCCAAAGAAAGGAAAACAGAGTTTGTGGCACTCCTAGGTAAAACACCGGTTTATGCTAGTTGAATCTGTAAGGTGGGAAATAATACACCTCAGTTGAGAGAAGCAAGTAAAAATTGATCAAGTACCCTGCCTAAGTGACACAGAAGCAAGGATTTAATTGAAGGATATAAATGCAAGCAACATAAATAATAATAAACGTGCCTAGTAACAACCAAACACAGATGGTACGACACAATTTATGGTAAAAAAACAGACGTAAAGGAGTGCTTTTTCCAATCAAGAGGGATAGGCCGTTCCATGTGTCTGCACAGCGATACAAATGGGCTCGTTTGGGGATCCAATAAAAATAAGGCATTCTGAACAACATGGTATGCTCATAAAAAAGAAAAATCTTCCTTCTGTCTATAGCAAATGACCTGAGGTTTAGACACTGAAGAAAAAGAGGTAGAGACACTTCACCTTTATCCCAGTCTTCATCGCAAGGAGGGCACTGCCATGTGCTCTCGGCCAGAGTCTCTTGTCCAAGGTTCCTGGTTTGGTTGACTGCAAGATGATAAAGATTCTGTTGTAAGAAGGGGATACCATCAAGTGGTTTAAGTGGCTTAAAAGGTTTCAGGGTAGCCTAATAGGTCTTTGCTTCTGAAAAACGCATGCTATTCATAGCTCAACAGAGGTCTTATCCCCTTGCTGACAGAAGAAAAAGCAACAAAAACAAAGTTGGTTACCATATTTTTGGCAATAAAAAGATTTTTATTTTTAGATGAATTATTGGTAAAATGGATCAGGTTGTTCAGAAGAGAAAACAGTCTGATAAACACAGCCTGACAACCTCTTATTGAGGAGATAAAAAACTCAAGGGCAGAAAGGTATTATTCTTCTGAAATGATGAAAGCCAAAAATCAAGGGGACAACGGAGCACAATACAAGTCTGAAGGAGCTAACCTCCAGGACTGACACATTTCAGCTAGTCTTACCAACATCCTGCTCAATACAACTTTTATCATCACAGCTTGAGATATGATGACTGATTTCGGCCCGAGGAACCTGGTGGCGAGCATTGAAGGGACAAGTAGCCAATTTGTTTGCGACATCAGGATGATTCTGTGGAACAAACATTAACGGGTCTGTCAATTCTCTGGATGTCTTCAGATTCAAAGGGAGTGGCTTAGCCTTATGCTATAAATGGCTCCCCTAAAATCTCTCAATACACTTGTGGCTTAACTAAGGTGGTTGAGCTCATGGTAGAAAATTAAGAGGGAACTTATTTCTCACTCATACGGACTGTACAGATGACCTCAAAATCATCAAAATGTAAGCTTCTTTCTTATGATCTTAGAGAGTGACAATGCAGGTACTGGGTTTACAGTGGCTTATATGGGAGTAAACAGTGAATTCAGCATTGGGTATTTGTTTCATTTGTTTTTTAAAATTTTATTTGAGAGACAGGGAGAGAGCGAGTGAGCATGAATGGGGGTGGGGGGGTGGGCACAGGGAGAAGCAGGTTCCCTGAGGAGCAGGGAGCTCGCCATGGGTGCGATCCCAGGACCGTGGGATCATGACCTGAGTTGAAGGCAGATGCTTAATCGACTGCCTAACCGACTAAGTCCCCCAGACGCCCCTAGGTTTGGGTATTTGAAGCATATTTCTCAGGGTGCCAAGACTCTGGGCAGCACAGCCTGTAATGGTGGAGCTCTCTGGCTGTCTCTGGAGGGTGATATTCAGGAAACAGTAAAACGAAAACATATTCTTAGTCTGCATTGCAGTAGTGCCCCTGCTATTGCCATACAATAGTGCTGGAAAACAGCTGTGAGGAGGGAGCTGCAGAAGCTGCAGACCAATGATTTTTCGGATTAACACAGGAACGCTTATTTAAAGTAACGATGCCTGAAATGAGGCTGGCTGCAAACAATTTGACCTTTATTTCAGCTATTTTACTAAGGAAAAGCCTAAATGAGAGAGTCGAGTCTGCTGATCAAGTCCTTATTTTAAAACAAAACAAAAAAACTGAAGTGTTTAATATCATCCAAATCCTATAGTAAGCATATTAGCAATCAGAAAACTGATTAGGAGAAGCAAAACATGTATCACAAATGATACTCAAAAGAGTAAAAATAATGTGAA
Source organism: Canis lupus baileyi (assembly GCF_048164855.1). Classification (NCBI taxonomy): domain Eukaryota; kingdom Metazoa; phylum Chordata; class Mammalia; order Carnivora; family Canidae; genus Canis; species Canis lupus. The sequence goes on along the minus strand of NC_132862.1, from coordinate 868,231 downwards.
GTGGGAGGACGCTAGATAAAAACAGGATGAAGAAAATTGTGAGGGCAGTTATCTCCATGATTTTCATAAGGGATACTGAGCATTCCAATGCAAAGATTTTTGTGGTTGAAGATTAAGGGCGTTACAAGAGGGGAGTTAAAGGGACGCCTGGGTGTCTCAGTTGGTTAAGTGTCTGACTCTTGATTTTGGCTCGGGTCATGATCTTAGGGTCATGAGATGGAGCCCTGGGTGGGGCTCTGAACTGGGTGGGAGACTGCTTAAGATTCTCTCTCTCCTCTGCCCCTCCCCCTCCTGTGTGCACGAATGCTCGCTCTCAAAAAACAAATGAACAAACGGGAGAGTTAAAGACAATGCCTTTTTATTGCTTGGCTTCCCAACCTTTATCCTTGGGACATGTTTGCAAGCTTAAGGAAGGAAGTCATGGTGGTATCTGCTGGTCCACATTATCCAGGTTGAACTTTAAGTGATCTTTGCTCTACAGTTTTATTTTTAAGATTTTATTTATTTGAGAGAGCGAGTGAGTGAGCAGGAGAGGGGGTGGGGGGTGGGGATGCAGAAGGAGAGGGAGAAACAGGCTCCCTGCTCATTAGGGACCCGGGGCTCCATCCCGGGACCCCAGGATCGTGACCTGAGCCGAAGGCAGACACTCAACAGACTGAGCCACCCAGGGGCCCCTATTCTAGAGATTTAAAAGAGCTGGAGAAATGATCAACAATGGCATGATAATCATGTCATTAGGATTGCAAGAGAAACGTCCTTTAAAGGATGCTAATGCATACATGAATTGTATGAAGTTTGGATCAAATACCAAAAATGCTGTCCAAGCATAAATCCCTGCAGACTTCTGGCCTTTGATCCAACATCCATATTCTAACAATCCCTTCAAAATGCTTCAATTAGTATGCCAGCATTAAAGTAGTTTATATCAGCTAAGACTACAAAAGAGTGACCAGAGAAAAAAATTTTATCAGTTCTTTTTGCCCCTCTCAAAGATGCTTCAATCAAAGACTGAAACTTGGAGAAAGTTATTTATAGGAATAATCTTTTCTTAGGCTAACCTCTAGCTGTTCAATTTCTCTAAAATTCCAAACAAAAAGAAATCAGAAATAAGTGTATTGTGGCACTCAATCTATATTAGGACAACGAACACATCAAATTCACACGGCAAGAGGGATTTCTTATTGTTAACAAAAATTAGTGTTTTCTCTGTTTTACAAGGAGAAGAGTATATAGAGGGCACTATGTCACTAGGGAGAAAAAAATGAAAACAAGAAAAAACTTATGTACCCAAGAAATAAACGCCTTTCTATAAATGTTGGCATTTAACACAAATGTAGATTCCTAAAACAAGTCTGGCATTAAATCAAAACATTTTTTGCTAAAATTATATGATAGTTACACAATTTGACTTTTTAAAAGTCTTAAGAGGTCATTACAAGGCAAATTATGAAAATAACGCCTTACCTTTCTGCACTTGATAAGATGATAAGGAAACCTGCAGGCCCTGATCTGGTGGTTTTTATCATAGGGGCATTGTAATAGCTTTTCAGGGTCCAGAGAATCAACTGAAAGAGAGAAAGGTAGGATAAACATGAAGCTTAAGCTTTAAGCCTTTGTAAAACTACAGTATTCCAGGCATACTGGATTTTTCAACAGACTCTGTAAGAATAGAAAAGACAGTCTAACAACAAGTTGGAACTTAAAAAAGGATGACTAAACATTTAAACATGGAAATGTAACTCTGAGAAGATAAAACTGTATTACCACCAAATCTTCCTAAGTACAGCAAAACAAGCTATCACAGGATAGGATCTTAGTTCGTATTTGGTTGTGCATAGATTTGTTTTATACTAGGGGTAATCAATGAAAACAACAATAAAGTTAAATGAAATGATATCCTTTTCCCTTCTAGAACTGCTAATTCTTCTTCTTCTTCTTCTTCTCTTTTTTTAAAGATTTTATTTATTTCTTCATGAGAGACACACGCGCGTGCGCGCGCACACACACACACACAGAGAAAGAGAGAGAGAGAGAGGCAGAGACACAGGCAGAGGGAGAAGCAGGCTCCATGCAGGGAGCCCAACGCAGGACTCTATCCCAGGACTCCCTGAGTCAAAGGCAGACACTCAACCCCTGAGCCACCCAGGTGCCCCTAGAAGTTGCTAATTCAAGGTTATTCTTATCTTACCCTTCACCAGTCACTTCTAGGGCAAGTTGAGGGTAATTAATCCTCTTTGCCAGCATTCCTGCCTATTTATTAGTATTTCATGACATGAAAAAAGTTCATAAGCTCTGCTCTAAATCAGTTATAAGTTCTATGGCAGCTTGATAGATGATTTTTTTTGTCTGACTGCTTTTACTTACTACTAAAGTCAGTAGTTCCTGATCCTGGCTACTCTAGGTACCTCTCAAAAGAAACCAATACCTTTGTCAGATAGGTGGTATTACTTTTCTCAGTTTAGAACACAGATGAGGAAAAACCAGAGAATTCTTTAATCTAGTGATGATTGAATTGGGCAGATAAAAAAATAATCTGCAAAAACAGAACGTCCTAAGTTTAAGACAACTGCAGACATATAGAACTGCCCTGTGAAAGCAAGCCCCTAACCTAGATTATGCTATTTAAAACTTCCCTTAGGACACTATACTTCCAGCATTCAACCCTATAGCTACTAAAGAAGTTTCTCTAAATGTGTAAAGCTGCCTGTCGGCTTTATGAATTTTAGTGAGCTTTTTTTTTTTTTTAATTTTAGTGAGCTTGATTAAGGAAGGGAAATTAAATGGTTAAGCACATTCTGAGTATGAGGACAAGAGGCAACCTAATAAAATGCTGTTGCCACCATTGAAGGCAATGATAAAAGTGAAATAAGATAAACAATTTACATTTGATAAGGAGCTTATAAGCCAGGAGATTGCTATGAAAACCAGAAGCCAGTGGGGAATTGAAACAGACAGTTTCCCTGGAAGAGTGGTAAACATGGAATAAATTGCTAACCATGATGGTGATGCAAATGAGCCAGAAAGGTGACCTGAAGGACAGAATGAAGAAGAAGGAAAAGTCTTAGAGGACAGGAAGGTTTATTATGCCAACCAGGCGCATCCTGACCAGCAATCTTTTCAGATTTCTGAAGCTTCAGGATACCCAGGGAGAGTTTAAAGATAAAATTCTTATTAGTTTCCCTTCATTTAATCCATTCCATCATGAGCAAATGTTAGGCCATGTCAGTAGCTGACAGACTGGACATGTCTTGCGATTCATACACAGTATACTGCCCATACGGGGACATATCCCAGAGTTGATTACCACGGCTTCCTACCATAATGCTTTAACTCCTGGCCTCTGGTAACTTAGGTTCACTCTAACCTGGTTTTCTAGATTTCAAAAATTTTATTTTACTTTTGATTTAAAAATTTTTAATGATGGTAAAAATATATAGAACATAAAATTTACCATCTTAACCAATTTTTAGTGTATAGTTTGATAGTGTTAAGTATATTCACATTGTTATGCAACCAGTTTCCAGAATTTTTCACCTTGCAAAACTGAATCTCAATACCTATTAAGCAACAATTCCCCATTCTCTTCTCTCCCCAATCCCTGGCAACCACTAATTCTACTCCTTGTTTTTATGAATCTGACTATTCCAGATACTTCATATAAGTAAAATCATAGGGTATGTCTTTTTGACTGACTTATTTCATTTAGCATAATGTTCTCAAGGTTCATCCATATTGTAGCATGTGACAGGACTTCCTGTATGCGTTTTGCTTTATTTCTTTGTTTTTATTTATACTTTTTAGTAATCTCTGCTCACAATGTAGGGCTTAAGCTCATGACCCTGAGATCGAGTTGCATGCTCTTCCAACTGAGCCAGCCAGGTGCAATCCCTCCAACCCCACCCCCTCCACCGCTTTTTAACTTCATAGATCTTGGAGCTCCTTCTATGTCAGTATATATAAGGAATATTAAAAACAACAACAACAACAACAAAAACCCCAAACCAAGCCCAAACAGGAATATATCAGTGCTGCATAGGGATGTGCCATAGATTTTTTTTTTCTTAATAAAGATTTTATTTATTCATGAGAGACACAGAGAGAGGCAGAGGGAGAAGCAATCTCCCCGTAGGGAGCCTGATGCAGGATTTGGGGGACTTGTTCATGCTCTGAGCCGAAGGCAGATGCTCAACCACTGAGCCACTGAGGCGTCCCTGTGCCAGAGATTTTTTTTTAAGAAATTATTTATTCATGAGAGATGCGGGGGTGGGGGGTGCGGGCAGAGACACATGCAGAGGGAGAAGCAGGTTCCATGCAGGGAGCCTGATGTGGGACTCGATCCCGGGACTCCAGGATCACGCCCTGGACTGAAGGTGGCGCTAAACCGCTGAGCCACCCAGGCTGCCCTGTGCCACACATTCTTAATTGGTTCTCCTACCGATGGACATTTAGGCCGTTTACAGTTTTTTACTATTATATATAATGCTGTGACTAACAATCTGGTATATACTTCTTTGTGTACTAGGAGTATTTCTCTTGGGCAGATACCTTAGAGTGCTACATTGAGGTACACCTACATTTAAAGTTAACAAATACTTTATACTTGTAATAAACACTATCAACCTACTCATCAAAAATTCTATTTTGGCTTTTTTGGGAATATAACAACTTGGAAAACAGCATAAGCCCTGTGGACAAGCTGTCTCCAAAAGCATAGATTCACATGTTCCTGATGCTTAGGGCCTGAAACTCATGGTGAGAAACAGAGGAAACTTCACAGAAATAGGGAACTTGATCAGACAAAAGTATCATCAGTTAAGAGGTACAGCCACAAAACAGAAGCTGGAGATCTTCAGGAATCTGTCAGATTAAGGTTAGAGTTCAAGGTCAATTTTGGAAAAGGGTCAAGCATATTCTAAAGTAGTGTTAAATCACTTGCGGACTGTATTAAAATGCAGATTCTGATTTAGTAGGTCTGGGATGGGGCCCTGAGATTGTGCATTTCTGAGAACTCCCAGGTGATATTTTTCTAAGGAAAAAACTATAGCTGAAACAGAAAAGAGTGAAAGGCATAAAGGGGAGTTGTTGCTTTCTATTAACAGAGAGGGTAAGCTTTCAAGAATAAATATAAATCTACCTAGCTCACAGGGAATTCCAGGTATACATTAAAAATTTTTAAGAAAAATTAGAGGGGTTGGGGAGAGAGCCCTAAGGAAGACCGAGGAGAATCAACCTTCTTTCAGATCAAGGATTCTCAAAGTGTGGTCCTCAGATCAGCAGCCTCACTTGAGAATGTGTTAGAATTTCAAATTCTTGGGTTGCAGACCTACTGAATCAGAAATTCTGGGAGTAAACAAACAATCCCCCACCAGAAAAACCCCAAAACCAGACAAACAGAAAAGAAATTCTTTTTTTTTTTTTTTTTTTTTTTTTTTTTAGAAAAGAAATTCTAGGGGTAAGACCAGCAACCTTAGTTTTAACAAACTCCCTGGGTGATCCTGCTGCATGCTAAAGTTTGAGAACCTCTGATGTAGATATTTAATAAAGACTATTTCCATGTAGTTTCTATATATTGATGACAAAGGTTCCTTTGGACTCTTCCTTGAAAGTAGAATGGGACTAAAAAATATCCTTTGGTTGTAACTTATTAATTTCAAAGAGACTCAACAATACAGCAAAGTAAGAAAGTAGGCCCTGCTGACGACTGCTATCCATCTATTCATGCAGATGTTCCTTAAACTCAGGGCCTAGAAAAGATAGTGCCTATGATATCAAGTATGGTGTTACATATGAACAACATATAACTCTGTCCCTCACTATGTAACCTTGGGCATATCAGTTAATCCAGGTTTTATTTTCCCAAATGTAAAATACAAATGTTAAATGAAATAATTTTTCAGCTTTTATTCCTACATTTGATTCCTCCTATGATTCTAGATGCTAGTTCCCTTCTGACTTTTCGGGCCATCTAAGGTTCCTGAGTCACTTGAGAAATAACAATTCTTCCTAGGATTTCTTTAATCCCCAAAACTCCATGGACATCAGCATTACTATGATTATCATACTGTCCTCAAAACAGAAAGAAAACAGAGGTTACTATCCCCTCGTCCTTAATAGGAGAAACGAAAGTCCTGAGAAATTATAAAGTTTCACTTAATAAAAGTATAGTTTAACACAGCTGCCCCAACTGCAGTTTTTCTAAAGCTGGATCAATTTCAAGTATCTTATTTCAAATTTGGGTACTTCTCTACTACCACTTAGAGAAGGGAGTTAAGAGAGAAATGTGAATCTTTCCCAATATGCTAAAAGTCTTGTGAGACATAAGTCTATGTGTAAGGATTTTTTTTTTTTAATGCAAGGAATTTAACTTATTCTCTAAAAGCAATAAGAAGTACATACTGTAAGTTTCTTCCATGTTGGAAACGAAGGAGCTGAATCCAAGTGCTGAGGGGGGGGAAAAAAAGAGCAGTGTTTCAGGTAATCAGAAAAGTGAAATGTACCGAAGAAGTCCTAAAAAGTGGAGTCAAACTGGAATCGAAGCTACCCAAGCTCAATATAAGAAACCCTGAGTGTTCCCCTCCCCTAAATATTTTCTCTCCTTTAAAGCATTCTTTACTACTTTGAAGCATTTTAACATCACTGTGTAACACACACTCTTGGAACAAATTCTAAGTCTGGCAGGTAAGAAAAACCAAATATGACCAGTAATTTAAACTGTCTTTCAAGTTTAGAGATACTCTAAACTTGACATGCCATGACATGACCTGTCACTGTTTACCATGCATTAGGATTCCATACTATTTAACAGTAAAGGGGGCACGTTAAGATCACAAGAATTCTACTATTTAAACTTCCGGATAAACCTAGGAATAGGGTATTATTTTAAAGCTCTATTCTCAAGTTCCTAAAAATACAGGATGGGCGGGCTGCCAGTCTTGTTCTCCCCTGGGACCTGGGGAGGCTGGACGTCTAGGTCCACCAGTATGTGCTTAATCCATCCAATAAGCCCAGAGACGTTCTGATTTACGGTTTCTTCTTAAAGATTGTATTTATTTATTTGAGACAGAGAGACAGAGCATGAGCAGGGGCGAGGGGGCAGCAGACTGCCCGCTGAGCAGGGGGCCTGATGACAGCCTTGTCCCAGGACCCAGAGATGACGACCTGAGCTGAGGGCCCACGCCCTACCGATTGGGCCACCAAGCGCCCCTAGTTTATACGATTTCCATGACTTTTCTGAACATGATCAAGAAGCGTGACCCCCAGTCCAGCGGGGCTTCGCCTCCCCTCTCCTCCACCAATCCCCTATATGGAAACGGGGAGACTTGGTTAATCTCTCCAGTGAGGACTTATTCCCTCTCTGCACGGAGGGAAGCCTCCTGAGTGTCAGGACTTAACTGTCCGTCTCAGGGATCCCTGGGTGGCTCAGCGGTTTAGCGCCTGCCTTTGGCCCAAGGCGCGATCCTGGAGTCCTGGGATCGAGTCCCACATCCCCACATCGGGCTCCCTGCATGGAGCCGGCTTCTCCCTCCTCCTGTGTCTCTGCCTCTCTATGTCTATCATAAATAAATAAATAAATCTTAAAAAAAAAAAAAGAAAAAAGAACCGTCCATTTCAGAGGGGCCTGCATGGCTCAGTCAGTTAAGCATCTGCCTTTGGCTTAGGTCATGATCCCAGGGTCCTGGGAGAGATCGCTCACCCCACCCAGATCCTGCTCCCTGCTCCGGCGGGGGTCTCCCTCCTCTCTCTCTCCCTCTCAAATACATGAAAAACATTAAAAAAAAAAGATTTTATTTATTTATTCATGAGACACACACAGAGAGAGGCAGAGACCCAGGCAGAGGGAGAAGCAGGCTCCACGCAGGGAGCCCGACGCGGGCCTCGATCCCGGGTCTCCAGGATCACGCCCTGGGCTGAAGGCAGACGCTCAACCGCTGAGCCACCCGGGCTGCCCAATGCATGAAAATCTTGATTAAAAAGAAAAAAGAACCGCCCACTTCAGGGAGGCCTCGGTGGCCGGAGCCCGCTAGTACCAAAGATCCCCATTCCGCGCTGCGGTTACGTAATCCTTACGGGGAGGAGCTAGGTTCCCGTGGAGCCGCCGCCCCCACCGCGCAGGCGCCCTGGGCCCTCCCCGCAGCCCCGCGGCCCCGCCCCCCGCTGTGACGTGGCGGCCCCGGAACCTCGGCGGACGCACGCGGCCGCGCTTCCGGGGGGCGGGCGTTCGCGTCCCTCCGGGGCCTCAGGCCGCGTCCGTCGACGTTCACACCCCGCCGTGCGGGGCGCTCCGCCAACGGCCTACGCGAGCCCGCGAGGAGGCGGCAGCAGTCCCGCTGCGCAGCTTGGGCCGCTCGGAGGGACGGTCGGCGCCGCCCGCCCGCCGGGCCTAGGCCTGGGCCGAAGGACGCTCCCGGCCCCTCCGCCGCGCCCACGACGGACCGCGGCCCCGACCTGGTCCCCACGGAGCGGGGCCGTCGGGAAGCAGCCGCGCTTCCTCCTTGGAGCGGGAGCCAGAGCAGGTCTACGCGGCGGCCCACTTCCACCCCGGCGGCCTCGGCGCCGCGAGGCCCCACGCCCCCCCCGCCCGCCGCCCGCGGACGCCCGGCCTACCTCGGCGGGACACGCTCCCCCACGGCCGCGCCCCGGCAACGCTCACTTCCGCTCCTGACGCGCCGCGTGGGTCCCACTTCCTGTGACGTCGGGCGGGGCTGCGCGCGCCGCCTGGGCCCGGCCGCTCCTGCCACCAGCGTGGCGGCCGCGCGTGGCGCATGCGCGCGGGCCTCGCGCTCTCCTGCGGCTGCGTCGGGCCGCGTCGGGCGGAGCAGGAGCAGGAGCCGGAGCGGCCCTGGAGGGCGCCGGTCGAGGGAACCCAGCTGTCGCTTAGCAGGCCCGGTAGGGCGCGGAGGTCGAGGAGCGGGTGGTAGCATCTAGGAGCACCTGCTGGGAGGGGAGCCGGGGAGGTGCGGCGCATGCGCGCGGTGGGAGCAGTAGCTCTTGCCCCCGAGGTGCCCGAAGGGGAGGACAGGTGCAGGGCAGGTGCAGGTGCAGGGCAGGTGGAGGACAGGGGCAGGGCAGGTGTAGGGCAGGTGGAGGACGGGCAGGGCAGGGGCAGGGCAGGTGGAGGACAGGGGCAGGGCAGGTGCAGGGCAGGGGCGGGGCAGGGCAGGTGGAGGACGGGCAGGGCAGGTGCCAGGGCAGGTGGAGGACAGGGGCAGGGCAGGTGGAGGACAGGGACAGGGCAGGGGCAGGGCAGGTGCCAGGGCCCTGTGGCATGCCCGGAACACGGCCAGGCCTGGAAACCGGCACGAGTTGGGAGCCGGCGGGGCCCACTGCGACCTCGGAAGGGTCCATGGAAGAGAAGGGGGCTGCGGCTTTGAAGGTCAGACAGAAATAAAGGAAGATGGTGATGCTACGGGTACATCTGCTCGCACGATTCTTCAAAACCGAGAAGTGAAAACACGATATGACCGAGATTTCTGGGCTGCCCCAGGGGTAGGGGGCGGTGTGGGCGAGCGCCGGAGTGCTCAGTGGCTGGGGCTCTTGGAACATGTCGGTGGTGTGTAGGGCCTAGGGCTTCGAGCATCCTGATAGCAAGAGCTGAATGTGACCTTAGTGAAAAGGGTCACGGAGATGAGACATTTTATTTTATTTTTAAAAGATTTCATTTATTTGTTCATGACAGAGAGAGAGGCAAAGAGAGAAGCAGGCTCCATGCAGGGAGCCCGATGCGGGACTGGACCCTGGGACCCCAGGATCACGCCCTGGGCCGAAGGCAGGCGCTTAACCGCTGAGCCACCCAGGGATTCCTGGGACATTTTATTTTTATGAGACTAGTGAACATGGATTGTTACCTGTTTGTTGTTTTTTTGAAATTTTATTTATTTATATGAGAGAGTGCCCATGTGAGAGCCCAAGGGGTCGGGGAAGGGGCAGAGGGAGAGGGAGAGGGAGAAGCAGACTCTGCTGAGCAGGCTGGGCTGGGTTCCAGGACCAGAGCCACCCAGATGCCCCTACCCTTTTTTTTTTTTTTTTTTTTTTTTTAAGATTAGCAGCCCTTGGGCTGAGGAGAGTATGCTTCATAGTCTTTGGCTCATATTAAGACCCTAAAAAGAGATGTTAGACACCCCGCCCAAGCCATTCTTGCATGCTAGTGGTTTTTAATCTTGTCTGTACATTAGAATCATCTGGGGAGCTTTTAAGACGTACTAGGCCAAGTTCCCGTTCCAGACCAATTAATCAGGAAGGGCTGGGCATCGTTATTTTTAAAAAGCTACCCAGATGATTCTAATAAGCAGTCAGGGCTGAGAAACCCTGACCTAGGCACTGTTTTGAATTTAGGAAAGCTGTTCTTTCACCTGAGTGGCCCGGATAATTCCTGTGAAGGAGGAGCAAGCTGTTAAAGTGCATTTTGAAAGATAATAGCTAAGAATGAAAGCCTCCCTGCGAGCTTAGCACAAAAGCATTTTGGAGAAAGCTGCTGTTTTGGTAAATCAGTTTCAGATTGTTAGGAATATCTTAAAGTAACCTTCCTGGAATCCTAAACCTCTGCATTTATCTCATCGTTCATGCAGATTGGTGGGGCCGATGTGATTTGAAGTGAAATGTGATTTTTCAGGCTTTAAATTGCAGTAAGCTGGTGGAATTGTTGACACTGTTACTGTGACCGCCTAAGTACTTTTCAGATACCTGCAGACTGAAATTTCTGAGGAAGAGCCGGGGCTTGAGAGGACGGAGGGGGGTGGGTACCGAACAAGAATCCAGAGTCAGGCTTCGCTGCCTCCAGTGATGCTTTGTCAGGGTGACGGGATCCTCATCGGAGAAAGCGGTTCCGTTTAGCACGAGTGAACAAGCCCACCAACTTTTAAACAAATAAACAGAAACCCCAAACTGTCTTTCGGCGGAGACTGTAAAATAAAAATGCGCCACTCTTCTATTCTTTCTATTCTCAAATGCTTTGTTCATTCATCTCCAACCGGGGAAAGTTCCTGCTTTATCTAGGATCCCTGCTGAGCTTTCTTTCAGCCTGGCTTTTCAGCCAGTTGAATATATTTTGAAAAGGGGAAAAACAATGAGAGACCAAGGCAATTTTACAGGGTCAGTCTAGGAGCTAGCTAGGATTAATGCCCCAGCTGAATCTGATCCTTGCTACTTCCGAGGATATGCTAGTGTTTATCCCTAAGTTATGTCTCATATTTTTGAACTAATAATTGTAAGTTAAAAACAAAGACTAATGAGTAAAAAGACAGACCAGCGCCCTAGCACATTAAAAAAAAAAATCTTACAAAATTATTTACTTGGAGGGGGAAGGTCAGAGGGAGAGAATCTTCAAGCAGACTCCCCGCTTAGCATGGAGCGTGACACGGGGGTCCATCTCATGACCCCCGAGGTCCTGACCTGAGCCAAATCCAAGAGTCTGATGCTTAATGGACTGAGCCACTCAGACAACCCCCACCCCCCGCCACAGAAATCTTTGTTAGAAAATGAGTTTTCCTACCTCTCAGGATTGAAGGAATTCCAGTAGTCCGTGAGATTCTTTAGGGATTTTCAGTGTTTTAGATAGCCCAATAAAACTTAGCCCTCCAGAAGACTAAAATATTAAATTTCTTTGTTTTTGGCCTGGATGTTATCAACAAAGTTCTGATTCTCTCATCTATCAATTCTGACCTGTACTTAAGTGCATAATTAAAAATAGGAAAATCATTGAATAAACACAGTAGCAAAATATTTCAAAATGAACGATCTAGGGGATCATAATAGATAGTCTTACTGTTGAGGATGGATTGGGAAGTATTGCTTTAGGGGAGGGTGAAAAGTTGGTGCTGTTTACAACTTTTCAGGCAAAGTAGCAGGGAGAAGTGCTGCCACCAGGGAGCCAAAGAAAATAAATTTATGTTTAAAAAGGAGTCCCAGGGCATCTCAGGGGTTTAGCACCGCCTTCAGCCCAGGGCGTGACCCCGGGGTCTCGGGATCGAGTCCCATGTCGGGCTCCCTGCATGGAGCCTGCTTCTCCCCCTGCCTGGGTCTCTGCCTCTCTCTCTCTCTCTCTGTGTCTCTCCTGAATAAATAAAATCTTGAAAAAAAAAAAAAAAAAAAAAGAGTCCCTAATGGGAGTTTGCAATGAATAGGCAACATTTAGCTCTAGAAACACAGGATAATACAGGATGAATGAAAAAACTTATAGTAATTTTTAAAAATTTATACTTTAAAGTGTTTCTGTCTTACTATGTAAACGTCACCTTCCTGTGTGACGCACCTTGCCTGTGACAGTTACCAGTGGGCTTGGGAAATCTGTTCTCTGTGTTTTTCCTTGACTTCTAGGTAGTTCCTTTTTCCGGGAGTCAGCGACAAAGAGCCCCTCACTCTCTTTCTGTGCTGGCATCTAAAATGCAAATTTAGGTCAAAGTTTTCAGACCTAGGTTAGTATCGGATTGGCAAGGCTTTATCAACCAATAGGTGAGGAATGGAACTTCCTGAAAGAAGGTTGTTGAAAGATGGTAGGACCGCAGAATTTACTAAAGAAATTCTACCTACTAAAAATTATGCCCATGACTAGCCTTGCACAGAACAATTCTAAAATTCTAAAACTGCCATTCTTCTCATGTGTTATTTTAAAAAAATGTCAAGGGGGGCCTGGGTGGCTCAGCCAGTTAGGCAGCTGGTTCTTGATCTCAGCTCCGGTCATGACTTCAAGCTCAGCGTAGGGCTCCACGCTGGGTGTGGAGCCTACTTAAAAAAGATAAAAGAACAAAACAAAAGCACAGAAAAAAAGATGTCAAATGTTTAAACCCAAGGGTCATTTTCCCCCCCACCGGTAAAGTTTTCTAACCTTTGCCTGGGCTTATGTTCTTAGGTTTTCTAGTACCTCCTTCCATCCTCTTTCCCTCCTAGCACTTAAGCTGTGTATCAGGCCAGTGGTTCTTGAAGTGTGGTCCCGGACTGCAGAGTATCACTTGGGGACTTGAGAAAATGCCAATTCTTAGGCCTTACTACAGACCTACTGAATCAGAAACTCAGGGATGGGATGGCTTATCATCTGTTTTAACAAGACCTTCAAGTGATTTTAATACCTACTAAAGTTTGAGGACCACTGCCTTTTACTATAGTTGTCAACATTGCTCCTTTATAATGAATGGACCATGGCCACTACGGTTGTTAAAGAGATGAAAATATTAGAGGTTTTTTCTTTCCTCATTTTATACCACAGCTGCTTGGGAGGTCTGCACAAAAAGGTTGTGAAATATGGACCAACAATAGGATAAAGCTGGGGAACCAGTGAGTAAGGTTTTGGTCCATATGAGTAATTTTCCCCCCATGGTTCATGCTATGAATGTAAGAGTGGAAATCTTAAACTTGATCATACAAAAGAAACTTTATAGCTAGAAAGTCTTATTATTACTACATAGATATAATTTAAATTGCCTTGATAGGACTTTTTGGTGAAGATGAGTGAATCTGGTTCCCAAAGCTTTTGAAAGATTGATTGATTCAGTATAAATGTTTAGGCCGGGGCACCGAGTCTCTTTTAACCCATGTCTATATAGATTCTTCACATTCAGCAACTTTGATTTATGTGTGGGGGCCCAGGACTATTACACAGTCAAGATCATGCCCGTCCTAAAGCATCTTAGAGTTTGATAATAGTAGATCAGAACGAAAGGATGTTAAATGGAGGCATAAACCATCTGTTATGGGAGTATGGAGGGGGAATAGTTAAGACTTTGGGGAATCTAGGCAGGCTTTGAGGCAATAACTTGGAAACTTTTTTAACAGTATTTTTCTGTAAAAAAATTTTTTTTAAAAGTTTTGATCAAATGTTATGTCAAAGGCCAAAAAAAGTGATATTTTAGTTTCTATTGTGCCATCTTCTCAGGGGCTCATAACTTTTTTTTTTTTTTAAAGATTTATTTGAGAGAGAGAGGAAGGGAGGGAGAGAGCCTTCGGCACTGAGCATGGAGCCCAGTGCAGGGCTTGATCTCATGATCCTGAGACCATGACCTGAGCCCAAACCAAGAGTTGGACGTTTAATGGACAGCACCACCCAGGTACCCCTCAAAACTTCTTAAAGTGAAAAAAAAACCAACAACCTTCTTAAAGTGAGACTTGAGTATCTGGCATCCATATTTTGAATGACAACTGCCCAAATAGCGATGTTTTATCCCTTAAGACTAGGGTGGCCACCCTGATTTTTTGGTTATCTCAGGATAATTCTTATTCCCCCTCCCTTTTAAAAGATTTTATTTATTCATGAGAGACACACAGAGAGAGAAGCAGAGACGTAGAGGGAGAGGCAGGCTCCTTGCAGGGAGCCTGACGCGGGACTCGACCTAGGACCCTGGAGTCACGCCCTGAGCCAAAGGCAGATGCTCAACTGCTGAGCCACCCAGGCATTTCATATTTTATTCTCCTTTTCATGCTTAAGAGTATCCTGGTTTGAAGGAAAAATTATGTAGTTGCTCCAATTAAGACTACATGGTTTTTTAGGGGAAGATTCCATATACTGAAAATATGAGGGAGAAAGACATCTTTATCTTTTTGGGCCATTTTTCTTAGGAAATATTTTAATTTTCATATAGTTTGGTGTTAATATACCAAAGTATGATTTAAGAAATTCAAAAGATATGTAAGGCCTTAGTCAAGAGATAAAAGTCTTGTATATAGTAATGTAAATCACTAGCCCTCCTTTGTACACAGTATACTAGAATGTGTTAGATACTAAAAGTATCTAGTTTTTCTCCCTTCTGTTTCCTCTTTTTAACTGAAGGAAAAAAAAAAGACCATTTGAAAAAGGACCTAGGAAATAGGGATAAGACTTCTAAGGGCAGAAGATATCCATTTGATTACAACTTCTACTTTTAATTATAATTCTGAATATACCCGAACTAATCAGTAAACTAGCAACAAAAACCAAGGTAATAATTTTAAAATTAACTAGCTGAAAAAAAATTTACAGCTTAAAAGGAACAAATTTTGGCTTGTTATAAATTGGGTCTTGGTTCAGTTTAAGCACCAAGTATGTGACTATCTACTAGATGCATAGAACCTGGCTAGTGGTATATGGTTCAGCAAATATAAAGCAGCATGTGATTCTGACTTCTCTTGGGAAGGGTGTGGTATGGTTGAGGTTGGATGCCTGGAAGATTTAAATGTGGTGAGAATTAAGAATTATATTTTTAAAAAAAAAGCTAGAAAGGAATTTCAGCGGTTGAAGGGCAAGGGGTGGCATTTTAAAACGAACAGAGTGGAAAAGAATAAGGTATATTTAAGATGGGAGTAAACTGACTTCTACAGAGTTAAGAAGAGAGATTTAGAGACATGCTCCAAACTCACTTGTCATAAAAACTGTATTTTTTTGTGTTTTTTTAAAGTAGGCTCCTCACCCAATGTGGGGCTTGAACTCAGATCCTGAGATCAAGAGTTGTAACGCTCTACCCCTGAGCCAGCCAGGCGCCCCCCAAAACCGTATCGTTTAAGCATGAAAGAGTTGTACAAAACCGACTGAAGAAGGATAATCTAATGGTCATATGGTACATGACTTGGAGTAGGAGAAAAATAATTGGAGGATAAAGAATCTGGTTAAGGAATAGCATAGCCCACGTGGTAGCTGTCTTTCCTCTACTAATAAGGGAAATAGGCAAATAAGCCTTCTAGCCTTTGGTTGACAAATGAGGATATGAAAACAAGGGAAAAAAATCCAATGAAGCTTGTCATAGGAAAAGTATTCTTTATTTAAATAAATAAAAACATGTTAAGATGCCAACAATGACTGGAGTTGTTACCTAAAATATGACAGTTAAGATTTCACCAAAGGGGAAAAAAAAAATAAAGATTTCATCAAAGTTTTCAAAGAAAAATAAATTTTCTGTCTGCTGGCTCTTTTATCCACAGCTTCTCCATCAGTTATTCTGACCTACAGGTAGAAAGACAACATTAGGGTAGTGTCATTTTGAATGAAAATGTTTTTATGGAAGACCTAAGCTTGATGTGCATTAGTTGCATTTCCAATAGAATTCTAGAGAGCTCTTTCTCTGCCAATCTGACTTAAAGCCACTGGGACTTTCCCTGCTTTCTGTTATGGGGGAAGAAGGACTTTTTTTTTTTTTTTTAAGATTTTATTCATTTATTCATGAGAGACACGCAGAGAGAGGCAGGCTGCGAGGAGCCTGATGTGGGACTGGATCCCGGGACTCCAGGATCACCTCGTAGGCTGAAGGCAGGCACCAAACCACTGAGCCACCCAGGGAGAAGGACTTACAGTAGAAAATATGGTTTACTTTTTTAAAGAATAAAAGTTTGTCTAAGCATCTTTGAAGACCTAGAATACATTAGTGATATTAGTTAAAACGATGTGATTATTGTAGAACCATGATTTTAGTTTAAAAATGTTACCTTACCTTTTCTCCAGGACTTAACGTTGTTAGGATGTTTATCATCCATAGTCTCTTTTTTTATGTCTCTTGAGTCACTGTCGGAGATGACCAAAAAAGGAAAGTTAGTTGGGGACCAGAACTAGAGATTTAGTTTAGATAACCAGTTCTAGGAGATTAAAATTACTTTATAAAAAATGGTGGATATTATTAAATGCCAGGTAGAAATTACTGATTTTGTACAAGTTTCTGTTTTATATAGTTCCTTTGTTTTTTTATTTTAATTTTAATTTATTTATATATATATATATATATATATATATATATATATATATATATATATATATAGTTCCTTTGTACTTCCCTCCCCCCTGTGTGATGGGTTACTCCATTGATGGAGTTACCCTAGATATGCCCTTCAAGCTTGTTAGGTTGGGGATCCTTGTTAGGTTGTTTCATGTATAAGTGTACGGATTCTTTTCCCTTCAAAATCTTATGAACTTTATAAAGGGTTTTTTATTCTTTGAAAATCTTACCTAGAATTGAGAACTTTGTGGAATCAAGGCCTTAGTGGATTAATGTCCTAAGAGAGGAGCCTTCGGGAGGGAATGGAAGTACTTAGAGCCCATGAATATAGGTCTTTTAAAATTTATAATGAAATTTAGGCATCTGCCATGCCTATGACTTAGCGACCATCTCACCTTAAGAGTCAACCTTAAAGGTGTTTTGGCCTCTATTCCAATAACTTCTGTAAGATGATTTATCTTACCTTTCACAGACCAGCATTTTTGGAACAAATGTCTTAAGAACAAATGGAGAATGATGTGTGTTATCTAGAAAGAAGAAGAGAGGATGGAGACGTGATACAAGTACTAAGCATTTTTATATTTTTGCAGAGAAACCCATTGGCAGCAGAGATTTGAATCTCCCTTCCATAGTTGTTGCTGGGGATTGGCTGCTTTGCCAGGGACTGCTTTCCCACCAACCTGACTTTAGGTAGGGTCATATGACAAGTTTTTGCCAATGGAATGTGACTGGAAGTATTTCTTCTGGGCCAAGATGCTTAAGGGACCCCTGTACCTCCTTTCTCTTTCTGTGGCAGCTTGGGAAGCCAAGTGTGGATTTTTAAAAGATTTAAAAAAAATATTTTAAAAAAAGGAAAGGGAACAGATATTGCTAAGATTCTTAATTTTTTAAAAAGATTTTATTTATTTATTTATTCTTGAGAGACAGAGAGGGAGAGAGAGAGACACAGGCAGAGGGAGAAGCAGGCTCCATGCAGGAAGCCTGATGTGAGACTCGATCCCAGGACTCATGGATCACGCCCTGGGCCAAAGGCAGATGCTCAACCGCTGAACCACCCTGGTGTCCCAAGATAAGATTCTTTAAATGATTATAAATTATTTTAGGTTTTAATTAGGCTCCTTTTTACTGGGTCGCCTCTCCAGGAACAGATGAAATTCTCAGATTTATTTGATTGTTTTGAAGGTTTCTGTGGGAGGAGTATTAAGACTTAATTTATCCAGGACTATAGTACTTAATTAGCTACAAAGGGCTTAGGGTCCAAGCTTTCATTTATGACTGTGTTCACTGATTCACCCTTGCTCACCTATGTTCCAGACATCGGGGTCAAAAATCTGATTGGCAGTATTAGAAAGTTTTTTATTTGGTTCCAAACTTGGAGAAATGAACTTTGGAAGATTAAATGGCTCTGAAATGAAGCAGATCAGAAGTTAGAGGAGCAGGGTAGAAACTTCCTTTTGTTTTTCATTCCTCTCATTTGGCTAAGATTTCCGTAGTTATGAAATATGAAGGACAGGGGGCGATAGCACTTGATGCCACTTATCTGCCCCTCAAATTAAAAAAAAAACAAAAAACAAAGCACTTACCATCATCTACAGCAGTTCTGTTGACACAGTTAACCTCATGTTCCTTGAGCCTTTTGATGGGGACCACATGGCAAGCGTTATATTTGCAGTTAGCCATCTTTTTAGCTATCTTCAGATTTTTCTAAAAGAAAAAAAGCTCATTAAATGGCTATTATACAATGCCTGTGTTCCATCCTCCATTCCTTTCTGGAAATGCTTAAGACAAACCATTTCCAACATTAAGAACTGCTAAGTGCTATGTATGGTCAGAAGCTTGTTCTTTTTTTTTTTTTTTTTTAATCTTTAACATTTTCCAATCTTATTTTTCTCCCTCCAGTGAGTTAACATTTTTTTTTAAAGATTTTATTTATTTATTTATTCATGAGAGACACAGAGAGAGAGGCAGAGACACAGGCAGAGGGAGAAGCAGGCTCTATGTAAGGAGCCTGATGTGGGACTTGATCCCGGGTCTCCAAGATCACACCCTGAGCCAAAGGCAAGACACTCAACTGCTGAGCCAACCAGGGATCTCCAACATTTTTTTTTTTTATAAGGAAAACTTACCTTTCTACATGATGCCAGGTGGTACTGTAACCTGCTGGCTGGCATCCTGTGGTTTGGGTCATAAGGACATCTTTCCAAGGCTTCTGTCTCCATGAGGCCTAAATAGTAGGAACCGTGAGTTGGCAAAGAAAATATTGACATTTAACATCAGGTAGTTTTGACACAGGCCTACTACTGTTGTCAAAAGAAGAGTGAGAGGTGTGGGTATCTCACCATGAAGGATGACTAAAGCAATAGCCTAGTCAGTTAGATAATAGGAGAACTGCTTGTATGCCTTGGAAAACCAAAACTTAACCTTTGTACATATATTTGAGTCTAATAGGTTGTTTTGGATAGAATTCTTTGCCCCCAGATAGAGTATGGAACAGGCGAGGCTCCTTGGAAAGCTCACAGCACTGGGGCAAGATGAAATTCAACGCTATCAGCTTGAGTGTTGAGAAAGCAAGACTGGGGCAGCTGTTTCCTTTCCTGTTCAGCATTGCTCCTTCTCATCTCTTTGCCAAATGTGTCTAAATTAAGCTCTTTACTAGACAAGGATGCTCCTTGTCAGATCAGCATAGCCACTTTTGGGGAGAGGGGATCGGAAGAATGAACAGTACCATGTTTGAGTCCAGGCTACCTTATAATTATCTGAGAACGCCAGTCTGAAGTCTCTAAAGTTGTAGGTATTAACATATGAAGACTCCCAGAAGTGAACTAAGAATACACCATCTCGAATCTGCCACATTTTCCTGCCAATAGGAGGCCTACTTTCCCTTATGGCTAGCTGTCTTTAGCTATCCTAGCAGACATTCACTTCAAGGACTCCCAAGTTTCCAGGCAACAGCTACAGCTGAGATTTCTGCAGAGCAGGGACAGCATAGTCTGATAGGGGGGAAAAGATCAAGGCAGACTGGCATAAGCACTAAGGATAGAAAAGTGCCTAGAATAGCCCATTTCAATTCTGCTTTGCATCATGCCTAGGGCATAGACAAAGGGCACAGAGCTAGACTGTTAAATGTCAGATTTTCCTGAGGGCATTTAGATGATTAAGTCCAGGGATTTAGACTCAGGTATCTTTTAAGAACACAAGCCAGGGTGGCTCTTTAAAGCTCCCACTGCATATTAATGATAATAGTAGAGCCGCAAATGCTTATTATTAAAGTGAATTGGCTTTCTGGAAAATAAAGGTTGCCGTATAATCCAATATTGCGTAGTTATCTTTAGATTCTTAAAGATAATGGAAGAAGAGCTTTCATGCCGAAATGTTGTCGTCAAATAACCCCAAACCCTTCTTTTAGCCAGCAGCCGAGGAAAGTATGAAGTGTGGTCAGACTGATAAGGCTGGGCTTAATAAACAACGAGCGCTTCAGAATAGGCAGCAAGAATTGACGACCTTGGGTCACTCCCCTAATTATCTATAGCTGGATGTCCCAGGTGGGAGGCCAAGACTATCACGGAGGCCATTTGGTTTAATACGTGTTAGAATTATATGGTCTCATTCATTTGGGGAATATGAAAAATAGTGAAAGGGAATAAAGGGGAAAGGAGAAAAAGTGAGTGGGAAATATCAGAGAGGGAGACAGAACATGAAGACTCCTAACTCCGGGAAACGAACTAGGGGTGGTGGAAGGGGAGGAGGGCGGGGGGTGGAGGTGACTGGGTGACGGGCACTGAGGGGGGCATTTGACGGGATGAGCACTGGGTGTTATTCTGTGTGTTGGCAAATTGAACACCAATAAAAAATAAATTTATAAAAAAAAATAATACGTGTTAGACTTGGCAAGAGCATCCTCGCCTTGATGCTACCTTGACAGTTGAACCACATCTAAAGTCTCTTGAGACCTACCTTATTCTTGAAGCGGCGTCTCTCAAGAATTTAAAAAGAAGTGTCTGGATCTGAAGAGGGAAACTATCGCTTCTGTAGGTCAAAACGAGGCCAACAGCCAACGTTTGGGGAGGGGGCAAGCAGCGTACCTTTGTCAAGTGATGTGAGTCCACTTTCTGCTCAAGCTACTCAATTCCTCTTCTCCCACCATATGGTCTGTGGTTTCTCAGAGGCTTGGAAGTTCCTGGATGTCAGTTAAGTCCTGAAGTGGTGTTTCAGTCTTGGTTGTGGGTGAGAGTCCCGGGGTAGTTTTAAAGTGACAGATTTTCCGGAACTAGTGGATCAGAATCTTCACAAATGGGGTCTGGCCAACTGTAGCTTTAAAAGAGTTCCACAGGGGATTCTGATTTGTAGCCAGGGTCACTAGGCCCCGCTCGGGGGCAGTCCGGCCGTCCTCGGGAGGTTCCTTCCAGTTTCCAGGAAGAACTGCTGCGTGATCTTTCCAGTGAAGTTTCTCTAAAGACTACCCGTTGGAATGATTAGTCCCGTCTTAAACCTGGCCTTTTCCTTTATGGGGTGCCAAGTAGAATTTCAGAGGAAGTGCATTAGCTCACTACGTACTAACAAAACAAAACCAAAACAAAACAAAACAAAACAAAACAAAACAAAAAACAAAAAAACCCCCCAAATTTTACTTTCGTTCTGGCATTCTGAATCCAGTGTACCAGGCCTCGAGCTGAATGTTTATAAACGCCGGATCATATGACCACTTCTGCAGGTGTACGGGGGATTCCCACTGTTTTATAGGTTAGGAGACCAACTCAGTGGTGATAGACAATCCTACAGTTACAAAGCTAGCACAGGTTTGAGTAGCATTATTAATATTATTTGATGTAATACATGTAAAGCACTTAAAGTACCCGGTACATAGTGAATAGGCCATCGCTTCGTATGTAGGTGAGTTATTTAATACACACAGTAGCTGCATGTGATAGGAACTATTATCAATATCATCTTCATTTTGCAGGCAGGGAAACTGGATCAGAGCTGCCAAGTGATAGAGTTGGGATGTGGACTCAAGCTTTCTGGCTCCAGACCTGGGCTCTTTGCCTTTAAGTCATAAGGCCTAGTGCACTGGACTCAACAGTATTCAAGCACAAAATTCTGCCTGATGTCAAAATGTAGGCTCTTCCCACAGAACAAGTACAAGGAAATGAGTGTTTCCAGGCCCCAGCAATCTTACAGTCCAGCTGAGGTGACAGTATAATACGAAACGGCATGGAAAGGCGGGGCCTAATTTAGACGTAAAATACATGGTGGGGACCAAGTCCTGTTGGAGTTCACAAGGGCCGGGCTTTGGACTCTTTGAACCAGATCCAGAAGATTGGCTAGGATTTGGGTCAGCAAGAGGGAAAGCATGCACGAGTGAGGAAAGTCTACGTTCACGGAGGTTGGTCTCCGCTGGGTTGGGAAGGATGTATTAGGGAACAGGAGAAAACTAGATCAGCTTCGTGGGGAGAGTCTTCAACAAAAGTTTCAGCAGGATAAGAAATGCAAGAGAAAACGATCCCGTAGAACTACACTAACCTGCACGAAGGCTGCTGCTGTACTACCGCTCCGCCTCCTACGTGTGGGATTCTCACCGCCTGCTCCTACTCTCCCCCATCAACGTGGAAGAGCAACAGAAACCCCACAGATGCCTCTAGTAGAACCTGGGTTCCTTTGATAACAGCAGGTGATTCAAATCCTTGAGGCCAATACCACCTATGGCAGGCCTCTAGCTTTCTAGGGGCTCTATCTGGTGAATAAACTGGAAGGCAGATCCCATTCTCCAAACGTGTAGAGTTTCCATTAGAGGTGTTTGGAATTTTTGACTGTTAAGCACTGCCATCTTCTTGCTTCTGTAAAAGATACGTTCTCTTGGGAACAAGCATTAAGTTCTGTGTATAATAATGCTCATCAGCTCCCCCCATCCCTCCACTCCAGGATTTATGGGGACAATGTAAGAGCCCTGGATATGGAAAATGAGGATGGTTGGAAAGCTGAGAAAAGGTATCAGAAAGGAAGTAGATATGAAGACGACTCAATGTAGAATTTTTCTGACGACCTTCTGCTTTTTGCCTTGAAAGAAACCTGAAAGTGAGTTTGTTTTCTTAAATTAGGGAGCGAAGGCCCAGTTGGGATGGCAAGAATATATTAGTGCTAACATTCATTCAGTCAAGGGGATACCTGGGTGGCTCAACGATTGAGCGTCTGCCTTTGGCCCAGGATGTGATCCTGGGATCGAGTCCCCCGTCAGGCTCCCTGCATGCTCCTCCCTCTGCCTGTGTCTCTACCTCTCTGTCTGTGTCTCTCATGTATAAATAAATGAAATCTTAAAATAAATAAATAAACTAAGCAGAAGAATTCATTAAAAAAGAAAGATTTAAAAAGGAAAAAGATCATGCCCTGAGCCAAAGGCAGACGCTCAACTGCTGAGCCACCCAGGCATCCCTAAATAAAGTCTTAAAAAAAGAATATGATGTTCTATATAATATTTGACATTAGATGGGACGATGAGGCAAGAGTTGGGATTTAATCTGGGCTCTAAAAGATGAATAGGCCTAATAGCTCCGAATAACAGGTATTCTTGATGGGGATATATAAAAGAGGAAGTAGTATAAAGGTGTATGGGACCGGGGTGGTTTATACATTTTTGTCTGGTGTTGAGCTTTTTATAGGACACGAGTGAAGGGTTAAGGCCAAAAAGGTTGGTACCAGACTATGGAAGAGCCTTGAAAGCCTGTCCCTCTCCCCTGCCTCCACCCACTTCACAGTCTTACCAATAGTGCTGCACAGCTAGAAAGAGGAAGTGTCTCCTGCTGAGTGTGCAAGAGGAAGCACAAGAAGATTCTGAAGGCCTGTGAGCCGAAATGACTGCTTTCACCCATGAGCCAATTGTAGAGGCAACAGGAAGACCAGCGCACCAACCAGGCTGGGTCCCTCCGCCCAGGGGGTGTCACCACCCAAGCTGAAAGTGTTTGGGGAGATTAGGCATCGCTGTCCGGATACTCCTCTCTCTCGGTGGCCATCATGTCTTTGACCTCTGCCTACCAGCATAAATTGGCAGAGAAGCTCACCATCCTGAATGATCGAGGTCAGGGGGTTCTCATCCGCATGTATAACATCAAGAAGGTAAGCACGGGCAGCTGGACTGGTACCACTTATTCCAGCCACAGCAGGGCAGGGGACCTTGAGGCCTGCAGTTCCAGGGGTTAGACTCCCCCATCTTTCCCCGATGGTTTAACTGACCTTCTATCACTTGGATTAT
The DNA here is from genome assembly GCF_048164855.1 of Canis lupus baileyi. Taxonomy (NCBI): domain Eukaryota; kingdom Metazoa; phylum Chordata; class Mammalia; order Carnivora; family Canidae; genus Canis; species Canis lupus. The sequence goes on along the minus strand of NC_132862.1, from coordinate 844,324 downwards.
ATGGGCCGTCCGGTGCTGGGAGGCAGACAGGGAGGGTTTTTTTAAGGGCTTCCCCCTTCTAGTAATGATTCTTGCCCCAGCAAGAGCACCTGCTTTCTGCTGGGTGTATGGGGGTAGGAAATTATTTTGTTCTGAGGCCCTCGAATAAAGGTCTGGGGTGTAGAATTCTGGGTTTCGTTGTTTATTGCTGATCCTCCCATACTCTGAAGATATTCAAAGTTGGGTCTATGGCAAAACACTTTTCCATGGAAGTACTTCCCTAAAAGGAAAAAATAGATATGATATTTCAATACAATATGGGTAGGTGCCTTCTGAAGTACTCAGAGTCCGAGAGTTCATGCTGCAGCCCTGTGTGTTTGCTTGGGATGGGAATTGTGGAATTGAGAGAGGCTGGGGGACAAGAGCTGGGCTAGGGGGCGAGGGGCTGGGCCTAGAGAAGTAAAGAGAGAGAGATGGGCAGGAGTGTGGAGTTTCTGGAAGAGAAAATAAGGAGAGGGAACTTTTGTGCATTTTGTAATAAAATAAATCACCAGGAACATGGTTTCACTGACTCAATGTCCCCCACAAACACCCTTTGGGATGGGATACTTACATATGGACAATAATTGTGACACACTCACCCGTGAAGTCTAACTCCTAAGCAGCTGCTTTTCTCACTCCTTCCGGCTTCGGCTGAGGGGTGGGGAGAGAGCTTCCTCTTTGCCCTGGGGCCGAGCAGACGCTGAACTCTTCTCGGCAAGGCAAGATACCCAGGTTGTTCAGCTCTCCTGATAGTTGGCTTCGCGTCCTGAAGCTTGTTCCTCACCTACCGCTATGCTTTCACAATGAATTCCCAGACTCCCTTTCTGTAGGAGAGACTATTTGAGAATGGATATGCTGCAGGAAGGAGTACGTTTGGAGGGGCAGGAGGAAGGGTTGAAATATCATGTGCTTTATTGGTGCAGACTTGTTCAGACCCCAAATCTAAGCCACCTTTCTTACTGGAAAAGTCCATGGAATCTTCTCTCAAGTACATCAACAAGAAATTTCCCAACATAGATGTCCGAAACAGCACGGTGAGAACATGGTCCCCACTCCCCACCCCCTTTCTCTGAGATAACTCTATGCTTGGGTAGTGTAAACGCTCCCCTTTTGACTGCCTTTCTTTGAAGTTGGCAGGGGACAGAGTAGTTTTCTTGGGGTCACCCACGGGGCTTCAGGTCCTTGTAGTCTTGAGAATTCTGAGATAAGGTGGGATTCTCGCAGGGTAAGCTAGAGCAAAGCATCGCCCCTTTCTCCATTTCAAGATTCTTGAGAACGCTTTGTTCTTGTAGAGGAAGACAGCTTGATCAACCCAGCAGGGTGTGTATATTTTACCATTGTTCCTTTTTCCCATTCAATGTTTCCTTGCTGATTAACTTAGTCATACATTTCATGGAATATCCCTTATTTCTCCCCGATTAAATGTTAGCCCTAGATTTCTTACCGTTGTACCTGTAGCATCTCTCACTCTGCTTCCTTTGATGTTAATATAAATGAGAAGCCTCTTTGACTGAAAGGGACCTTGAAATTTCCTCTCATTTAGCACTGATCTAGTCAGAACCACATGCAACATTCTTTCTAGAGAATCTCCTTTGTTTAAGGCCTTCAGAGCATTAGACGTCTTCCAACTTTGTCAGTGTATTTCAAGCCTCTTCGAGAATGTTTTAGGTATAACTCCTGTTCTTCTTGGGTTATTTAGATCGATTGTCTTCTTATTTTGTGTTTTAAAATTTTGGTTTTGTGTTTCTCCCAGCAACATTTAGGACCAGTACATCGGGAAAAAGCCGAGATAATTAGATTCCTCACCAACTACTACCAGTCATTTGTAGATGTCATGGAATTTCGGGTGAGTTCTCTCTAGCCCAGGACCCCAATGTAGGCATTCTCCTTCAGATGCTACTGCTCCTTTATTAGATGTTAATTTTTAAAAAGATTTTATTTATTTATTTATTTAGAGCACAGGAGTTGGAGGGATGGACAGAGGGAGAGGGAGAGAGAACCTCAAGCAAGAGCCCAATGTGGGGTTCTATCTCATGACCCTGAGATCATGACCTGGGTTGAAACTGAGTTGGATGCTTAACTGATTGAGCCACCCAGGCGCCCTTCTAGAGCTACTTTCTTTGTGATTATCGTGGGGATCATGCGTAGCATTCTAATGTTATAACAAGAATGTACTCTTAAAAACAAAAAGAATATACTCTGTTGCGTTAAGATAGTGACAAGTTGGGATCCCTGGGTGGCTCAGCGGTTGAGCGTCTGCCTTCAGCTCAGGTCATGATCCTGGGGCCCTGGGATCGAGTCCCACGTCGGGCTCCCTGCGTGGAGCCTGCTTCTCCCTCTGCTTGTGTCTCTGCCTCTCTCTGTGTGTCTCTCATGAGTAAATAAATAAAATCTTAAAAAAAAAAGATAGTGACAAGTTGAGGGGCACCTTGGTGGCACAGTCATGCACACATACTCTCTCAATAAATAAATAAATAGATACATACATAAATAAAGTGACAAGTTGATAATTGATGTATCCAATATATAGAGGCTTGGTTAAAAGTTCAGAGTACATGCCTATAAATGAATATCATCACAGCTCTGAAAGATGATCATATTTATGTTAATTGGCATGGAAAATGTTCTTCATATGTTCTTTAATGTAAAAGCAGATTGTAAAACAGTAAGACATAAGATGCCCCTAATTTGTATATTTACCTGGATAAACATACATTTAAAGAAAATTTGGACTTCTGATTGGTGGGATTTTGATTGGTTTTAAAAATTAATTAAAATTATGCCTGTTTGTGTTTTCTAATTTTCTGCAATGAACATGTATTATTTATGCATTTAAGAAATAACACAAATTAAAAAAGAAAAAAAGAAATAACACAAATTTTACCCATCTGAGCAATTGAAGCTTGTGATAGTATCATAGTGTTTCTTCAGATGGAGCCAGACTGTGGAGCCCTGGTTTGGGTGCCCTGTGTCTGCCAGAGGGGGCTAACCCAAGCCATTCCGTACACAATGAAAAGAGAAGTGGGGCCATGGAAAAGTGTGAAATCTAAAGGAGGGTCAGGTCAGAAATTATTAATCTTGGAATTGAGAGTAGGGTTTAGGAAGAAGGTAGGCGCTAGTGGAGGTGGTTGAAAGAATGCTGGATGCATATAAAGAAGCCTCTCACTAGTGAGAGTTGGGGTCCAAAGGGGATTTTAGGAGACTGCTGGTTGCTGCGTTGGTAAAGTTCTGAGCTCAGGGTGTATCCTATGGTTCATTTAGGGCAAGAGGGATAATAGAGACCCTGAGGTGTTGTACACTGTAAAGTAGGTAGACTCTGAATCAGACACATTTGGTTTTAAATCTCAGCTTTACCACTTACCAGATAAATGACTTTAGACAAGAATCTCTTTGAATCCCAGTTTCTTTATCTATAAAATGGGGAAATAAGATTTACTATGTGAGGTATTTGTGAGAATTAAATGAGATAATACTTGGAAAACAAGCTAGCTCAGTCTTTAGCATATAGTAAGATTAGAGTCCAACAAATGTTGATTCCATTCCCCTCTGATTCTTACCTTTAAGAGGATAAGACTTGTGTAGTGACATTGGGTGAGTGGCTTAAAGCAAACCTCAGCTATGACCTGTGGGAATTGGGTTGCAGGAAGGAGTTCTAGAAAGGCCCTCCTAGCAAATGAGGCAACACAGAGCTAGATAGAGGTTTAGAAGTCATGTAGTATAGAGGGAAAAATCATGGTCTCCATGTTCTTTTTCTCTTTTTTTTTTTTTTTTTTAAGATTTTATTTATTTATTCATGAGAGACACAGAGAGAGGGGCACAGACACAGGGAGAAGCAGGCTCCATGCAGGGATCCGGGTCTCCAGGATCACGCCCTGGGGGCGCTAAACCACTGGGTCTCCATGTTCTAATTCTGATACTATCGCTTACTAGTCTGTGATCATGGGCAAGCATCTTAATTGCTCTTATCCTTGGTTTTCCCTTGTGTTAATTTAAATAAGGCCTTTTGGGGAAGTTAATGTGGAAACATTTCCCCCCCATTTTAAAAAGTTTAACAGATGTATGCACCTGTGTAACAACCGCCACAATGAAAGTATAGAAAATTTTTATCATCCCAAATGTTCCCTGAACCTTTTTTTCCCTAGTCGTTCCTATCTCCCCAACCTCTGGTCCCAGGCAACCACTAATGTACTTTCCAGATTAAATTTTTCTTATTTTTTCTAGAGGTTCATATAGTTAAAATTTTTACAGTATGCATTCCTTTATGTCTGGCTTCTTTCACTCAGTATAATGTTTTTGATATTTATCTATGCTGTTTCATGTAACTGTGATTCATTTCCTATTTTTGTTGAGTACCATTCCATTGTATGGATATAATTTATCCATTTACCTGTTGATAGACATTGGTTGTGTCCATTATGCATATTTTTGGCCATTATGCACAAGATGCTATAAATATTTGAGTACAAATAATTGTGGGAACATATTTTTCATTTCACTTGGGTAAATAATTTAGAAGTTGAATCGCTAAATCAAATGGTATGTATATGTTTAATTTTATAAGAAACTGCCAAACTTTTTTCCAAAGTCATGGTCCATTTTCTCCTCCTATCACCAATATACTAGTGTTCTGGTTGTTGCACATGCTCATCAGCACTTACTAATATCAGACTTAAATTTTAGCCATTCTCATGGGTGTATGGTGGTATCTTATTGTTGTTTTAATTTGCATTTCCCGGGTAGCCCGGGTGGCTCAGTGGTTTAGTGCCTGCCTTCAGCCCAGGGCGTGATCCTGGAGACTGGGGATCAAGTCCCGTGTCCGGCTCCCTGCATGGAGCCTGCTTCTCTTCTCCTTCTGCCTGTGTCTCTGCCTCTCTCTCTCTCTCTCTCTGTGTCTCTCATTAATAAATAAATTTTTTAAAATTTGCATTTCCCTGATGACTACTCTTGTTAAACATCTTTTCATTTGCCTATTGGCCATTTGTATATCTGTTATTGTAAAGTAACTGCTCAAGTCTCTGGCAACATATTTTTAAAATAAAAATGTACGTACTCCTATCTAGCAGCTCTACCTTTGTAGAAATGAAAGTACCAATAATGGGACAAATAGGGAACAGAGGATAGACCAGGAATTGGGAACAAAGCAGATGTCCATCAGTGAGAAAAAGGCTGAATGAATTGGCCATACTATGGGATATAATGTGGCCATTAAAAAGAAGTGCAAAAAAATAAATAAATAAAAAGAAGTGCATTAGTGTCCTACCAGTTGACTTTGAGAGCTTTCAGCAGGTAAGGTTGACTGAGAAAAGCAAAATGGCAAGAAGAGCACAGTATTATCTCAATTTTGTAACACAAATGTTGATTAAAAAAACCTGTCTCTCTAGCTCTGTTTTTTTTCCCCCTCTCTCTATCTGAATAGGATTAGATAAATAGGAGGAAAATTAAGAAAGGCCATACTGGGTTGTTAAACTGGTTTACTTGGGGGGGTTGGTATAGGATGGAGGGTGGATGCTAATGTCAGAGAGAGGGAGGTGTCCACAAAACTGCATATTTGTTTAGGTAAAATTATGTATGAAAAGAAAAAGGCTCCCTATCCCTGGAATGAGGGTTAAATGAAATCTATACAAATTATCTAGTAAGTAGTTAGTATATAGTAGGTGGTCAGTAAATAGAAACATAGAAAGTTGAGTAGTATTGCCATTTGTTAATAATCAATTTTTGAGGGGATCCCTGGGTGGCTCAGTGGTTTAGCACCTGCCTTTGGCCCAGGGTGGAACCCCGGGGTCCCGGGATTCAGTCCCACATTGGGATCCCTGCATAGAGTCTGCTTCTCCCTCTGCTTGTGTCTCTGCCTCTCTCTGTGTCTCTCATGAATAAATAAATAAAATCTTTTAAAAAATTAATTTTTGAGAATAGGAGATGGAATCCAAGAACAAAATTTGGGATTCATCAATAAAAATGGGTCTGATTTCTGGCATCTTAGAAAGAACCTATGAGAGGATGCAGAGAAAGGGGAACCCCTCTTACACTGCTGGTGGGAACGCAGGCTGGTACAGCCACTCTGGAGAACAGTGTGGAGGTTCCTCAAAAAGTTAAAAATAGAGCTGCCCTATGACCCAGCAATTGCACTACTTGGTATTTATCCCAAAGATACAAGTGTAGTGATTTGAAGGAGCACCTGCACCCTAATGTTTATAGCAGCAATGTCCACCATAGCCAAATTATGGAAAGACCCTGGATGTCCATCGACAGATGAATGGATAATGAAGATGTGGTGTACAACCACGCACACGCACACAATGGCATATTACTCAGCCCATCAAAAAATCTTGGTATTTGCAACAATGTGGATGGAACTAAATAAAAAGACAATTATCATATAATTTCACTCACATGTGGAATTTAAGAAACGGAACAGAAGAGCATAGAGGAAGGGAAGGGAAAATAAAACAAGATGAAATCAGAGAGGGAGACAAACCATAAGACTCTTAACCAGAGAAACAAACTGAGGGTTGTTGGAGAGGAGGGGGTGAAGGGGTGGGGTAAAGAGGGCATGTGGTGTAATGAGCTTGGGGTGTTCTATACAACTGACGAATCACTGAACTCTACCTCTGAAACTAATAGTACACTATATGTTAATTAATTGAATTTAAATAAAAATGAAATAAAAAGAGCCTATCAGACGATCTTTGTTTTGTAGCCTTTTTTGTAGAGGAAGGGGACACCGGGATGATAAATCAGAGAGAGCCTGCATAGTATAGTAGTGACTTGTGCCTGTGGAAACATGAGATTTGGTGGGGTCAGCTTGATTGGGGTCCCCTGCTGGCTTTCTGAGAAGGAACTCCCTCTATTCAGCACTGCTTCCCTTCTGTTATTTGGCGGCTTTCTAGGACCTGAAAGGGAGAGAGCTCTTCCCCTAAAATTCTGGGAGTACATGTCATTTTCTCTTTATTCTTTATTCATTCTCATTTTCAATTCTTCCCCCAGGATCATGTATATGAACTTCTCAACACCATTGACGCCTGCCAGTGCCATTTTGATATTGTAAGATTCTTTGTGATTCTCTTCTATCCTCGGAGCCATAGCAGAGGTCTTGGTTGGGACAGTGTGGGTTTGGGAAGGGACTGGAGGAATGGCTATTCCTTCAGGAATATAATATTATATGATATAATGTAATATACTGTATTATTTATTCTAGGATTGTAATTCTTTTGTATCAAGCACTGAAGTTAAAGTGTATTTATGTGTCGATTAGCAGTATGATCTGGTATAAAAAATCACACAAAGATGTTCTTATTCCACTTCTAACCTCTAAATGCTACCATATGGGAAATCCCTGGGTGGCTCAGCGGTTTAGCGCCTCCTTTGGCCCAGGGCGTGATCCTGGAGTCCTGGGATCGAGTCCCAAATCGGGCTCCATGCATGGAGCCTGCTTCTCCCTCTGCCTGTGTCTCTGCCTCTCTCTCTCCTCTGTGTCTTTCATGAATAAATAAATAAAATCTTAATAAAAGTGCTACCATATTTCCTGGGCTTTTTATACCTTGAGCTCACTTTTAACCCCTGATGTTGTTCCAATTTTCTCCTTCTAACTTTTCCATCCTGCCAGTTCCTCCTTCTAAAGAGACCGTTTCGGAGTCTATCTGGCTCTATCTGGAATGGTTGGTGAAATAGGGCTTAATTGGCCTTGCTGTTCATGTTTTCATATTTTCCTTGTAGAATCTCAACTTTGACTTCACTCAGAGTTACCTGGACTTGATTGTGACTTACACCTCAGTTATTTTACTTCTGTCACGGATCGAGGACCGACGAGTACTCATTGGCATGTACAACTGTGCCCATGAGATGCTGCATGGGCACAGGTGAGTTAAGGGGATATAGGAGATGAAGAATCTCATACGTGGTGGTATGAGGTCCAAGGTGGACACAAAGGAAATAGAAGTCGTGTTTTCCCATTTGAGAGCTGATCGTCTACATGATAACCCAGGCAAAATAAAAAAACTCAAAATACTTACAGTGGCATACAAACAAGAACACTGCACTTTTACATACAGTTAACTCTTGAATGTCTGCTGGTGGATTATCCAGTTGGCGTTGTCTCTGATCAGTTTTTATTTATTATTATTTTTTTATTTTTATTTTTTAATTTATTTTATTTATTTATGATAGCACACAGTGAGAGAGAGAGGCAGAGACATAGGCAGAGGGAGAAGCAGGCTCCATGCACTAGGAGCCCGATGTGGGATTCGATCCCGGGTCTCCAGGATCGCGCCCTGGGCCAAAGGCAGGCGCCAAACCACTGCGCCACCCAGGGATCCCCTCTGATCAGTTTTTAATCCTTGGGCTGGCTTCCACTATGCTTTTCAGGTTATCGCAAAAGGAAAAGAAAGCTTCGTTTGTTTGTTTGGTTTAGTACTGGTAGGAATAATATTAGCAAGGTAAAGCCGTTAGAGGCAAGTAATGTATGAAAATTCATTTGAAGCCAAATATAAATGGATTTTGGATTATCTGAAATTCTGTATCCCTCCATTAGTGGAAATAAAAGTATTTAAGGGCTGAAAAAATGAAGGCCAGGGGGATCGGAGTAAGCTAGGAAACATTGCTTTATGTATGATGTATATTCCCATGTGTCTACGTGAACACCTTGGCATATGCCTTACCCATTAGCTTTGAATGTATATGTATCTTTTTGGCTTGTATACAAATTTGGGTCTAGCCATATTACTTGAATTACGACTAATCAACATGAATTTATAGAGCACCTATTATGTGTTCAACACTATTTTGGGTGCTCACAAGGAAGAAACGTTCATGGACCTGCCCCAAATAATATTGTTCTATCTAATGGTTTAATGTACTTGGGCCTGGAGTGGGGTATCTATACATGTAGTTCACAGTTCAGTATGCTTCTCTTTGGAGGTGGAGGCGAATGCCAGGCCATGCACACATCTTTATCCTACACGCAAACCTGAGGGTTTACATCATGGTTATGGGAGATCTGTAACTCTTCCTTCCTGCACTTTCTCCTAGTGACCCCAGTTTTGCGCGTCTGGGACAGATGGTCTTAGAATATGACCACCCTCTGAAGAAGCTGACAGAAGAATTTGGGCCTCACACAAAGGCAAGTTCCCTGGGAGAGTGGAGAATTCCTCTGGTGGAAGTATATTGTCCTCATCATTGACACTGAGGATTCATTTGCTTCTCCCCCACAGGCTGTGAGCGAAGCCCTCCTCTCTTTGCATTTCCTTTTCGTCCGGAGGAACCAGGGCGCTGAGCAATGGCGCAGTGCCCAGCTTCTGAGTCTCATCAGTACCCCTCCGGCTATGATTAACCCTGCTAATTCAGACACAGTATGTTCCCTCTCCTCTTGTCAGTGATGGCGTTCTCTTGGCCAAGGCCATCTCTGTAGAGGGTGCTTCTCTCAGGAAATACCATCTCTAAGAGTGCTTTTAGCTTCCAGGATGTGCCTCTAAGTTGATCACCTCTTGTAGGTAAAAAATCATATTTGGGTTGGAGCTTTTGTTTGGACCAGGATTAGTGTGTGCCTTCCTATAGAAAGAAATTAATAAATGATCATGGAGTGAATGGATAGATGAAAGTGAGTCATTAGACACTATTCAGCCTAGCAGGAACTTAAACATACTTGTCGATTAATCAACACATATTTTTGTTCTATGACTATGGGCTCAATATCCATGCTTAAAGAACTTAGAGTCTCTTAGGGAATACATGCCATATAGGCATAAAAATACAAGGGATGGTACCAGATGAATGAAAAATGCCAAATGAGTGATTTCTACTTTAAGTGGTAAAAGAATCCAAAGGAGGAAGAAATCGTTAAAAAAAAAAAAAAAAAAAGGAGGGAGAAATCGTGAGGATGTTTTGAGTATTGATTTTCCGAACTATTGAAGAGAAGTTACGTTAAGCCTTTTATTTGTCCTGACTTCCAGCCCAAGCTCCTTTTCCTTGGGCTGGAAGGAAAATTCATTTTTCCTCGCCCCACTTCCAATTGCCTCATCTCCATTATTGGCAGGTTCCCCAGCTCCTGGCTGATCAAAGTGCCCTGATCCAGTCCAATAAAATAAAAGTTGGTTTGAGTACTTGAATTCTAGCTTGACTTCCCTTGTCTAGACTGCTTGACCATCTCTGCCTCTCTTCTCCCAGATGGCCTGTGAGTACCTGTCTGTGGAAGTGATGGAGCGCTGGATTATCAGTAAGTTTTATGGGATTAGGGGAAATAGATATAGCAGCATGTCACGTGGATAGAAAATTCTAAGTCTTCTTCTGCACTGTTTTACCCACCTGCAGTTGGGTTTCTCCTTTGTAACGGGTGCCTCAACTCCAACAGCCAGTGCCAGAAGCTGTGGAAGCTGTGTCTGCAGGGCTCCCTGTACATCACCCTCATCCGAGAGGATGTGCTACAAGTACACAAGGTCACCGAGGACTTGTTTAGCAGTTGGAAAGGGTGAGACACGAGAGCCAACTGATCTTATTTTGAGATTTTTAAGGGGTTTTGAGGTAAGACAGAAATTAAGGGAAGAAAACATTTTCAGGAGGAAGTATCGGTTATTTATGTTAGATGACATTGACAGGTCAAGGAGAATGAGGACTGACAAACGTTCCTTGGGTTCGGCTATAAAGATGGTCTTAGTGTCCTTCCTGTGGGCAGCTTCAGTTGAGTGGTGAGGCTGAGAGCTGGGTTGTGGTGGGTTTGGAAGCAAGTGGGAGATAACGAATTTAATAAATCCCTCTTTTAAGAAGTTTGTGACGGGAAGAATAGAGAGACAACTACAAAGAGAGGGAGGTGTTGAGTTGAGGACGGGGTCAGATACTTTTATTACTTTTTTATAGTTGTAAGCTAAAATCCAAAAATGTACAAAGTGGAAGCTGACTACAGTCTCATCTCCCAGAATAATTTGGTGTGTGTCCTCCAATGCTTGTGTGTATACATAAGCATGTAAAGGTGTGCTTGTATTTTCAACTTTATATAAGCAATTAAAAATATTTTATTTATTTATTCATAAGAGACACACACAGAGAGGCAGGGACACAGGCAGAGGGAGAAGCAGGCTCTTTGCAGGAGCCTAATGTGGGACTCGATCCCGGGCCCCGGGGTCACAACCTGAGCCGAAGGCAGCCGCCCAGCCGCTGAGCAAAACCTGATGATTATTGCTGTTAAGGAGTGGAAGGCATTGTTTGAAGAGCGTTCAGGTCCCCAACACTACGAACAACAACTAGCATGTAAGATGTGTAGTGTAGTGAGTTCTTTGGCAGAAATGATCTAATTTGATCCTCCTCAAGTAACTTCATGTTACTTAGGTATCAGTATATTCTTTTGATATACGAGAAAATGGGGCTCAATCTCAATGTCACTCAGTTAATATGGAATTAGGAAATAATTCCAGATTTCTTGGCTCTCAATCCTGTTGCTCTCCATCGCACCATGCAGAGGTTGAAATAATTATCCCCCAGGAATGCCATGGAGATGAATCCTGATTTAATTAAGATACTTTCCAACTCTAGATTTCTTTGATTCTGTGCCAAGTTCAGTAAGGGGTGGTCTGGAAAAGGGAGAAGACAGGTTATGAAGTTTAACTAATGCAGTGGCAATAGTGATCCTGGGCAGGAGGAGACAGATATAAGCAACACGGGGAGCACGCGAAGCCTAAGGTAATGTGGGAGTTTTGAGCACGGGTCCCTAATAGAAGAAAAGAGGTATGGTCAGGACAGTCAACTATTCCAGCCAAACAGAGAACAATGAAAAGGCCATTTGATGATTCGGCCATGCACACTGACCTTAGAGCAGTTTTTAGGGTCAAAGGCCTTGAGGGACTCAGGGGTCAGTGAAAGGTGGGGAAGTAAAAAGAATAGGTGTCTCTTTGGAGGAGTTTGGTGGTTATAGGAGAATGGGAAAGCTCAGTAGATTGTCAGGGTCAAGTGAGGCTCTTTTAAGATCCGGGAGGCTTTGAATTCATGTGTTGGGAAAAGAGAATAAACCAATGGAGAGGGAGAGATTAAAGTGACAAAGAGATAACTGATAAAGGAAAATTCTAAGAGGAGATAGGTAGGATCCAAGGTAGAGCTAGAATAACTACTGGGACTTAAGAGCAAGGCCTGTGTCATTTATGCACTGCCCCTTTTATTTCCCTCAAACCTGGAAGAGTGCTTTGGCCTGACAGTGTCAAGGCAGGAACACAAGTCCAGTCCCAGTTTTGCCGTTAAGGCCCTACGTAACCTGGGGCTAGTCGTTTTTCTTCCTTAGATAGCACTTCCTTCATCTGCACAATCCCGAGGAGAACCAGATAATCTCTAAGCTCTGTGAGTCTCTTCTTAATGGGCCAGGGTGAGAAGTTGGGTTCGTAAAGACCCTGGTAGTGACGGCTGCTGCCCGTGCTTCCCATACATAGGCTGTAGTGTGGAATCTCTCAGGACTGGGAAAGTGGGACAGAGCCTCTAATGGGTGGTGTGGCCAACCCTGCTGTGCTTGTGTCAATCTCCAGGTATGGCAAGAGAGTGGCAGACATAAAGGAAAGCAAGGAACATGTAATTGCGAACAGGTAAAGGTGGGGAATGGGTTCCCCAAGACGGGATGAAATAGGAATCTCTCCTGACCTTTGTTCTCACCCAAGCCACCCTAGTGTCTGTAGAGCTTTCTTGCTTTTCCTTTTTTTTTTTTTTTAAACCATATTTATTTTTATTTTTATTTATTTATGATGGTCACAGAGAGAGAGAAAGAGAGAGGCAGAGACATAGGCAGAGGGAGAAGCAGGCTCCATGCACCGGGAGCCCGACATGGGATTCGATCCCGGGTCTCCAGGATCGCGCCCTGGGCCAAAGGCAGGCGCCAAACCGCTGCGCCACCCAGGGATCCCGCTTTCTTGCTTTTCAACCCAAGAACTTGCTGTTGCCCCACAGATTCTTAGGTTTTCTTACCAAGTCTAATTGCAGCAATGAACCTTCGTCCTCCCTGATGCCCCTTCCTAAATGCCTTAGGAGGATTTTTAAGGATGGGAGAGGCATTACTCTCTAGTTTTCCCTTTCTTTCCTCAGTGGCCAGTTTCACTGTCAACGGCGCCAGTTTCTGCGGATGGCAGTGAAGGAGCTGGAGACTGTGCTAACTGATGAGCCAGGACTACTGGGTCCCAAGGCAAGAGAAAGATGTGTGGGCTGGGGGCTGGTGACCAGGGATAAAAGACTATGTCAGGGGAGTGACTTGGCATTCATGAGTTTTTGCATTTCTGACTCTTTCGTGATCTCATTGTGTATGGATAAGCGGATGCAGGGAGTTCCCTGCATCGCTCGCTTAGCTCTTTCTCTCTGTTTGTGGCACTTGGCAGTTCTTTGTACCTTCCCTTGAGTCTCCTTGGAGTACCACAAAACTCGTTGGATTATCTTTTTTGGGCACTATCAGGGGGTAGTATATCATAGCCATTTGTGTCCTCGTCTTACCCTCTATTTGAGCGTGAACTAATTGAAGGGAGAGCTTGCTTTTTTCCTTTTGAACCACATAAATGCCTAGTAAATATTTCTAAGATTTAACAGGCATGAAAAGGTATTGGCTGTGAGCTAATGTCAACATGTGTACATGTCTGATTCTGTTTCACATGTTTTTTTTTTGTGGTTCTCTGTGTTTATTATCGGACACTATTGCTGGTGTGGCTACACAATTGCATCTCTGTGCATATTATCACGATAGTTCTCTGTGCTTTGAAATCTGGTTTTCAAGTTGAAAATTCTCATAGTCCCTGTCTTCTCCTTAGGCCCTTTATGTTTTCATGGCCCTGTCCTTCATTCGTGATGAGGTCACCTGGCTGGTTCGCCACACAGAAAACGTCACCAAGACAAAGACTCCTGAGGACTATGCTGACTCGTTAGTACTCGACATGGTTAAGAATCTTGACCTTAGATGGATGGGGGGAAAGGGACAGGGAGACATCAAATGACCTCAGGAGGTTTCCCCGTCAGCTCCGTTATCACTGCTTTTGTCTCAGTTGGTATTTCTAGCCTCATAATCTCCCTGTTCTCATCCTCTCTTTGCAGGAGCATTGCAGAACTGCTTTTCTTGTTGGAGGAAATTAGGGCTCTGGTCCGAAGACACATCAAAGTGATACAGCAGTACCACCTTCAGTACCTGGCTAGATTTGATGCTCTTGTGCTGAGCGACATCATTCAAGTAAGTTCAATGGACCCTTGGGGGCCACTCTGGCTGAGTCTCATACTCTGTAGATTGTGTGTCAAAAAGCATGATTTTGGGATCCCTGGGTGGCTCAGCGGCTTGATGCCTGCCTTCAGCCCAGGACGTGATCCTGGGGTCCCGGGATCGAGTCCCACGTCGGGCTCCCTGCATGGAGCCTGCTTCTCCCTCTGCCTATGTCTCTGCCTCTCTCTCTCTCTCTCTCTGTGTCTCTCATGAATAAATAAATAAAATCTTAAAAAAAAAGCACAATTTTCCTCTCTACATTTGCTAAAAGGGAAAAAGAAAGACAATCTCCACAGTCTTTTTAAAAAATTCCTCCTACATGAAGCTACATAGAAATAGAAGAGAAAAATAAAGAGAAATTGGGTGTTAACAGGGCAGGGAAGCCAGGGAGTTCCCTGCATCGCTCGCTTAGCTCTTTCTCTCTGTTTGTGGCACTTGGCAGTTCTTTGTACCTTCACGCGTTGAGTGAGCCTTGTGGTCCTCATCTCTACCCGCTTGATGGCGACTCCCAACTTTTTTCTAGAACCTGTCTGTGTGTCCTGAGGAGGAGTCCATTATAATGTCCTCATTCGTCAGTACTCTCTCCTCTCTGAATCTCAAACAAGGTAATTGGAGGGAATGGAGGAGGAAAGGTCTTTTAAGGGTCTATCTAAGGGTGAACATCTTTTGTTCTGGAAATACCGATCTTGAGCCCGGGAATGGGGGAAGGTGACTTTGAAAAGGACCTGCCATTCTGTGAAGCTGGATGTAGGGTGCTGTTTTATTATTTTCTTTTAAACTTCTGCTTTTCTTGCAGTTGATAGTGGAGAGAAATTTGAATTCTCTGGACTGAGGCTGGACTGGTTCCGTCTACAGGTAGGGCTGTTCCTGTTAACGGTCTCCCATTCTGAAGGTTCTTCATCCCCGGCAGTCCCTTCTCTTTTTATTTCCTGATCTCTCCTGTATGGAGTGATCCAGCATTGAAAGCTGCTACTTGGCAGGACAAACCCTGGCCAAACTGTAGCTCCAAGGCTCGCAGTCCTTTTCATTTATCTTGCTCTTCTCCACCCTTTTCCTAACTCCAACCATAGGCATATACCAGTGTGGCTAAGGCTCCCCTGCACCTGCACGAGAACCCTGACTTAGCCAAGGTGATGAACCTCATTGTCTTTCACTCCCGAATGCTGGACTCCGTAGAGAAAGTACTGGTGGAAACTTCTGACTTGTCTACTTTTTGGTATGTCCTTATTCAGAGCTCTTTATCATTTGACCCAATCTCTTCCCAGGTCTCTGTGGAGAATGGCAGTTCCTTCTGCGGATGGGAAAATCTTGTTTTCTTTGAGACCTCCGTAGAGGCAGATGCTCCGACTCACTCATTCCACGTTCTACCAAGTGATAGGACTCTGAAGTTGATTTCCTTTCGTTTTGACTTTCTTTAGGATAATTATCTGGGATAATTCATCAGTGTATCTTTTGCCACATTATTATCTTTGGAACTTTCTTCAGCTTCTTTGTATTCTTGGGACCTTGTGAATTAAAAGAGACACAGAAAATGTGGAGTTTTCGTGGAAAGAGCTGAGAGTAATTGAGAGAGCTGGAGAATAGGGCCTTTGGAGAATGAAGCTTAGTTTGTCTTCCTCAGGTATCATTATCATTCAGCATTTATCAAGTGACCACTGTCGTACATAACTCTATCCTTTGGTAGATCAAACAAACGACACAACATGTTGGCTCTGCTCTCTGCATTCGGTACAGGTGGGGACATACAAGATTCATATGTGAAAAGGACATCGACATGTTAATTTCAAGCATAAGAAAGCATATAAAGGGTGCACGGTGTTGAGCAGATACAGGATTAAGGAAAGATTAGTATCATGGGATTAACCTGAGAAGGTTTTCTGGATCCTGAGTGGTTGAATTTTAGGAGAGAGATGAATTAATATTACTGAAGGACTTCTAAATTCGGAAGAATGGCCCAAATCATGCAGAGATTCTGAGGAAAGAATAGCAAACTTTGTACAAGAGAGGGGAAGAAGATTAGCACTAAACTGCTGTGGGGTCCAATATAAAAGTCCAAAAGGGTTAAGTTTCTTGGCTTCCTATCTACTTTAAGAGTAGAGAAATATGGGGCACTTGGCTGGCTAAGTCAGCAGAGCAGATGACTCTTGATCTGGGGTTCACAAGTTTAAGCCCCATGTTGGGCATAGAGCTTACTTAAAAAAAAAAAAAGGAGTAGGGAAATGAAGAAGGGCGGGGTGAAGAGCAACAAATATTTGTTGAAAGAATGAATATCCTTTCCACCTCAAAGGTACCAGCTCCTAAACCCTGGTTCTGAGTCTCCTTCCCCCTTTTCTTTTTTTTTTTTCTTTCCCCTTTTCCGCAGCTTCCATCTCCGTACCTTTGAGAAGATGTTTACCATGACCCTGGAGGAGCCTACCATGTTGCGTTATGCCATTGCTTTCCCCCTGATTTGTGCTCATTTTGTCCACTGCACTCATGAGATGTGCCCAGAGGAGGTGGGTACCCTGAACTCTAACCCTGCCATCTGTCTAATCACATCTCGTCCTTGTTCCCCCAAACACAATTCTAAGCGCTGGTTTTGGTCATAAGAAGGGTTCATAGATATATGACGTGTGTCCCTGGATGTCATGGCTTGATACCGAATGTGTCCTCTCTCTGGGCCTCAGTTTCTTCTTCTGTAGAAGGAGTGGTAGCTCAGGCCAGGGGATCAGAGCAGAAAATGAGGAAGAAGTGGCTTTCTTGGTGATGACCGTTTCTTCCTTGCTCCCCTTCCCAAAGTACCCCCACCTGAAAAACCACAGCCTTCATCACTGCAACTCCTTCCTGGAAGAGTTGGCCAAGCAGACCAGCAACTGTGTCCTGGAGATCTGTGCTGAACAACGAAATCTGAGCGAGCAGGTAGGCTCAAAAAAAAAAAAACAACCAAAAAACACCAAAAAGCCTTCGGTCTCTGTTTCCGTTCCCCTCTGTTGACCTTGTCTTCCTCTCAAAAGCCAAGTTCTCTAACCCTTTCTCTCAAGTAGGGCTAGGGCTTTGTGTACTTGAGTTTATGGTAGGTTTTATTTTGTTTTTTCTTGGTGTAGTTCCATCAGTCTTTACTCCCTCGGGACTAGATAGAGGTGTCTAAAAATACTCTTATTTGAACAGCTGAACACCAGCAAAAACAATGCTCTCATTGGAAGAGTTCTGAGAGATGGGTTAACTTTCTAATTTATTTCTCCTCCTTTCTCTGCCCTGTGTACACATACTTAGGACAGTGGCCCCCTGTGTTACCCGTCTTGTCTCACCTTTCTGCCCATCTGCACACTAATCTGTGGCTATGTGAACATTTCCAGGCACCCCCTCTGTAATTTATTTTATTTTATTTTATTTTATTTTATTTTATTTTATTTTATTTATTTATTTATTTATTTATTTATTTATTTTTGGCTGGTTTCATAAATTTATTTTTTATTGGTGTTCAATTTGTCAACATACAGAATGACACCCCATTTTTGAAATTTAAATTCAATTCGCCAACCTATGGTACCATACCCAGTGCTCATCCCATCTAGTGCCCTCCTCAGTGCCCGTCACTCCTCTGTGTTTATCCTCAGGGCTGCTTTCCTGTCCGTCGTCTGCGTATTTTCCCCTCTCTCCCTTCCTTCGACTGACTCACGGCCCCTGGTCATGATCAGCTCAATCTAAATCTCAGAAAATTTGAAAATGAGGAGCTATTTCTGCTGTTGCCCTGGAGTCTTTTAGGTTTCCTAGACTACCCACCCTTCCTGGGTTTGAGTCAGGCTTTGTAGCAACTTTGGTAGAAGGATGAGCCAGGTTGTGTGTGTGTGTGTGTGTGTTGTGTGTACATATGGACAGTTAATTTTATTACTTATGTAACCTTTCCATCTTCTCATAGGTAATGTGTGGATGAAAATAGTTTCTTCATGGAGGTAGCATAGAGATGAAATGAAGTTGAGCATGTTAAATATTCAATACCCGATTCTCAAAGATGTCAACTGTTCTATTATTTGGTACTTACTGGGCACTAAGCTCGGGGCTGGGTTTTGGGATGGGCCCCAGAAGGAAGTTACACAATCCCTGCCCTTGGGGAATGTCCCGATTTAAGGGAAAAACGGGATAAAAATACACGTTAGAAAGAAACTTAAGTAATGGATGCAAAGAAGATAGATAAGCAAGTATGATTATGAGCATACTCATCACTCAATTTGAATACCTACTACGTGCAAGAGACGCAGTTAAAGAGACTTGCTCAGTGCTGTATCAGGGATGACTAAAATATGCCGTGAGTAATTGTTTTCACACACACCCGAACTTTTGCAACCAAGTGAGTATTACCCCCTCCAAAGTTATCATTTCCAATAAATATTTGGTGACGTTGACATTATTAATGGAGCTACGTCTTTTGGAACTAATTTTAGAATCCACCACAGACATCTTGGCATAATTTCAGGGTTGACATATCATAGTATCACGTCTTTTAGTGTGATTGTGAAGTAACAAAACCCGTTTTCTCACAGCTCTTAGGCTGTTCTGAGAGTGATTCCACATGGGGAGTTTCCAGACGTAGCTCTGTACATGCTCAGCAGCACGGGATGAAATGGAGAGAATTCTAAGATGATTACCTTGAAGGAGGCAGCTGGATACATGATATTCTATTTACATTTTCTGTGCAGCTGACCCAGTATCTTGGTGAAGAGAAGGGAGGGAGAATTGGTGTTGAACCTAACTAGCAAGAAATATGCTATCTTATGAAAAAGAAAAGAAGTAGAGAGAGAGAGAGAGAGAGTGCTGGCCATATGGTGAGCTTTGAGTCTTTGGAGGGCTGTATGGGTCACCGACTCTATGGGACACAATAGGTGAGAATGTAGACGGGTGTTCCATGGAAGCAAAAACCAACTGTCTTCCCAGGTTGGAAGACCCTAGAAAGTGCAGTTGAGTGGAGCTCTTAGATCCCAACCTCTACTTGAATGTTTCCATCAGGGAAGACTCTCAGGATGTAGGTAGGGACTTGATGATCTGATCCACAAAAGACCCTGCCATTTGGAGACTTTGAGCCCTAACCATGAGGGGTATTTAGTGAAACCTGAAAGAACTGAGTGTAATTCAGATGGGCCCCCATTAGGGAAAGAGATGCTGGAAGGAACGAGAGAGAAAGGTAGGAAAATTAAAGAATGGACAATACTGGAGGGCCTGTTGGATGGGCTTCTTGTCAGTTTTAGGAATGACTCCCATTTCTCTACTCGCTTGTGTTTGTTCCTAAAGCTTCTACCTAAACACTGTGCCACTACCATCAGCAAGGCCAAGAATAAGAAAATGAAGCAGAAGCAGACTCCCAGGAAAGGAGAGCCCGAGAGGGACAAGCCAGGAGCTGAGAGTCACCGGAAGAACCGCAGCATTGTCACCAAGTGAGGACCGGGGCCCTTGGGGGCCAGGTGGGCAGTCCTCAAAGAAGGGAGAGCAGGGAGGAGGGAAGGTGGTGCACAGCAGGAGGACGTGGAGGTGGTGGTGGGGAATGACAGCTACGGAAAAGCACGTACAGGTGAATTTTCTCCTTTGCCTTTGAGGGCGGCACAGTGTGCTGGTCTAGTAGTCCTAGAAGAGGAAAGGTCTGGGGGCCGTGGGCCTGAGGAATCCCTCCCAGGTACTAGCAGGCAGAGCCAGAACTGTAATCAAGGCTCATTTTACTTTCTCCGCGTCCCAGCATGGACAAGCTTCACTTACACTTGACAGAATTGGCGCTGACAATGAATCACGTGCACAGCTTCTCGGTGTTTGAACACACCATCTTCCCTTCTGAGTATCTCAGCAGCCATCTGGAGGCCAGGCTCAACAGGTATCATCACCCTTTCCTTGTCTTCGACGTTGGCCTCGTATGTTGGCTCTGAAAGCCGGGTCCTGTTAGGTTCTTCTTGGTGGTCATTCTGATGCGGTCCATCTGGCGTAGGCCTCAAGTGTATTTATTAAAATCCAATTAGGGGATCCCTGGGTGGTGCAGTGGTTTGGCGCCTGCCTTTGGCCCAGGGCGCGATCCTGGAGACCTGGGATCGAATCCCACGTCGGGCTCCCGGTGCATGGAGTCTGCTTCTCCCTCTGCCTGTGTCTATGCCTCTCTCTCTCTCTCTCTCTGTGACTATCATAAATAAATAAAAAAATTAAAAAAAATCCAATTAGAAAAAGGGTCCCAAGCTTCTACACGGGGTTTAGGCGGGGGGCAACCAGAATTGATCACCACCGGCTCAACAGAGTGAGCAGGGCTTTTGCAGTCAGCAGACCTGAGTTGACAGCCTGGCCCTGGGCTAAGACCCTGGAGCAGGGATCGACTTGTCTGAGCCTCAGTTTCTGATCCCGTGAATGAGGATGATGATAGGTACCTCACGGTGACAACACGGTGGTTGAGAATCGGAATAGAATTAAACGTGGTAAATAACGAGGACAACGTTCCTGGCGTGTGTAGGCTTTGGTAAAATAGATTCCCTTCCTTCCACTGTGCCTCTCTTTCCATTGCTCCCAGAAGGAGGAGGAACATTCCTGATATTGGAATTGGATGCTGTAGTCAGCAACTAGGGGAACGAAGGGAAGAATTGTTTCGAACAATCCCCTAGTCTGCTATGTTTTGTTTTTACAATATGTAATGTATTCACTCGAGTTGCCAGGGAAGGCCTGCTTGAGGAAGCAGACATTTGAATAATGAAGGAAGCGAGGAAGCCAAGTCTGCGACTATCTGGGAAAGAGCATTCTAGGTAGAGGAACTAGCCAGTGCGAAGGTTTCCGAGGTGGGAGCCTGCCTGGAATGCTCAGGGGACACAGGGGAGGCCGGTGAGGCTGGAGCAGAATGAGCCAGGGGCAGATGGGGCGGCTGTGGGGTTAGAGGTTGGGGGAGTGGCAGACTGTGCAGGTGTTTCTGTGTCATTGTGAGCACTTTGATTTTTATTCTGAGTGAGACGGGGAGTGGGGGGGACACCTGCGCAGGAACGGGGGACGCACCTACCTCCTTGGGTTGCTATGAGACTTAAAGGAGACATTGCATGTACTTCAATCCTAGCACAGCGCCGGGAACACAGTGCAGATATGCTGTTACTGCGTCTAATATTATGATTGTGATTGTGATTTTTTTATCACCCAGAGCCATTGTGTGGCTGGCTGGCTACAACGCCGCAACCCAGGAGATTGCAAGGCCTTCTGAGCTGTTGGCAGGAGTCAAGGCGTATATCAGCTTCATACAGTCGCTGGCCCAGTTTGTGGGTGCCGATGTTTCTAGAGTCATCCGCAATGCCCTCCTCCAGCAGACACAGCCACTGGATTCGTGCGGGGAACAGACAATCACCACGCTCTACACAAACTGGTCAGTGTTGCTCGTCCTCTTCCACCGCCTTTGTTAGCACTTTTTCCTTTATATGGTCAGAACTCGGGTCCAGGCGTTTCAGCTCCCAGGGTCACAGACCCCCAGACGGGCTTGTTTCTGCTCGACAACTGGCGCAGTAAGTGGGGGCCAACCCAGATCCCCTTTTTGTCCATGGAGGATCTTCTGTGTAACTCCATTCCTCTTTTATTTATTTTATTTTATTTATTTATTTTTTAAAAAGATTTTATTTATTTATTCATGAGAGACACAGAGAGAGAGGCAGAGACCCAGGCAGAGGGAGAAGCAGGCTCCATGCAGGGAACCCGACGTGGGACTCGATCCCGGTCTCTAGGGTCACGCCCTGGGCTGAAGGCGGTGCTAAACCGCTGAGCCACCTGGGCTGCCCTCTTTTTTTTTTTTCTTTTTAAAGATTTATTTATTTTAGAGAGAGAGAGCTGGAGTGCTTGCCTGTGAGTGGGGAGGGGCGGAGGGAGGAGAAGGGGAGGGTCCCAGGGACGCCCTGCTGAGTGGGAGCCCAGTGCAGGCCTTGCCCCCGTGACCCTGAGACCAGGACCTGAGCTGGAGCCAGAGTCGGATGCTTAGCGGCCTGAGCCACCCGGGCGGCCCTGACCTTTGTCCCTGGGTCGCTGGTACTTAGTCGCCTTTTCCTGGATTCTCCGTGTTTAGTTTCAATGCTCTCTCTTCCTCTTTCTGGAGTTCTCCGATCTCTCATTTTGCCCGGCTCCTCTCCTGAGGACGGTGCGTGTGACCCCTGCGACGCAGGATCTGCAGGGCGGCTCACCTGTGACTGGCAGCTCGGGGCCAGCAGGGTGGCTCCATGGGCCGGGCCTGCTCTCCGGAGCCCGAGGAGGCGGGAGTGGGCAGCCTTGGAGGCCGGAAGGCGGGAGAGGCTGGACTCCTGCCTCCCCGAGCCACTGGGTGGCGTCCTGATCCCAGTGTCAGCTCCGCGGTGGCAGCAGCGGCCGAAGGGCCCGTGGGCTCGGGCCTGGGCCAGTTCCTGAGGCCCGCGGGGCGGTCAGGAGGTCGGAGGTCGGGCCTGGAGGCCTGGCGCTGGGCCTCCGCAGTGGCCTCCGCTACCTCCTCCCCGGTCACTGCCCCCCGACGCCTTCCTTTTAATGTGAAATCTTCCAGTTTCAGAATGTTGACAACAAGTTCAAATTAAAAGAGGAAACCGGCCTTGCGTCGGTGGCTGGCTTTGGCCCGTGGGTGGCGGGACTCGTGGGAGGCCGAGGCTGGGGCCGGGGCCGGTAGCCCGGGGGTTAAAGGGGTGCTTCCCGTCCCCGAGTCCTCCCTGCCCCCGCGGCCTTGGCAGAGCGTGTGCCCTGAGCCTGGGCCCTCCTGCAGGTACCTGGAGGGTCTGCTTAGACAGGCCAGCAGCGGGACCATCACCCTGGCCCCAGCCATGCAGGCCTTCGTCAGCCTGCCCAGAGAGGGGGAGCAGAACTTCAGCGCCGAGGAGTTCTCCGACGTCTCTGGTGAGCCCCGCGCCGGGCCCTGCCAGGGAGCTGCGCCTCGTCCCTGCCGCGGGCTCTCGGCCGCCGACGCGCCTCCGCTCTCCCCACTGCCGGGGCTCGTGCCTGCGCCCTCTGGCAGCCCCGTGGCAGTCCGAGCTAGGGACGCCGCGAGCTCGGAGGGGACACCAAGCTGAGGACCGGCCGGGTGGCAGGGGCACAGGGAGGCGGGGCGAGGCCGGGGCACTCAGGCCCGGAAAGGGTTTGTTTTTATTTACTTTATTTTATTATTTATTTATTCATTCATTCATTCATTCATTTATTTATTTATTTATTTATTTATTTATGGTTTGTTTTTAGAAGGGTGGTAAAGACTTATTTTCTATTTCCACACAGAATAAAGAGTGAGGCATACAATGAAGGATAAAGGATACATGTGGGCAGGCCCGGTGGCTCAGCGGTTTAGTGCCGCCTGCAGCCCGGGCTGTGACCCCGGGTCCCGGGATCGAGTCCCATGTCAGGCTCCCCGCATGGAGCCTGCTTCTCCCTCTGCTTGTGTCTCTGCCTCTCTCTCTCTTTAAATAAATAAAATCTTTAAAAAAAATAAAAATAGGACAAAGGATACATGTAAAGAGAGCATTCTGATATTTGGAATTACTAAGTACTGCTCTAGTATCAGGGTCTCTTCTTTCCTTTTTCTTTTTTTTGGTCTTTAAAAAATTTTTATTTAAATTCAATTTACCAACATATAGTATGACGCCCTGTGATCACCTCCCCATGTGGCATCTTCATTCTTAGGGATATTTTATTTTATTTTTTTATTTTATTTTATTTTATTATTTTATTTTATTTTAATTTATTTTATTATTTTATTTTATATTTTATTTTATCGTTATTTTATTTTATTATTTTATTTTATTTTATTATTTTATTATTATTTTATTATTTTATTTTATTTTATTTCTTTAAGGCATACAATTTATTTATTTATTTATTTATTTATTTATTTATTTATTTATTTATTTATTTATTTATTTTTTAAGGCATACATTTTAGGGCCGTACTTAGCCAGAGCTTGAATTGCTAATGTGCACCAGTGACAATAAAATAATAGCTGACATTCACTGTGGGCTGAGTTCTGAACGTTCACACGCATTAATTCCTTTAATCTTCACATTGGCTTTGAGATAGGCGCTCCCATTACCCCCGGTTTACAGATGAGGACGCCGAGACACAGAGAGGTGAAGGAGCTTGCCTGAGGTCACACAGGCCATAAATGGTGGGACCGGGATTTCAGCTCAAGGTAGTTAAATTCTGGAACCTGGGTGCTTGACCATATGCATGCGGCTTCCCAGTGTGTACACGGGCTTCCGTGTCTCAAGGCCTGCGGGTAAGGGTCACAGAGCGAATGGGTTGGGGAGTCCTTCTTTTTGTTTTAAAGAGGGCCAGCAGCCATACAGATCCTTTTTATTTATTTATTTTTAAGATTTTATTTATTAATTCGCGAGAGACATGCACAGAGAGAGGCAGAGACACAGGCAGAGGGAGAAGCAGGCTCCATGCAGGGAGCCCTACTCGGGACTTGATCCCGGGACCCCGGGGTCACGCCCTGGGCTGAAGGCGGTGCTCAACCGCTGAGCCCCCCAGGGATCCCCGAGACCCTTTTTAATGGATTTGTTTCACTGCCGGATGAACTGGGGTACTGCGTCCTCCTTCCTCTCACCTCCATATAAACCAGGGCTTCTGCGTGGTGTCTGGGCCGGTGGGGGATGCCTCCACGACCCTGCCTCCTCTGCTCTTCCCCTGCCCTGCTGCCCGCGTGGTGGTGGTGCAGGTGGTGGGCGCTGTTATGAGGGAACCCACGGCCCTGTGGTCCAGCTCCGTCTCCTTCTTACCCTCCTCATTCTGACTCCCTCGTAAGCTGACCCTACTCTTTGCCTGTTGGAGGTTTCAGATGTCCCCTCTCATCAACTCCACCCACAAACTGTAGGCAGCATCTAAAATCAGCTTTAGGTCTTGCTGACAACTGATTAGCAGCAGGAGGTAAGGCTGGTTCCCCCTGCTACCACCCCCACCCCAATTTCCCTGAGTTACCATGGTGATGGGGCAATGCTACTGTAAAAATAGATAGATGGAAAGAGAAGGATGCCCCAGGGTTACTAGCCTGGATTTGAGAAGACTCGAGCGAGGAGGTTTGGTGGATCCCAACTGGGGGCTCATGTCTCTTCCCTCTGGAGCACGCAGTTCGCCTCCTCTTCTTCTCTGCCGGCCATTTTAGCATCAGCAAGTTGACCCCGGTGCAAAGTGTTGTTTCTAGCGCTCAGCTCAGTTGTTCCTACTGTAAATAGGAGAGGCCAGAAATGTGTAGGGTTTCGTCCAGACAGGGCTCTGACCAGTTCCACTTCCTCCGTCCTGGGTGGAGGCAGAGATCCACTGGGCCTGCCTTCAAGGACTAGAGGGTGAGCCTTGATTTCTTTCCTCTCTGAACTCTTACTGTGTTTTATTTTATTTTATTTTTTTTTATTTTTTTTTTTTGTGTTTTATTTTTTAAAAATATTTTATTTATTTATTCATGAGACAGAGAGAGAGAGAGAGGCAGAGACACAGGCGGAGGGAGAAGCAGGCTCCATGCAGGGAGCCTGATGCAGGACTCGATCCCAGGACCCTGGGGTCACGCCCTGGGCCGAAGGCGGTGCTAAACCGCTGAGCCACTCGGGCTGCCCATGGCTAGTGTTTCTAACGGGATTTCCCCAGGCAGGTTTCACTCAATTCATGCAGGACCAGAAGCAGGATGGGTAGGGACGGGTCAGGCATCCGGGCGGACCAGAGGAAGAAGGATTCAGAGGAAACAACACCTGGGATTCTGGGGACGCGTGTTGATTATGAAAAAGAAAAGGTAGCTGGAGGAGAGGAAGATTTGGACAGTGAGGAGAGCGGAGGGGGAGCATAGAGGACGCCCGACCTTAGATGAGGGACCAGTTGTGGTATCTACGGTAAGGGGCGGCACATTGCGCCGGGCGGGGTTCGGGTCCCAGCCCTGGGCTTGGTTAAGTGACCTTGGGCGAGCTTCCCTCTCCTGTGTCTGGTGAACCAGAACGATGTGCCTGTGCCGTAGGCCTCGGGGGCTGTTAAGGGTTATCGTACCAATAGCCCTTTTGTCGTAAATACCGCAAGTTTTTTAGGGTGGTACCTTATCTCAGGATGGTACCTTATTTATGTACCAACTCTGAAGAATTCAGGGCAGATCGTACTTTCTTCGCTCTACAGAGAAGTAAGTTGAGGCCCAGGAAGGGTCAGTGCCTCCAGGCCCGACCTGTCCTGGGGGTCGCACAGCTTGCTGCACACCCAGGTGCCACCCAAGGGCGCTCGGGGGCGCACAGACGCCGGCAGAGCGCGGAGGAGATGCCGTCTGCAGATGTCTGTGCGCAGCAGCCGGGAGGTCGTCCGTCCCACGGGCCGGCCAGACCCGCCACCCGAGTGGATCCCAGGCCACTTTTGCCCCCCAGCTTCCCGCTTCCTCTCCTTGATGGGGGACACCGCACGTGTTCGCTTACCCCGCGCCTGTTGCCCCCCGCCCGCCCCGGGACGTCTGTAACTCTCTTGCAGAGATGCGGGCCTTGGCGGAGCTCTTGGGCCCCTATGGCATGAAGTTCCTGAGCGAGAACCTGATGTGGCACGTGACCTCTCAGATTGTGGAGCTGAAGGTACGTGGGAGCTGGGCCCGGGAGAGGGGTGCGGGCAGGAGACGGGGGCAGGGCGGGGTGGGGGCCGGGGCCACTGCGACTTGGTCTCTTCCTGCGTCATGTCTCCGGGTGCCGCTGCAGAAGCTGGTGGTGGAAAACATGGACGTGCTCGTTCAGATCCGGTCCAACTTCAGCAAGGCGGACCTGATGGCTTCCCTGCTGCCCCAGCTGACAGGTGAGCACCTCCCTGACAGGAGAGGAAGCTGTGGCACGGCCCTGCGGATGACGGGTGACGGGGTTCGCGGGAAGATCCGGTGGGGGGGGGCGGCGGCTAGGCTGGGTCTGCAGGAGCGAACCCATCGCTGTGGCCCTAACGTCTACTTTCCTAATGTTCTTCGTTCTCCTCAGGGGCTGATAACGTGCTGAAGCGCATGACCATCATTGGGGTCATCCTCACGTTCAGGGCCATGGCCCAGGAGGGACTTCGGGAGGTGAGCCGGGGGGTCGGGGCTGCCCCGGGATCAGACGCCTGCGAGGGTAGGCTTGGGATGAGACGTGGTAGAAACACACGGTGAACACTGAGGGAAAAGAAGGAAGAAGGAGCTTGATTTGGTGGAGGTCCTGCAAGGGCCGTGGGGCATGATGAGTGGAGGACCCCGGAGGCATGGCGAGAGGGGCAGTGTGGGAGGCTGGCTGGGTCCCTCTAAGTCCAGGCCCCCGCTTTTAAAAAAGATTTTATTTATTTATTCATGAGAGACACAGAGAGAGAGGCAGGGACACAGGCAGAGGGAGAAGCAGGCTCCACGCAGGGAGCCCGATGCAGGACTCGATCCCGGGACCCTGGGGTCACGCCCTGGGCCGAAGGTGATGCTCAACCGCTGAGCCACCCCGGGGCCCCAAGTCCAGGCCCTTTTTATGTTCGTGTCCATCTGCCTCTGAAGGTACTGGCACCTCCCTGGGGACCCTCGTGTCTTCTCCTCTTGCAGGTGTTCTCCTCCCACTGCCCGTTCCTTATGGGTCCCATTGAGTGCCTGAAGGAGTTTGTCACCGCGGACACAGACATCAAGGTACGGGACCGTGTGAAGTACAATCCCCTCGGGAGATCTGTGTCGTCGAGGAGGACGTGGCCAGGATCTTGTAAGGGGAGGGGATGGGGGCTCTGAGGAAGACTGTAGGGAGCTGAGCCAGCCTTTGAATAGGGACGCACCGGCGGAGATTTTGTGGAGCGAGAGCGCTGGTCAGATAATATTCCTGGAGAGCGAGCGAGCGAGGGCGGCGCTGGGGAGACTCGGGGATGGGGAGCCGGGGCACCGGGCTGAGCTGCGGGAGCTGGGGAGCCGCTCCCGGGACAGGCGGAGATCTAGGCTAGTGTCCTTCGGTGTCCACCTCGAGTGGGCACAGGATACCCAACCTCGTGCAAACACGGCCCCTCCTCAAGCAGGAGCTTAGGCCCTTCTTTGTAAAAAGATTTATTGCTTCCGTCCCCAGCCACCCTGCCTGCCCTCAGTTTCCCTTTCCTGGCGTTTCCTGTCTCTTGGTTCTGAAACCTTTGGGCACCTCTGTGTCGCCCGGCTCAGGCCTCCAGTCGCTACGGAGATGGAGAAAGGATGAGAGGCTTCTGCAGGCTCCCAGGAAAAGGGCCATCTCCCTGCCGCCCACGTCCCGCCCGGGGACAGGGCCTTCCAACGCGAGGGCCGGCCGCTTGTCTACAGTGGGTCCCTCTCGGGGACAGAGGTCTGAGAGTCGCAGGGAGTCGGCTCGCAGGGGGCATGGAGTTAGATGTCGAGGAAAAAGTCCTTCCCTTGAGATCAGAAGAGTCGCGACATCTCCCCTCTGTCTGCCCGCGGAGCGGCCGTCGAAGCCCCGTGGGTTTGGTGTTGCGGGTGGGGTTGAACCGGGCTTTCTGACAGCCGCTGATGCTGGGGGCTGTCGGGGGCTCCTGGCGCCACTGAGTGTTAGGATCAGCTTAGCAGGTGGGAGCAGAGAAGGGAGGATGCGGCCTGTCCGGCCTGTCCCCGTGTCCGGCAGATTCTGTTAGGCCTCAGGGGGTGCGCCGATTAGGGAAACAGAGAATAGGACTCCCTGCAGTCCTCCCTCCCTTCCTCCGGAACACCCAGGCTGTGCGCGGGTCCCCGTCTCCCCCGCCGTGGTTGCCCTGAGCACGGAGACTTAAATAAAGGGCAGAGCAGGGCCGGCGAGGCTTTGCGGTCCGTGGGTGGACTGGTGCGGCCGTAGGGCACATTGCATGAGACACCCCACTCGGTTGTCTACTCTTGAAACAACGGTCCTTGTTCTCTCGCAACATTGTTTTTTTTTTTTTTTTTTAATAATTTACTTATTTATTTTAGAGGGGCGGGAGGGGCAGAGGGAGAGACCATGCGTCCAGCGGACGGAGCTCCGTGCTGAGCTCGGAGCCCAACTTGGAACTCGATCTCACGACCCTGAGATCACGCCCGGGGCCAAAGGCAAGAGGGGGACCCTCACCTGACTGCACCACCCAGGCGCTCCGTCTCTCAGAACATTTCAAAGTGATTTAAAGGGGGCACATGGGTAGCTCAGTTGGTTAAGCATCTGACTCTTGATCTTAGGGTCATGAGTTCAAGCCCATGTTGGGCTCTAGGCCCACATGGAGCCTACTTAAAAAACAAAAAAACAAAAAAACAAAGTGATTTAAAAAAAAAAAAATCTCACGTGAGGTCTAAACGTTTGGCATGGGAGTAGGGGTGTGGGGCTATTTCCCGGGAACCTGATTTTAAGTACAAGAGAGTCAAGTTTCCATCAATAAATATTGATCGAATGCCTTCTATGAGCTTAGCCTTGTGTTAGAAACTGAAGAGGAGTGGGGCGCCTGGGGGCTCAGTCGGTTAAGCACCTGCCTTCAGCTCAGGTCACGATCCCAGGTCCCGGGATCCAGCCCTGCATGGAGCTCCCTCTCCCTCTGCCCCTCTCCCTGCTCTCGCTCTAACTCTCTCTCTCTCAAATAAATAAATAAAATCCTTAAAAACCAAAAAAAAAAAAAAAAAAAACCCCACAAAAAAAACATCCAAGAGGAGAAAAAGAAGTACACATGTTCTGGCTTTGAGATAAAGGAAGAGGGTAAAGGCATGACGTCTATTGGTCCGTTATGGACTCTGAGTGTGTAGGGTACATGTGGTCTAGTTTAATCTCCACAACAGCTCTGGGAGGTATTATTATCCCAGTTCTACAGATGAGAAAACTGAGGCTCAAAGAGGCAAAGCAGCTTTTAGCCAAGGCCACACATCTAGAAAGGGGCGGTGCTGGGATTTGAACCCAGATCTTCTCACTCCAAGGCCTTTATCTCCCCTCAGAAGCCGGGAGGTTTTATTTTATTTTTTACTTTATTTATTTATTTATTTATTTATTTATTTATTTATTCATTCATTCATTCATTCATTTATTTATTTATTTATTTATCGGAGGCTTTAAAGGGTCGTTTTCTAGGCGGTGAGATAAGCCGTAGGTCTCACCTCCTGTCGGAAAAGAGAGCTGCCAATACCAGGCCTGTGTGTGATCCATGCGAACCCCGCGGTAGAGACGGGTTGGGCCGGAGGATTCAAGGAGGGCTTCACAGACGACCTGAGATTTGAGTTAAGCCTCGAGGGATGGGTGTCCCTATAAGCCGAGGACAGGACGGGAGGAGAGCACATGCCCCGAGGCGTGGAAGTGAGGCCGGAGTCGCCGCTGCATGGATTGTAGGAAGCACTTGGGGAAAGGAGATTGAGGAAGTCAGTCTGTCCTGTGGAGCATCGAGCGCCTGACGCCAGACGACAGCACCTGTGCTTTCCCCGTAGGCAAGGGAGAGCCGGGAAAGGATCCCTAGAACACCAGAGCGCACGCCCGAAGCTTAAGATCTGGGTCCAGGGATCCCAACGCCCAGGCGCCTCTCCTGGGAGCCCCGTCCAGGATGCGGTTTTCCCCTCTCCTAGGTGACCCTGAGTATCTTCGAGCTGGCCTCTGCTGCAGGAGTGGGCTGCGACATTGACCCGGCCCTGGTGGCTGCCATCGCCAACCTGAAAGCTGGTAAAATTGAGGAAAGCGGGCGGGGGGAGGGCTCGGGCCGTATTTTCAGGTGGGAAGACGTCAATTTGGGGTCGTCAATTCAGAGGGTACAAGCGGGGAGCTAAAGAAAGACCTAAAGTGTGGTCCCCGAGCCCCAGGCAATTTAGAGTCGCAGCCAGGTCGTGACGGGCTGACCTGTCAGTCTGCTAAAAAATGCGAACTCTTTGATGTGCAACCAGTACCCAGAGGGACTCAGGGTCTAGAAGGGGAAATCAGAGGAATGCAGATGAAGCGGCGGAGTGGGAGCGGCATCTGAGTTCCGCAGCGTGTCGGGCTCCCCCCTCCTGCAGGCGGGGGCTCGGTCGGGTGGGCCTCTGTCTGCCTGTGGCTCAGGTGATGGTCCCAGGTCCTGGGATCGAGCCCCATGCTGGGCTTCGGCGAGCCGGGGAGCCTGCTTCTCCGTCTCCCTTTCCCTCTGCCCTCCCCCCACTCGTGTTCTCACTCACTCTGCTCTCTCTTAAGTAAATAAAAAATCTTAACAACAACAACAAAAAGGTAAGAATCACCTTGACACTGTTGGCTTCTTTGTGCGGCCTCCCGTTTTCTCTTACTTTTCCCGTTTTCCTCCCCATACTCGGAGCGGGATGACACCAAGGGGCTGGTATTCAGCCCTCTCAACGTGGCCAGACTGGCCCTTCTCTCTTGCTCGGGGGGACGCCTGCCTCTCCCTGCTGCCTCCCCCCTTCCCCCCTGCAGGCCGCCCGCGTGTCTTCGGGCCACACGTCGGCTAAGAGCTCTGCTCCAGGGGCCGGAGGAGGCCTCCATGGGCCGGTCCTGGCCCCTGAGCAGGAAGGGCTCGCCCGCTTTACCGAGTGTTTCCTGGGCGCTTGTCCCGTGACCCTCGGGCAGTCCTGGGAACAGAGCTGCGCAGGCCCGGGCCTCACCGTCTGTCCTCTCCCGTCCTACCAGATACTTCATCCCCCGAGGAGGAGTATAAGGTGGCCTGCTTGCTCTTGGTCTTCCTGGCCGCTTCGCTCCCGCTCCTGGCCACCGACCCCGCTTCCTTCTTCAGCATCGAGAAGGACGGTAAGTAGGCCGGCAGCGCTTGCAGCCCTTGGAGGGACCCGTGCGCTTCTCCAGGCTCCTGGGGCCGGGGGATGGGATGGAAACCTCTGCCGGGAGGAGCCAGACTTCTGACTCAGGTGTAGTTTTGTTTCAAAAGACACTTGAGAATGAACTATTGGGGATCCCCGGGGGGCTCAGCAGTTTAGCGCCTGCCTTTGGTCCAGGGCGTGATCCTGGAGACCTGGGATCAAGTCTCACATCGGGCTCCCTGCATGGGGCCTGCTTCTCCCTCTGCCTGTGTCTCTGCCTCTCTCTCTCTCTCTCTCTATCATGAATAAATAAATAAAATATTAAAAAAAAAGAGAACGAACTATCCGCAAAATTCAATCCCGGTGGAATTTTTTAAGGATCATCCTCCTAATATCCAAAAATCGCCTCATATTTCTCAGGGATCTCATTCCCCACATGCCTCCTCGTCCTTTTGGTGTCAAACGGCCGGCGGGGGGTGGGCGGGGGTCTCCCCTGAACAGGCTGAGGGTACCAGCCGGGGCCAGCCCGGCGCGGCTCACGCGTCCCCTTCGCTTCTCCCCGCTTCTGTCAATCATGACCCAGGTTACAACAACAACATTCACTGCTTGACCAAAGCCATCATCCAGGTGTCCGCTGCCCTCTTCACGCTCTACAACAAGAACATCGAGACGCACCTCAAGGAGTTTCTGGTGGTGAGTGGCCCCGGGCTACATGGCTTAAGTCCCCAGATGCGGTTGCTGGGTGCCCCGGAGGCCAACCTGTCACCTAATTCATTCCGTGAGGAAGGGGCCACCCTGTGAAGGGCCGGAGGTGTCAGCCTCCACCTGATCACCTAGAGCGTTGGACTGAGTCCGTGAATCGTGAGTCGTGGTTCTGGATCTGCCAGTAAGAGGTTGTGGGAGCTCTGAAGAGCCGAACTTCGGGGGCCTCGTTTTGCCCATTTGTTCAATAGGGAGGTGACGCCGAATCTGCCATTCATTACCTTGGGGTGCCGTAGAATATCCTATAGGGAGCTTGTTGAAATACAGACTCCTGATCCTTGAGCCAGACGTGCAAGGTTGGAATGTTCCAGGGAGAGCCCAGGCCTCTGTTTTTTTTTTTAAACAATTAATTTAAAAATAAGAATGAATTATTGTTTATTTCTATTAAGAGACTGAGATCTGAGATCAAGAATCAGACGCTTAATCGACTGAGCCACCCAGGCGCCCCCACGCCTCTGTTTTTAATAAGGTCTCCAGGGGATCTGATGCACAATCAAGTCGGAGACGCCAAGTTTTAGAGCCTATAAGGCCCTTTCCAGCTTTGTTTTTATTTAAATATTTTATTTATTTGTTCATGAGAGACACAGAGACCCAGGCAGAGGGAGAAGCAGGCTCCATGCAGGGAGCCTGACGCGGGACTCGATCCCAGGACCCCAGGGTCACACAACCGCTGAGCCACCCGGGCGCCCTCCCCCACTTTCTGCCTTTAATCCTGACCTAAAAACATCAAACTTTTTTTTCACATATTTCCAACTTGAGCATAAATCAGAATCACCTGGGGGATTTCTGACTCAGTAGATTTGACGTGCACGGCTGGAAAATTTGCATTTCCAAGTCCCCAGGTGTTGTTGCTGCCTCCATCGGGGGATCTCCCTTCGAGAACACCCGTCTCCGTTTCTAGGACTGGAGCTTGTAACCCACCCACCGTAGGTCACGTCCAATTTGTGTGAGGAAAAGATTGTTTTAGGAGCCATTTTTAGCCAAAGTCTGACTCCCTGTAACTATCACCATTGATCTTGGTTTTGCCTCTGGAAATACACAGCGTAAGTAATCTCTTTCCGTTGCTGAAAGAGGCCCAGGAGGTTTCTGTTCGGGGCCTCCGTGGAGGAGTTCCCACCCTGCGCTTCTGATACCTGGGCCATCACCCGCTGCTGCCCGGAGCACCCTCGGCGATGGGGAGCTTATTCCTTCGCAAAGCACGGGCCTGCCTTAGAAGTGGGGCCTCGTCTGCTTCCTTTAGGAGGAAACACGCCCGACCCTATTCTCTTGGGCATCCTACGTTGTCCTGGGAGCGGAGGTAGAGGGCCTGCGTGTAAACTGGGCCAGCCAGCCAACCCGCGGGACTCTGGGCACCCTCGATATGAACACTTGCACAGATCCCTAGGGGGTGAGGAGGGACCCCCGCCCCCGACCTTACCCTGTTTGTTTGCACCGAGAGGGACGTGGGCTGGGGCTACAGACACGACCTGCTGGGGCCTGGAGGTAAACGCAGAGGACGGGCACTCGGGAGGTGACAGGAGGAGGATACGGAGCGCGGCTGCAGCGCCCCAATCAGAGGCCCAGGCGGTCTCGGTGCAGGGGGAGGCCGCTGCGGTGGGAGCCCCAGGCCCAGCCGAGGCCGATTGCGGGGGCAGATGAGCTCTTGCTCCGGCTTCTGTCCTCAGCCCCGCAGTCGGGCCACCTCCTGCTCACAGGCCGGCGCCTCTCCAGAGCCTCCCCGTACCCCAGCACTTCCCAGCCCCCCCCCCTTGATCTTTCTTGCTCTTCCTGTGGCCTGAGGCTGTCCTCCTCTGACCTCCCGAAGGCTCCGCTTGCTGACAAGCGCTTCCCCCACAGGTGGCCTCCGTCAGCCTCCTGCAGCTGGGCCAAGAGACCGACAAGCTGAAGACCAGGAATCGGGAATCCATTTCTCTGCTCATGCGCTTGGTACGTGGGTGCCTCGGGCTGGTCCGGGGCCGAGAGAGCAGAGGCCCCGGGGCGCCTCCGGGGTGGGGGGACGCGGCGGCCTCTGCGGCTCCCGGGTGCCCGCCGCACATTCCGGTTAAGGTGCTCGACGGGTCCGCCGACCCCGGGGCAGGGTCCTCGGGGCCGAGTCCTCGGGGCCGGCCTGGTCCTGGCGGACGGCGCCCGGTGACCTGCCGTATCAGGTCCGACCCGGAGGGCGGGGGCGCTGTGTCCGCGCCCCGTGGCCAGGTCACGTTTGATGTTTGATTCCGCTTGCGCACGTCCCGCCACCACGTGCCTTGTCCGTCGGAGCTGGAGGTGCGGCGGGGAGCGGAGGGGGGCTCCTAGGAGGGGCGGTTAGCTGCAGAGCCCAAGACACAGAGCCGGGTGGGCCGTGAGTCAGCGCCTGCCATCTCTTTCTTCCCAAGCTGTGGGCTTTTCACTGCTTTTGGCAGAAAGTTCTGGGAACTCTGACTCAGTTAACTTAAAAAAAAAAAAAAAAAACACTTTTCCCCATGACCCTGTTTTCCTCTCCGACACGCTTACTCACTCCTTCGCTCTCAGTCTGATTCCCAGGTTACTGGCGCCCTGAGATGCGTCGGCAGGGGCTCCCAGCCCGGCCCCTCTCTGGCCTCGGGGGGCGGCTGTGCTCCAGCTCCGAGTCCGCACTAAAGCTTCCTCGGCCCGTCAGAGTCTCTAGGTGGCCGCGGCCTACCTGCGGGCCTTGCGCACGGCCTGCTGCCCAGGTGCGTCGGGGCGGCCGCACGGAGAGCTCTAGTGCGGGGTCTGTGGCCGGAGTCCGGATGCGTGTGCCTCCAAATGCTGCAGCCAGGCCGGTCCCCTCCACGCTGCTCCGTGCGGAACGCTGAGGGGCCCGGGAGTTCTGAATTCAAGCCTGGCCTTTCACGGAAATATAAGGGTAGATTGTGAGGGTCAAGGGATACAAGATCCTGCTGGGTCTCTAGTCACACGCTGCGGAGGTTTGCATGTGCACCTCCGGCCAGGCCCGCAGACGTCGGGGGCAGGCACGCCGGGGACTCCCCGCGGCGCCCGGAGGGTCTGCGGCTTAGCTGCGCGCAGCCAGGAAGGGCCTCCGTTGGGCTAAGGCCCAGGATGGAGACGAGAGGAGAGGCCGTGCGGGGAGGGGGGGTGCAGTGGGCGGCGAGGCCACGGGAGGCGGGTGGGGGCGGGTGCCCGGAGCGCGCTCCCCGGGCAAGTGGACGACCCTCCCTGAGACCCCGACCCTCTACCCATGAAAGGCGGCAATAATCCCGCCTCGTGGGACGGTGCCTGGTACGTGCCACATGCTCAGCGAGTGCTGGGCCGCTCTCTGCCGCTGCTCTCTGCCGCTCCTTTTACTTTTTGGGCCATTTCCTGGGCGGTTCTCGCCTCTGCAAGGTTGTGGGTGGTGCCCTGTTGCCCCTCGGCCGTGCCTCCTCGCCCCTCACGTGTGGGTGGGAGGCCAAGGCTAGGACCAGGTGCTTTTTGTTCGAGGGAGAGACCTGGGCACTAGCTGCTGCAAAGCAATTTGAATGCAAATGTTCCCAGCGGAAATACAGGAAGGAACTGGGCCGGGCCTGGCCAGACGCTCGCCTCCCGGGGTCTTTCCGTCTTGGCTGCAAGGCTGGGCCGGCCCACCCCCAGCGCTGCAGCCCGTCGGGGCAGGGGGTTCCCGGGCAGGGGAGGACTCAGGATCATGGAACCCTAGACGTCGGAATCAGCCCAGGTCCGGTCCGTATAATCTGTAGGTGAAGGAGCTGAGGGGAGGGAGGGAAGGTGGCATTCAAGGTCTCCCCCCAAATACGTGGGCGGACTTGGGATGAGAGCCCAGGGGTCTCGGCCTTTGCTGCCGGAATTTCCTCCAGTGAGGAGCCCCGAGGTGTTCCGTGCTTGATGGAGCGAACAATGGGAAGTCTCGGGCCCTTGGATCCTTCTAGAAGCCGCCACTCATCTCCTTGTACCTGGGGCTCATATCCTAGAGAAGACACCTTCTCCCCCTCCTGGCTTAAGGTTTGGAAGTCTTGCTCAGCAAGAAAGCCCTTGTGTTCCCCCGGCCTCCGGTGGGGGCTGCCGTGAGCCATGAGCGGCGGCCTCCCCGGGTGCAGCCTGCGGCAACCGGCCATGCGCGCCCGTATCTGAGGACCCAGACTCTTACGCGCTCGGAAGCGTGAGAGGACTGCACGGGGAGCCGCCGTAGAGCAGATACGCTAAATCCTCTGGGTCGGGTGCATTTTCAGGATTTGAAACCCCAGACGTCCCTGGGGGGCGGGGGCGTGTGTGTGACTCGCCGGAGGACTCGGGACCCTTCTCTCCAGGGTGTTTAGTCCCACAGTCTGCTGGGCGAGGAGCAGGGGGCACTGAAGGGCACACACCCTGCTCCTCCCTCGGGGACGGGGACCCCGCAGCCCAACGGCAGGCTGTAGGGCCCTCGGCTAATGTGCCTGCGCCTCCTGCCGCGCCCCACTGCCCGCGTCTTCCCGGGCATCTCGAGCCACCCTCCTGCTAGGCTCCGGGGGCTGCTGGATTGCCACAGCGCACAGGCTTCTAATTAAACTAGTTAATCATGCCCGCTCCCTTCTGCAGCATCCTCACTGCTCCCCAAGCACCGCTTGGAGGGAGGGAGGCTGCTGAGCCCGGCACGGGAGGCCCCGCTTGGCTTCCAGGCCCTGCTTTCTGGGCCTGCGGTGGTGACTGTCTCCTCGGCCGTGAAGCCGTGTCACCGGTGCTCCTGTGCAGCCGCACCTGCTTCGGTGCTGCCCACGCACGCTGGTGCGGCATCCAGGATGGGAGAGAAGGGCAGCTCTGACGGCTCCTCGCTGCCGCCTGCTGCCGGGTCCTTCATTGAACGCTGATGAGGGGCCTCGGGGCCGTTAGAATGGAGCCGAAGGGCCGCCTTGCTCTACTCGAGTGAGGGGACAAGCGGGGAGTGTGATTGGGAACCGCGTCCACTTGCAGCTCTGAGGCCCCAAGGCCCAGGGATGGGACGGGACGGGTCGGGAGGAACAGGGCATCCCCGAGGCCCGCCCACCCGCCCGCGGTTCTCATCTCTTGGCCTCCTGTCTTCCAGGTGGTGGAGGAGTCCTCCTTCCTGACTCTGGACATGCTGGAGTCCTGTTTCCCTTACGTCCTGCTTCGCAATGCCTACCGGGAGGTGTCCCGGGCCTTCTACCTGAACCGAGTGGCAGCCAGTACCCACTGAGGGGCCCTTCGGACCCCCTAACCCCGTGACACTATAGCCGTTTATTCGAGGGATGGATGGGCCCGGGAGCCGGAGCTGAGGAACGGACGACACGCGGGGGACAATCCAGGGACGCGGGGACGCGGGGCAG
This sequence comes from Canis lupus baileyi, assembly GCF_048164855.1. Taxonomy (NCBI): domain Eukaryota; kingdom Metazoa; phylum Chordata; class Mammalia; order Carnivora; family Canidae; genus Canis; species Canis lupus. The sequence continues at coordinate 806,460 of NC_132862.1, read as the reverse complement.
GCTGGCCGGGGGTGCGGGTGGGGGGCGGTCTGCGGGAAAAGTCCGGGAATTGGGGCCACGTGCGTGCAGTTTTGCCGCGAGAGGCACGAGCGACACACGGGTACGTTTGTTCTCTTGCGGTGACAAGCGCTTGAGCTGCGACCGGCACGGGTGTCTCGACCTTCATCACCATTCCGAGGATGGTGCTGGCGGGCAGGGATGATCCATCATCATATTAAAGCATAATGAGCTTATAATCCTCCCACTGGAGCTGCTATTGTCTCCTGCACATTCATTAGGACGATTATCTCCTCTCTTCCTTTCCCGAACGTGTTCAGCAAACCTCCAGCTGGCTCCTCCTGCAAAGTAGGAGCAAAGGAGCTCCCCTTTCCTTGTGGGGCTCTCCCTCTGCCTCCAGCTCTGCTGCCTCCAGGGGCAACAGGTGTTCTTGAGAGACCGTCCCTGTCCCCCCCCCCCCCCTTGTAGGGAATGAGCACGAGCACCTTCTCCCATCTGCGTAGCTGTAACCCCTCCTGCTTTTCCTGTGGCGTCCCTACAACCCAGAGCAGAGGGTCAGTCTAGCTAATTCTAGGCCACGTGACAACTAATGGGATCAGAGTCAGTGGGTCTCCCTCCCAGATCACTCGGGGGTACTCTCCCTCCTATCCGGAGCCACTAGTTTAACCCAAATCCCCTTGTCATCCTGGGTACAGCTGTTGCTCCAGGCAGGGATTTCTCCCCTAGATCTTAAATTTCATAGACCTCATTAGATTATAGGGCCCTGAGAGTGGGTATACTTGAGGGAGTACAAGCTGTTTCAACTCAGCCCTTTTCTGCACTAATTAGAATTTCGAGTGTCACAGTGCCTGGGGCGTTCAGGATAGCACTGAACCGGATTTGGTGAACTCGGCGGGCGGCAGGACGCAGCGGCCCCGCCCGTCCCCTCTGCGCCCCCGTGGCCGGGGAGAACTGGAGCGACAGACCCGGTGTCACAGGTCCAGAGCGGTTGAAAGGGGCATACGCGATTAACCAGTTGATTGATTAGGGTCACGTCCACCCTCCCACGATAAAAAGGAAGCAATTGTTGGTTTTCCACAAAACCATCGGGGGTTTCTTAAAGCCGTGTGACCGCTGTTTTGGCCTTTTGTGTGCATGTTTGATCTTTTTTTTTTTTTTTTTTCCTCAAGACCCGGGCTTAGTCAATACTTTTTTTATTTTTTTTTTAACTCGGTACTCCTCACCGATACGTCAGTCTTTCTCAACCATGAGTGGTCCTTAGGGCAGAAGCAGCAGAGCATCCAGCTTCCTGGCTGCGGAGCACATTACGTTCTCGAGGAGTGATTCAGGGTCAGGCCTTTGGAGGCTGAGGGCAAAGTTGATGAGGATGAAAGGGCTCGGGAGCCTCTTAGCAACTCTTCCTAGGCCCTTCTCTCTCCGCTGGGATCTTATCCTTGACATGGAGACCCTCTTCCACGTACCTGTAGAGCTCCTTGAGAGGAGTCTCCCGGAGGACCGCAAGACACGTTGCTGCAGGGGAAGAGAGGGTAGACCTGATACATTTTTTTTTAATTAAAATTTTTATTGAGGGGATCCCTGGGTGGCTCAGCGGTTTAGCGCCTGCCTTTGGCCCAGGGCACGATCCTGGAGTCCCGGGATCGAATCCCACGTCGGGGTCCCTGCATGGAGCCTGCTTCTCCCTCTGCCTGTGTCTCTGCCTCTCTCTCTCTCTGTGTGTCTCTCATGAATGAATAAATAAATAAAATCTTTAAAAAATAAAATCTTTAAAAAATAAATTTTTTTATTGAGAGAACGGTGCCTGGCTGGGCACCGATCTCAGGGTTGTGAGTTCAAGTCCCATGTTGGGCATAAAGCTTATAAAAAATATATAAAAAAATTTTTTTTTTGAGATAGTTAATCCACATGTACTTATAAGAAACAACAGAGACATTGTGTCAACCAAAAAAAAAAAAAAAAGCACACAGAGAGAGCTTCTATACCTTTACCAGTTTCTCCCGTAGGTGACATCTTGCGTAACCATAGTGTACTCTCATTACCGAGATGCCGACTTCCATATATGCCATATATATATATATATATATAATGGAATACTACTCAGCTATCAAAAAATGAAATCTTGTCATTTGCAATGACATGGATGGAACTAGAGGGTATTATGCTAATAATAGCATGTCATGATCTAATCCAGATTCCCCAGTTTTACTCACACTCCTTGCTCTGTGTATATGTATTTAGTTCCGTAACAGCGTTTTCACGTGTCGGTTTGTGCCGTATCTCACCACCACGGTCAAGATACAGAACAGGTTAGTCACCGCAAGGATCCTCACGTTGCTTTTTTTTTTTTTTTTGCAACCATATTCCCTTCCCCTTCCCTTCCCCTTGGCAGCAGAGATCTGTTCTCCTTTTCTAGTTTTTTTTTTTTTAATTTATTTATTACAGTCACACAGAGAGAGAGAGAAAGGCAGAGACACAGGCAGAGGGAGAAGCAGGCTCCATGCACCGGGAGCCCGACGTGGGATTCGATCCCGGGTCTCCAGGATCACGCCCCGGGCCAAAGGCAGGCGCCAAACCGCTGCGCCACCCAGGGATCCCTGTTCTCCTTTTCTAAAACGTTGTCATTGCAAAAAAAAAAAAAAAAAAAAAGTCATTGCAAGCAGCATCTTTTTTTTAATTTTTAAAATTTTTACTTTTTTTACTTTTTTATTTTTTTTAAGCAGCATCTTTTTACAGACCTGCAATTACACGCACGTTTCTCTAAGATGCGTGCTTTTTCGAAGTGCTCTCACATCCTTTATGACAATTCTGCAGGGGAGCCAGGGAAGGCCTCCCTGTTTTAGGCCAGCACACAGATTCAGAGACGTTTAATGATTTAATGAGGGTCACACATTTAGCAGTACATCTAGATCCGGGACCACGTCTGATGCCAATCCCTTGGATCATTTCTACCTGACCAGACTGCTCGGCCATCTGGGAAGACTTGGTTGTTAGGATCCCGAGGCTCCAGAATGAGCACATAGGAGGAGGTGAGGGCACGATGGCTTTACCACCTGAAACAAGAAGTGAGTGTCTAGAGGTGAAGGGACGGGTCCCGTGAGGGACCCATGAGCATTTCATGGACGCGTAGGGACCCTATGCTTTCTTGACCAGGAGGGCCTCCGACCCCTGACAGCTGGGGACGCAACCAGCTGCTCTCACATCCCCGGCTTGTTTTATTTACGCCTTAAAAGGAAGTGAGGACCGGGTGCGGGGAGAGAGTCTGACTCTGATCGTTTTGTCTTGCAGGCAAGAGTAGGTTCCAGCCTCAGCAGTTTCATTAGTGCCGTGGTTTCAGTAGAACCTCCATTAGCTGTGTGCGGCGATGAGATGGAACGCCCCCTCCCACCAGGCCCGGGGTGACATGCTGGCAGCCGAGCTCCCTTTCCTCTGGGCGGTGCCACGCAGCTCCCGCGACCCAGGTGGTTCACGGAGCGGCCGGGCCTGGCCCGGGGCTGTCACCTGCGGGCCTCCGCCTGCCAGGGGGAGAACAGCGGCTGCTGGGCGCCGGGGCCCAGGAGGGAAGGAAGGCCTCTCTCCGTTCTTCTCCAACAAAGTTTGACTCCGAGAAGAAGCTGGCACATGGCTGAAATGCACTCACGAGGTTGGGGGAAGACTGTGCCTCCAGTCCCCTCCCTGGGCCTCCCGCTCCTCCTAAGTACCTGTCATCAAAAGAGATGAAGATGAGCCCCCCTCAGCCCCCACACCTCCGTGAGTTGTCAAGTACTCTCCCTCCCACCTGAGCAGGAAGCGGGAGCACAGGCCAGGCTGCAGGGTGAGGAAGCCAGAAGTTAACTTGAGCTGAGTTTGCAGCTCTGGAGAGATTGAGGAGCAGGCTCTTCTCCTGTCACTTTGGAAGGAGAGGATGGTGAGGCCGCCCCTTTAAATAGCATTCCCGTGGGAGGCACATCACATCCATCCGTCACCGCTGCCAAAGCATCATTTTTGGTCTCTATCAAACTGCCAGCTGGTTGGGAGGCTAGTGGGGTTCGGGGAGTGAGGAGGCAGGGGCTCCAAGGGGCAGGGGCAGCTCGGAAGGCACGAAGGAGAGAGACGAGTGAGGCTGGCAGAGGCAGCCTGGGAAAGCGGGGGTGGGGGGGCAAGAGGACAGGGAGGGAACAGCCGTGGTCTTTAGAGCCTATGGATGGAGCAGGCAAATGGGGTTCCTATCTGTGAGGAGGTGGGGGAGACAGACGGGGGATGAAAGTGCCAGAAGGATGGGGTTGAGGTCAAACACCGGGACAGGTGACTAAAGGAGAAAGAGAGCCACAGGATGGAAAAGCGCGGGGAGGAGGAGGAGGGTGGAGGCTTGGCCCGGGCTGGGCGCTGACCCTCTGTGGGACCATCACTTCCCTGGGCTCGGTTTTCCCCTTTGTTGAACGCAGGGGGCTGGGCTAGATGGACTCTAACGTGTCTTTCATGAATAACCTTTGCTTTGCTTTGGTGAATTTTCCTTTTCTGAAAATGGGGCAGGGGCTGGGGGCCCGGGGCCGCAGGGTGGGATCTGCCGCCGCGCTGACGAGGCCCGTGGAGGTCCCCCTGGAGGTACACCTCCCGCCCCTTTTCCGCCTCTCTTAGTTTAAATATCTGCCTAATTTGGGCAGCTCCTTAACGCTGATGCTCATTTGCAATTCTTTTGTAGCTGCCAGCCCATTCTTTTCCAGTTGTTCGGGAAGGTGATTGCTCCAGGTTGGAGAGCTGGGGTGTGTGGGAGTCCGACGGGGTCTCAGCTGCAGCTTTGTCTTGGCGGGGGCTCCTCCCGGGCGAGGAGGGGAGAGCGGCTCCCAGGCACACGCCAGAGGCCCCGCGGGCCAGGTGCCGCAGGCTGTCCGCCTCTCCTCCTGCTGGCCCTGCTGTCCCCTCCGTGGGGGCCTCTGCGGGGAGCGGTTCTGCAGGTACTGGGCCGTCCGGGTCTGGGGTCCGAAGGCCTGCCCTGACCCGATCACCTACCTTAGAGGCGATTCTTTTATGTTGGACGTCTTTACCCGCCACTTCGCCTCTGCTCCTTTCTCCCCGGTTGCCTGGGAAGGGGGGACCCTCCCCCCCGACATTTGGAATGGAGTGAATACCTTCTCCTGACCACCCCTCCTTCCAGCCTCCAGTCCTCCAAGTTACAAGTCCCATCCCGGGATTCTGGATCAGAGGCCTGTGTGCGACCAGGACCTAGGGGACCGGCACCTCCCGCATCTCCACTCTCCCTTCGCAGAGGATTTCCCCACCCGGCTGAGGTAGGTGGTGATGGAGGCAGGAGAACAAGTGTAAGGGCTCCCGGGGCGCTTGGGGGCCGAGCTCCGGGGGGACTGGGCCGCTGGGGGAGGCTGTGCGCCCGCCGCGCCGTGCTGGGTCCTGAGCGGCCGCGTCCCTGGTGCCCAAGGCGGACCGCGGGGCCCTGGGGCTGGGCGGGCGGCGGCGCGGGAGCCGGGAAGGAGCCTGCCCCCCCAGCTGTCCTGCCCCGGGGAGCCCGAGGCTGGGAAGACGGTCCCGCCGGCCGGGGAGGGGGGCTGGAGGCCCAGGGAGGCCGGCGGGGACCCGCGGGGCCAGCGGGTTCGGGACCCGGGGCGCGGGCGCACCTGGGGCTGCGCTCAGAGGCGGGGGCGCACGGGGGCGCGGGGATGCGCGGAGCCGCACGGGCGCACACGCGCGCACACACGCCCGGGCACACGCGCGCACACCCGGGCGCACACCAGGCGCGCGGACACCCAGACACGCGCGCACACACGGACACACACACGGACGCGCGCACACCCAGGCGCAGAGCCAGACGCGCGCACACACCCAGACAGGCGCGCACCCCGCACCCCCTCCCTCCCACCCCTGCGTGCCCGCCCGCGGCGCCGCTCCTGCGTGAGCCCCGCGGCCCTGCGGGAGGCGCGGGGGAGGGGGATCGCCCGCAGGGGGGAGGGGGAGGGGGAGGCGGGGCGGGGGGCGGGAGGCGGGGCGGGGGGCGGGCCGGAGCCGCAGCCGGGTGCACCGCGCGCAGGGGCCGGAGCCGCAGCGGGGCCGCGGCCGAGCGCAGGGGCCCGGGGCCGGGGCCGGGGCCGGGGCCGGGGCCGGGGACCGCCTGGTGGCGGCGCCGCGGCGGGGAGGGCGGGGGCGCGGAGGGCGGAGGCTGAGCCGCGGCGCCCTGCCCCGACCCAGGCGAGGCCGAGCATGGAGCTGTCCCCGCGCAGCGCGGCCGCGATGCTGGAGCCCGACTGCCCGTGCCCCCTGGAGCTGAAGTCGGCCCCCAGCAAGAAGATGTGGATCAAGCTGCGGTCGCTGTGAGTCCCGGCGCGGGGAGGGGCCGGCGGGGCCGGGGGACGGGGGGGGGGGGGGGGGGACACCCTCGCACACTCGGGGGCAGGTCGCCGCGGCGCCGCCACCTGTGCGGGCTCGCGCGGGGCCGCCGCTGACTCACACGCACCCGTGTGCAAGGCCGTGCGGACGCCGGGTGCACATCACACGCGTGTGCGCGAGCGGCCGCGGGAGGCACGGCTGTGCGGAGCGCACACAGCTGCAGCGGAGCGCGCGGGGATGCTCGGGCCAACCTGTGGGTCCCCAGTGTCCGCCGGCACCGGGGTTTCTGCCCCCTGCACCTGACGGGGTGGGGCCGGGGTGGGGCCGGGGTGCCCACACCTGAGCTGCTCCTGCTCCGGGGCTGGACACCGTGGGCAGCTGGGATCTGGACGAGGTCCCCGGGAGCGGGGAGCTGGGCGCTGGGAAGGGACCTTGGCTGACAGGCCGGGCGACGTCAAAACCCTTTTGTGGCTGTAGGGTCTCCCAGGGATCTCCAAGCACCTTTAGGCATCTTTTCTTGTTGTTGCAGGAGGAGGGCATGGGGGGGGGGCGGATGACGGGTAAACAGGCCACCGAGGGACTCAGGTACCCCATACTCCCGTCCCAGGGGACGGAAGCAACTTTTCTTTCTGTTCCCCAGAGAGGGAGATGAGTGGGTCACAGTCAACCCATGCAGCACGTTCATCTCCCAGGGAGCCGCCATCCAGGAACCTCCGCAGTCTGTGGATTCCTAATCAGACAAGGGGGGAAGGTGCCCGTCCCCCTGATGCAACTCCCAGCAGTCCCGGGAAAGAGGCTGTAGGGGTTCAGGGAGGCACTGCGGGAACCATAGCCCCGAAACCCAGTTCCTCCCCATCATCCTGAAGAGTGAGCACTGAAGCTCTCCGTGTCTGGGTCCCGGTGGAGGGAGACAGGTGGCAGGAGACGACGCATGGAGGCTCACGACTGTTTTGTTTTTAAAATGCTTCGCCCGTGCTAATAAGATGACGCCCGGCCATTGGGCGGGTGGGTCTGCTTAGCGAGGCCTTAGGGACAGCCGGGGCCCGGTGGGCAACACGGCTCGGCATCCAAATTGTGCTTCTCGGTTCCTGTCCTTTGCTGCCTCCAGCCAATGCAATTTGCCGGGCTCTGTGAAGCGCAGCCTTGGAATGAGTTCTGGGGTGAAGAAATGGAAAGCCGGATTGAATTGATTTTTGTTGGGAGGAGCACTGAGCGATTCTTGATGGAAAACGATGCTCTGTTAACGGTAACGAAGCTTGGGGCGGGTGACCGGTAAGGAAGTGGTGGAAAGGCAAAGAAGGGAGCTCGGGGACTATAAATGAGAGAATTCAAGGTGTCCCAGGGATGCCCCCGCTGCCCCCGGCCTCCCGCCCCTGGTCTATTCTTTCCTTGCCTCCATTCCAGGTAATGAGTGGGCCCTGCAAGGGCAGGTTTGTGCCTGTTTCACTGTCTCCCATACCTTTTTAACCAAAAGTCTCTCCTGGAAGCAAATTCCCATTTCTTCCTTCAGTATGAGAAGTGCTCAATGGCGAGAGAAGAGGATCCCCAGAGGAGACGTTGAAACCCAGGGAAAGAAGGGAGTAGAGGCAGCTGCCCCTACGCAGTGCGTTAGCTGAGATGTCCTTACAGGAGATGGGGCTGGACAGGGGTCACTGAGCTTACGGACTGAATTATTCCGGCCTTCGCTTACTTTAGCTGTCTGGTCCTTAAGTGCTAGCTGCGTGTAATAACTCACGCGGAGAAGTCTCATTTCCATGTTATTAATCTGCAGGAATAGATTCTCAATCTCACTGTCCCAAACTAGACAAAGATTTCGATATCAGGGTAGACCCCTGATAGTTGATGGATTACTGGATGGGGCCGTTTGAATATTGGGGAGGCCTTAGTGAGGGGATAGGGCGACGGATGCCATTATCTCATGGCTGGAGACTGAGTAGAATGAAGACGTACACCTAAAGGCCTCGATTCCCCTACACAACATCTCCTATCTCCCCGCCCCCCCCCCCAACAACCCTTTTAATCTCTAATCTGGGACATCTAACCTAGCTCGTCTTCAGGGAGCCTGGGTCTGGTGCTTTTGCCTCTGGTTAAAAAGCCCATATTAATATAATTTTGTAGGGCAGTTTCTTCTTGGGAAGGGCATCCAGGAATCCCGTTTCCCACAGTAGGACTCGGCCAAAGATTAATTCAGAATCTGGAGCATATGAGCTGAGGAGTCTCTAGCTATGGGATGTCGCCTCTACCTAGCAGGAAAATCTTCCTACCTAAGCAGACTCGTAAGTGGGGGCGTGAGAGAGGCTGGGCTAGGGAGTCTGGAGGTGATGGGGTGAGCAGAACGAGCATTTCGAACCCTCAGATGAAGGATTTAACCGGGCTGCCTACGCTTCTCTGAGACCAGAGGGCTTTGAGGGGTGTAGGGGAGGCTCCGTAGCACGGGGCTTTCTGCGTCTTCTGTGAATCAAGAAAATCTGCAAACAGAGATTGTCTCGCCGTCCTTGGCTCATTCATTCACTCAGCATCTATTAGCTGGGTGCCTCCTGAGCTGGAGGCTGGGGTATGCTGGTGGGCCTCGTAGGCCCCGTCCCCGCTCCTGTGGGGCATATGGTCTGGTTCAGATCCGTCAAGTGGAGTAGAGAGTGGACAAGGCACCCTGTTCCTCTCTTTGCTACATCCACATCCATCCAAGCAGTAAAACTCTCCCTCCATCATTCCTGCCTAATCTTTTCCTTTGGCGGAGTGGGCCGGGGGCTTCACACGCACGGGAATCCTTTCTCCCAGGATGCCACAAGCATCGCTTTCTTCCCCCTGCCCCAGTTTCTCCTGGAATTTTACAGACAGAACTCCCTTTTCCTTTGGGGTGGTGTGCACACAGTCCCTTCCTCTCCTCCTCCCCTCACATGGTACTCAGGACTCCTGAGGGCTCGGCCACTTGTCCCAAGCTGTGGCTCAAGGTCATTACAGCTGAGCGGGAGCGAGGGCCCAGCTGGGGATTATTTTGGCTCGTCTTTGTTTTAACCGAGTCTGGTGCGGAACCTGAAACGGAACAGGCACTCGAGAAACGCCGTTTCTCACAAAGGGGTGAGCAAACGACTTCACGGTCACCCGTGTATATGACGCCGAGCCCAGGTGTGGCTCTGATTCTGCGGTGCGCGTGCTCCTGTTCGTGGGCGGAGGGGGGCGGGTCGCAGGAGATGGGGGGAAATGGAAGAAAAGGAGGCCGTGTTGCCTTCTGAGAGGCTGATGTTCAGAGGGTACGGGGTCTGAGGACTCGGGCCGGAGCCTGGAGCTGAAGGAGTTACAGACAGGACGCGCAGCCGTTACGTGGACGTGTGCACGACACGCGTCAGGATGAAACCACGAATGCCTGGCATGTACACATACGTGTCTGGGTGAAGGTCGGCGTGCGGGCGGGGGACAGCTTGTGGCCTCGGAGCTCCGTGACGACATCTCTGTGTTCAGGCTTATGAATGGCACGCATGATGAGAAGCGTGTAGGGGAGGCCTGCGCGCACCCGGGCACCTGAGCCCGTCCTATGCGCGGACGAGAGGGTGTGCGTGGCCCTGTGTGTGGACTCTGACTTCATGTTCCCACGTCTGGGAGCCACGGAGTGTCTCCGAGTCTCAGTTCCTCACTGGATGCCTCGCGTAGGAGAGCGAGTCTTAAATGATAAAGTCGAGTGTTTTCCGCACTGGAGAGCTTGCTCCCTGGGAGGCAGGGGGTGGGGAGGGAATGAGAGGCTCGGAGGGGAGACCGATAAAGACCAAGAGGCAGGGCTGTCGACCGCCCAACAGATTTGAGGCCTGGTGTCTGGGCCACCACTCTGGGGAGTCCCGTTGACCGGGCGCCGTCTGGAGGGGCGGGGCGGGTGTCTGGGCCTGGAGAGCGGAAGGCGGAGGGGGGCTACCTGCAAAGGATGTGCACTGAGGTCGGAGGAAAAAGGAAGGACTTGCCCCTGTCACCCCTTTCCGCGGTGGTCAGACCCCAGGGGAGAGGGCGGCTGCAGCTCTAGGCCCTGGTGGGCGTGGGGAGCCCAGGGGCTGCCACTGGTGAATCCGGGAATGTCGGAGAAACTGTCCTCTGGCATCGATCCCGAGTGTCTGGGCCTTGGGGGGGACATGAGTAGGGATGCCACATGCTGCTTTAGAGAATCTCAAAAGTCCCTTAGAACCCAAACCCAAACGTCATTTTGTTGGCCCAGAAGCCCCAGGAGGCCACCTAGAAAGACCGAGAGAGGAAAGTCCACCATGGAGGTTGCACTTGTCACTTTTGCCGGGAGGCAGGTGAGGTGGCTCGGGGTGGGTCCCACTGGCCCTGGGAGGCCCGCGGGAGACCCGCGGGAGAGGGAGAGGCTGGACTTCCCTGGAGCCCTGCACCTGCCCGCGGTCCAGGGAGCTCCTGAAGTCAATGAGGTGAGCGGCCTCGCCTACCTTCCCTGGGGCGGAGGAGCGGGGACCCTTGAAGCGCATCTTTCCCTCTCCTTTGAGTCTCTCCAGGAATCCTCGAGGGTTTGTTTCCCGCCTCTCTGCTCCCTCTGCTTTCCCGTCTCTGGTTTTTCTTGCGCCCTTGCTCCCCGTCCCTCTCCTCTGTTCCCATCTTGCCCTGCTGGGCTGCAGTTGCTCCTCTCTTGTCCCACTTCCTCCCTCCCTATTCCTTTGGACGTGGCCTCTCTGGCCTTCCCTGCCCCCACCCCGCACCCCTTTCTCAGCTTGGCCTGGAGCCGGGAAATGCCTGGGCCTCGCCCCCACCCCACGTGTGATGCTGGCAGCACAGGGTGAGGCACAGGGTGTCTGCGACCCCCGGAGGATTCTTTCTGCAAGGCCTTTGTTTTGCCTTCTCGGTGACCTCACCTCCCAGCCGCCCTGGGGAGGAAGCCAAGTCATTGCCTTCTGCTCTCTGGGGGGCTCCTCTTCTCAGGTGCGGAAGCTGGGTAGCTACTTTCCAGCTCAGGATAGCAGCAGAGGAAAAGGGACAAAACCAGGGCAGCAGGTGGGGTGCAGGTGAGGTCCCCGAGAGACTGGGAGTTGTTAGATAATGAGATGGTCCCCTCCGGGAGGAAGACGTAAGGGTCCTGGGGAACTGGGAGGGCACCGGGGGTGCTGACTGGGGCAAAGATCGGAATCGAGGGTGAAGGAGGCTCCTGGGAAGGGGAAGGGAAGCGAGTGAGTTGTTGTCCTCCGTGTAGGGGGGTCCCTGCTGGCCGTGCTCTTGCGGCTCTGTCCCAAGCCCCCCCATCCCGCACCTGCTCCTCTCCCCTGCGCTCCCGCTGCATCTGTGTGGCTCTGGGAAGGAAACATCAGGTTCGGATTCTGCATCAGCATCCCAGACCTGGCCCGAGTCCACCGAGGGAGCTGTGACGGGGTCGTGGCGGGGGGAAGGGCAGGGTGGGGCCTGGGGGGGCCTGGAGGGCCCTGGGGCTGGAGAAGAGCTGGGAAGGGGTGCTGCAGGTGGTGCTGCTGGGCGCAGCCGGGTTCCTGGGCCGGTGGATTCCGCAGCTGCAGAGAAGTCAGCTTTGCCAACAGCTACTGTGGCTGCAGTGGCAGGATCAGGCTGCCAGCTGGCGTTGGCCCCGTGCGGTGTTGGGAAGGGAGCTCGGCCTCCAGGGGCTTCGTGGTTCTCCTGCGGGCAGGACCTGGGGGCTAGAGCAGCACCACCCCCCTAGCTCTCCATGCCCACCGCCTTTGGAAACTTCTGGGGCCTGGGCTGAGCGAGCACACGTGCCAGCAGCGTTGCCAGGCTCCCTGAACCCTCACTGTGTCTCTGCTAAGCAGGAGCTTTAGAAATTCCAGTCCTAAAGAAATATCATAAATCAGAGTGCACCAGATTCACCCCAAAGATGTCTTTGTCCTGCTTGTTCTCCTCCTTTCTGGTTTTTTTTTTTTTTTTTTTTTTTTTTTGAGTTGCCAAGAAAATTTCCTGTCGTTTTAATTGCAGCAAGATGGAGTAAAGATAGACATGCGGGAGAACTTCCTGAAAAGTTCACGGAGGTTAGAACGTGACCTTCCTCTGATGAAGGAGAAAGCCGCCCTCCTCCCTTTAGCGTCAGGGTAGGGGCGAGTTGGGCAGGCGGCGAGCTAGTCAGAGAGGGTGACCTTGCCCCCGGCAGCCGGACCCAGACATCCGACAGCCTAGGGTCTCCAACCGGCAGGAATCCGAGAGCCATAGAATGTTAGCAGAGGGGGAAGGTGCTGCCCAGGGACGCTGGTTGGGTGGGGCCGGGGCTAGGTCTCGCCACACCTGCCGCCAGTCCCCCAAGCTTCCCCTCCCTCTCCCGTCCCAGGCCTCCTCCAACATCTGCTGGGCCCCTGGAGCCGACGTCCGCTGGAGCATGTGCTGGGTGCGCTTTGGAGGCCGGTTGGTGGTGGTGGGGGGGCAGGGGATGGCAGTTGGGGAGCAGAGCCGGGAGGGGGAGCGGGGACGCGGGAGCCCGAGGGACCTCTTCTGCGCTGCGTCCCGTCCCGGGGGCCTCCTCTCTCCCCAGCGTCCCCTGGGCTTTCTTGCCCCCCCCCCAGTCCCTCCCTCTCGTAAGGGCTCAGGTCTAAGGCTGAGGGACCCTGGGTGCGGGCCGGGGGCCGGGATATCTGGGGTCCGTAGTCCGGACGAGGCTCAAGCTGTTTGGCCGACCCTGTTCCTCGCTGGGCCGTTGCTAGGCCAGCTTCTGGGCGGGCAGGTTGGGGGGAGCCACCCCCCCCCCACCTCGCCGCCGTCCTTCCCAGGCCCTCTCTGGCTCTCTCAGATCTCCCCTCTTTCCCTCTCTGCCCTCTTGTCCCTCCGGCCCCCTCCTCTCCCTCTGCTCTCCCCGTTTCTGTCCTTCCCACCCGTCCTCCATCCCCCACCACCCCCCTCTGTCCAGGCCCCCCCCCTCATGGCACCCCGGCTCTGCCACCAGGGGGGCTATTTTTAATTCTGGAGCCACCCCCGCCACGGTGCCCAGCCAGCTGCCAGAAGGGAGGCTGCCCGCATAGCAGTGGGAAGCAGGGGGTGAGGGGAGCGGCGGGGCCGGGCAGGGGGAGGGCGTTCCGGGGGCTCTGCGCGTCCCCCCTCCTTCCACTGCCCCGTGGCCACTGTGGGATAAGGAGCCAGGGACGAGCCCTAGACATCCGGAGAGGTGGCAGGGTCACCGGGGCACTTCCACCCCAGAGGTCCTGGGTACGAGGGTTCATGGAGGACCCGCCGTTTGCTGAGCAAACGAGATAAGGGGTTGGACTAGGAGTCATCTGTGGCATTGACGCATCGCTTCATGGCTCCCAAGGGGCTCTCGTGCGACCTCGGCGGGTCCTTGTGTGCATTCTGTGAAGCACATACTATTTTCCCATTTCATAGACAAGGAAATGGGCTCCGCGCGTCCTGCCCAGGGTCACACATGATGATAAAGTCTAGGCAAAAGTCTTCTGATTTTATTTATTTTTTAGTTTTTAAAGATTCTATTTATTGGGATCCCTGGGTGGCGCAGCGGTTTGGCGCCTGCCTTTGGCCCAGGGCGGGATCCTGGAGACCCGGGATCGAATCCCACGTCGGGCTCCCGGTGCGTGGAGCCTGCTTCTCCCTCTGCCTGTGTCTCTGCCTCTCTCTCTCACTGTGTGCCTATCATAAATAAATAAAAATTAAAAAAAAAAAAGATTTTATTTATTTATTCATGAGAGACACGGAGAGAGGCAGAGACCCGGGCAGAGGGAGAAGCAGGCTCCCTGCAGGGAGCCCGACGCGGGACTCGATCCCGGGACCCCAGGGTCACACCCTGGACCAAAGGCAGATGCTCAGTCGCTGAGCCCCGCAGGCGTCCCAAGTCTTCTGATTTTAATTCATGTCCTCTTTCCCCTGGATTTAGGTGATTTCTTTGGTTCTTTCGATTTCTGAGATTTTGGCACCTTGAGATCAGCTGGTGAATCCCTTCCCCAACCGCTCCCCTCCACCCCACTCCCACCTCCACCCCACTGCCACCCCCGTCCTGCTCCGTCCTCTCTGACCAGAGGCGGGGTCACGTATCCCCACTCCTGTTCTTCAGGGCTCTTGGGGAATGCTGGGCCTGCGCCTGGGCCTGGGACGGAAGCATTATGGTCGTGCTCCTTGCTATTTTTAAACTAGATTTTTAGGCTAAAGGCAAACCCATGCTGGACTCTGCTGGGGTCACCCCACGTCCGCCCCGCCTCCCACCCCGGCTGGGACACAAGTGTGGTGTGTGTGTGTGCGCGGGCGAGTGGCTGTGAGCGAGATTGTTTTCCCCAGGAAGGGCTAGTGGCCGGCCGGTATCCTTTCTTGTTAGGGACGGTTAATAACGGTCATAGGCTGGGATGAGCTCGTATGGGATGCATGCGGGGTCGATGCAACACGTATTGTGTGGGGTGACGTGGGGTGACGTGGCGAGCCGTCGTTTGTCCAGCCGGCTTTTGGTTCTGTTGGGCAGGAGGGCAGAGGGATGGACAAGGTATCATCTCCAAGGCTTCTCTAGTCTAAGACGTCTGCGCTTGCGGTGGGTGGGTTGAGGTTAGTGCCTGCTTGAGGTGGGGGGGCCTGGACTGAGGGCCTGGAGTGAGCCGAGGCGGGGGGCGGCCCTGGCTCCCGATTGTTGGAGTTTCAGGCTGTGCAGGCCGCAGGCCATCGGCAGCTGCCCCCCCCACTTCTCCCCCCTCCCCAGCCCTCCAGGCAGGCCAGGGGCTTGTCCCTCACCCCCCACCCCGGGGCTCTGACTCTGGGCCTAGTCCTTTTTCTCTAAAAACACTACCGTGTGTGTGTGTGTGTGTGTGTGTGTGTGTGTGTGTGTGTGTTGGGAGCGCTGAGAAAATGAGAGGGACGCAGAGCGGGAGGGAGGGCTTCCTTTCTTCCCAAACCTGCAGCGGCCCCGCTTCGTGGCTACAGGAGTTCACTGGAGAACAACTTGTGGATGTTTAACCTCCGCTCCTGCCGCTCCTGGCGTTGCTGTCGAAGCCCACTTCCACTTGTCCCGGGTCGCAGGGAGGCTGAGAAACAGCAGGTTCCCGAACTTCATTTGTTTATCATCCTTCACGGCTTTGGCACAGCGACAAGCTTTTTAAATTTCTCTCCGCTTTTCGGGGACGGCAGTGGGGGGGGGAAGACTTCCCGTCGTAAATTCCTGGCTCTTGGTCTGTTTCTTTTCTTCCCCCTTTCTCCCGTCACCCCCCCAACCCTCCCCCCCTCCCCCGTCCCCCCTGCCACACCCTCCCGTCTGCACCCTCCCGTCTGCACCCTCTCGTCTGTACCCTCCTGGCTGGACCCTCCCAGCCGGACCCTCTGGGACCCTCCCATCTGCACCCTCCTGGCCTAGACCGTCCTGTCTGGACCCTCCTGTCTGCACCATCCTGGCCGGACCCTCCCGTCTGCACCCTCCCGGCCCAGACCTGTCTGCACCCTCCCAGCCCAGACCCTCCTGTCTGTACCCTCCCATCTGCACCCTCCTGTCTGCACCCTTCTGGCCGGACCCTCCCGTCTGCACCCTCCTGTCTGCACCCTCCTGGCCGGACCCTCCTGTCTGCACCCTGCTGTCTGCACCCTCCCCGCTGCACCCTCCCGTCTGCACCCTCCTGGCCGGACCCTCCTGTCTGCACCCTCCTGTCTGCACCCTCCTGTCTGCACCCTCCTGTCTGCACCCTCCCGTCTGCACCCTCCTGGCCGGACCCTCCCGTCTGCACCCTCCCGTCTGCACCCTCCTGTCTGCACCCTCCCGTCTGCACCCTCCTGTCTGCACCCTCCTGTCTGCACCCTCCCGTCTGCACCCTCCTGGCCGGACCCTCCCGTCTGCACCCTCCCGTCTGCACCCTCCTGTCTGCACCCTCCCGGCTGGACCCTCCCGTCTGCACCCTCCTGTCTGCACCCTCCCGGCTGGACCCTCCCGTCTGCACCCTCCCGTCTGCACCCTCCCGGGCCCGGACCCTCCCGTCTGCACCCTCTGGTCTAAACCGTCCTGTCCGCACCCTCCCGGGCCTCCCGGCCGACCCGGGAGGAAGGAGCTTGGTCCAGGGGTGTGCAGCTTGCAGCGCTCGCCCCCGCCCCTCCCCCCTCCGCCCGCCCCCTTAGCCCCGCCCACCCATTCAGCCCCGCCCCGCCCCTAGCCCCGCCCACCCGAAAGCCCCGCCCCTCCGTAGCCCCGCCCCGCCCCGGCTGACCAATCGCGGCCCCGATGCGCCTGGCCTGGTGACGTCACCCAGGCCCCTCGGGCCCACCTCGCGGGGAGCCCCTCCCGTCCCCCACCTGGGCGGGGGCAGAGCCTGGAGGCCGAGCCCGGGCGTCCCACCGCGTCCGCCCCCCAGTAACTCCCAGTCCCCCCAGTCCTGGTTTTCCAGATGCGGGAAGGGGGGGCTGGCAGTGGGAGTGACCGGCCCAACCTCTGGGGCCCAGCAGTGGCGCCCCAGGTCCCTTCCGCGGGGCGGGGCGGGGCGGGGGGGGGGGAGGGGGGACCCGGGGGCGCGGACCCGGACCCCCTCCCGCGGCTCTGGCCTCTTCCTGCCTGGCTTCTGTCCTTCCAGGTGGTGAAGGATGCCTGGGGGGGCGGGGGGCCCTGCTCTGGGCCCAGGGGCTCTGCAGGCCTCACCCTGGGGGGACTTGCCCTCCCGCAGGTTCGGGGGAGGCCCTGGCCCCGCACCGCCCTGGCCCCCTCTCCCGGGAGGAGCCCCACCTCCTCGGAGCAGGGGGCCGGGCTGTGCTATTTCTGTCCTTTCTGGGATTCTTCTGAGAACAGACTCTTGTTTTCGGGCCGATTCCCGATTCCGATGTGAAACTTCCCCGCGGCCTCTCGCCCGTGGCTGGGCTGCCTGTCTGGTCTCCCTCGCCTTCCCCGGAGGAGCCAGGAGCTCGGTCCTGCGAGATCTGGAAGTTGGGCCCAGGCGGGGCCCTTCCCTGCAGGGGCCCTGGGGCCCCGGGGCGGATTTGGGTGCTCTGGAGCAGGACCTTTGATTCCCATGGCAAACCCTGTTCCCGTGCAGAGGAGCCACCTCCAGGGCCCCATCCTCAGGTAGGCACCAGGGCCGAGGAGGGGCGAGGGCAGGAGGAGGACAGGTCGCCTGGGGTCACCGCCGGCAGGAGGAGGGGGATGGAGACCTGGTCCTCACGTGCTGCGTGCACCTGTGCCCGCTTCTCCCCTTTCTGTCTTGCCCTTCCCTTTATCCTCCCGTTCCCATCTCCCTTTCCTTTGTGCTGCTCCCTCCTGCCCGTGGCAGACGTAGCTGTGACCACCCGCCTTCTCTCCTTCCTCACCCCGGTGTCCGTGGGACCTCACATTCCTCTGAGATCTCCTCATCGGGGCTAAGAGCCCCAAAGGGAATCAGATCCTTCTCCCAACGCCTAGCCCTGGGCCTTGAGGCTGCTCTGTCCGAAGCCCCCCACTTACCCTGGCCTTCTAGGAGTGTGGGTGCGGGAAGCAGTACGGGGGGCTTTGGAAATTGCCAGATCATCAGCCGTGATGGTCCAAAGAGACGAACTGGTGGGGGAGCTGAGCTCCCCTGGGGCGCTGGGATCATGCCTACCCCAGCCTCCCCTTCCTGCGTGCTGCCCGGAGCTGCGGCGGACTGATGCTTTCCAGGAGTCAGGGTCTGAGGCTGTTCCCAGGCTGCGGGGGCCGGGGGGGAAGGGGAAAGAAGTGGGTGTGGTGGGACAGGGCTAGGGCTGCAGGTGGAGGGGTTGTTGCGGAAGCTTCCAGTTTTCCTTCGGCCTGGGTGAGGACCTGGCCACGGCAGGGAAGTAGCACTTCCTGCAGAAGAAAGTGAGGGGAGGCCGGGCCGTGGGTCTGGGGAGCTCCCAACTCTGAAGGACTTGAGAACCGGCTGGAGAGGGCGCTGTCGGGGAGTTAGAGGCCTTGGGGGCGGGGGGTGGGGGTGGGGGGGGGTCAGCACCTGGCGCCTTCCAGCCGCCCGGGTCCAGGTCCCCTTCTTGACTCCCCATTTGTCAAATTTATTGTTTAATCTTTCTTCCCCTCCCTCACGGCTCCGTCTGGTGTCTCGGTCACGCTCGGTTCAGATTTCAACAGGAGCCATAAAAGAGCGGGGTCTGGGGTGGAGGCTGCAGAGACGCGGAGGGAAGGCTGTGTGGAAGGAAGGCGGCCACGGCCTCGTTCATCCCCGCGGGCTCTCCCTTAGGGTTGCAGAGACCCTGCCTCAGAGATCTCTGGTGAGCTGGGGAGATAGCCGCCCCTCCCCGTCAGTCTCCCTCCCTCCCTTTTATTTATCTAATGAACCTTCCCAGAGCACGTCCTGTACAGCGGCGGGATAAACGAGCCACTGTCCTACCATAGGTTGCTCAGGTCTCCCGTGGGTTCAGCACTGCTTGGGGGCAGACGATGGAGTAGGGAGCGGCGACCGAGGGGTCCCCGCCTCGCTCCGAGGGGCTTACAGCCTCCAGCTCCTCGGCCCCTCACCTGTCGTGTGCAGTTAGGCCCCAGAGGTGTGAGCGCCGGGCTTGCCGGCAACCAGGACAGCCACGTTGTGTGACCTTGGGCCAGTCCCTTAACCTCCCTCCTCGGGTGGAGGAGAGATCCTGGCCATTTTCATCGTCCCGCTCCTCCGTTGGGGGCTTCCTCATCTCGAGCCTCCAGCCACGCTAGACTCCCTCTTCTCCCGCCGGACGTGGGACGGAGAAGGCGGGCGCGCGTGTCGGAAGGCCCTGGCCTGTGAGCTGGGTGGGGCCAGCACCATCCCGGTCGGTTCATTCCCACTCACGTCACCTTTAGAGAGACCCTCTGTAGGCGTCAGGCCTTTTGCATACGTTACTTCGTGTATAAGTCATGAAATAAATAGTAGTTCTTATTAACAGCCCTTCACAGGTGGTTTATCATCATCTTCACTGTTTACAGAGGCAGGACAGAGGCTCCGAGGGAAAGGTTCTCCAACGTGGGAGTGCGTGAGAATCACCCCGGGTGGGGGTGAGCGTGTTCGCGGATCCGTGGGTCGTACCCTTAGGAATTCCGTTCCGTGGCTGTGCAGTGAGGCCTGGGGTCTCAGTGTTTCACGAGTATCCCAGGTAATTCTGGGGCCGGTGATTCTTGAGAGATGCTGAGTGAGAGTTAGTGCTTGCCCCAGGGCTCGGGGCCAGGAGGGATTCCTGCCTCCCAGGACTGTGCCCGGAGCCGCGGTCCCTGCCCGGGAAATAGGGCTGGCAGGTTCTTCCCAACTCCCGCCCTTCGTGAGGCTAATATGAGACAATGTAGGAGAAACGGGTTTTTAAAATTAAAACCCGGGGCTGGCAGCAGTTGTCAGCGACTGCGCGGCCGCATGCAGATGAGCCGCGTGGGCTCGGCCGCCCGCTGGGGCCTGAGCTGGGCGAGCGTCTCAAGATGTGGGGCGAGAGAGCGCAGAAGAGCTGTGCTGGGCCTCGCTGGGTCCAGGGAGGGCTGAGCCACGTGGACCACGAGGGCCGGGGGCTCTTCCTTCCTCTTGGGTTGTGTGTCTGCAGCCTCGAGGGCCCCTGGCCACGGGACGATGGGGGGGTGGTGCGGGGCCCGGAGGTGCAGGAACCTCTTTGCTCTGTGCCCTCGGGGCAGCTCTCTGCCCTCTAGTGTGGGGCTTCGGTCCCGCCCCCAGTGGGGCTGCAGCTGGGCCAGGCCTTCGGGAAGCAACAACCCCCCCTCCCCCCCCCCCCCCGCCCCCGGCTTTGTGGGTCAGCAGCTGCCACTCGCAGGTGGTGCAGGTGCCGTGGGACGTCCCGGAGGGGGGCGGGAGGGGGAGTCCAGAGGCTCAGCCGCTGAAGAGGCTGCGGGGCGTCCCCTTGGTCTGCTGTGCCCCCGCCCCCCCCGCCCACTTGCACATACACTGCCAGGTGGCGGCCCCTGGGTGCGGGCTGGCTCTTCCCGGCACCCCCAACCCAAGCTGCTGAGACCCCGCACTCGGGAGCTGCTTGTGTTCAGGAGCCCCGTCGTCCTCCCTCCCGACACCCCGACACCCCGGGGACTGACGCCGACTCAGCCTCCGTCCCTGACTCATTCTTTCCTCCCTGACTCATAGGGGGACCTGGGGCTTCTGAAGCTCCTCTCAGTGGGGAAGTGTCGCGGCTCCACTTCAGCCCCCGCGTGGGTATTCGGTGGGGCAGGGCGGGGCTGGGGGAGGGGGCCGCCGGGACGTCAGCTGCCTGCTCCGAAACCACCATCGAAAGTCAGGAGAGTCCTGTTTGCTTCGCGACGCCTGGGCCCGCCCGCCCGCCGGACGTCCTTTAGGGAGTCTCCCCTTGGTCACCGAGCCCCAGCGATCCTGAGCGTGAAAGAGGAGGCCTTGTCCCCTCTGGCAGGGCATCGGTGAGACCCCTGGCCCCGCCGCACCGCCTGGGCCCTGGGGAGCCGCTGCGGGGCAGGGGTACAGTCAGACGCTGCCCGAGGGTCTCGGACGCTGCACGGCCTGGGGAGGCAGGGGTTAATCCTGCTTTGTCCCGGTTGACGGATTCTGGAATCATAATCCATTAGCTCTGCCTGAATAGAGGGAGGCGTTCAGATTGCTCTTTGTTCTGTGTCTTCGCATCCCCGCCAGGGACCCAGGGACGGTGGGGCTGGGGGGGCTGTGGGTGCGTGGACGTGCGCCCCGCCCCTTCCCAGCCGTGACCGGGGATGTAATGGGAGTATCTTGGGGGCTCCCGACTGCGGAGGACCCCACCGCTCACTGTCCAGGGGCACATGGCCGTCCCAGCTCTTGGTCACTCGGGCTATGAAACACATCGTGCGCAAAACACCACCCGCCGGGCCTGTACCTGCCGCATCCTGCCGCCCCGCCTTCTAACGGGTGGTCGGGAGACACGGGCCGAAGGAGGTGTGGGGTGACAGGCGGGTGGGGATGGTGGAGAAGGGGACCCGGGGTTAGGGATGTGGGGGACAGAGGCAGGTGGGACCGGTGGAGTCAGGGGACCCAGGGTTAGGGATGTGGGGGACAGAGGCAGGTGGGGACGGTGGAGAAGGGGACCCGGGGTTAGGGATGTGGGAGACGGAGGCAGGTGGGGCCCGTGGAGTCAGGGGACCCAGGTTAGGGATGTGGGAGACGGAGGCAGGTGGGGCCGGTGGAGTCAGGGGACCCAGGTTAGGGATGTGGGAGGAGGCAGGTGGGGCCGGTGGAGTCAGGGGACCCGGGGTCAGGGATGTGGGGGACAGAGGCAGGTGGCCGGGGCGGGGTCGGGGGACCCGGGGTTAGACTTTGGGGGTCGGCAGGGTCCGACAGGCAGGGGTAAGAGCCCAGCACGAGCCGCGCCAGCTGCTGTTCCTCCTGCTGTCGGGCAGAGAGGATTGTGGGAGACTGAGGCTCCTCCAGGGGTCGGGCTCTCGGGCCCAGGTCACGGCACCTAAGTGCCCCCCCGCCCGCACCCCCCGTCCCCGCCCAGGTTGCGCTACATGGTGAAGCAGCTGGAGAACGGGGAGGTCAACATCGAAGAGCTGAAGAAGAACCTGGAGTACACGGCGTCCCTGCTGGAGGCCGTCTACATAGATGAGACACGGTGAGAGGCGCCCCGGGGACGGGGATGGGGTCCGGGGTCGGGGATGGGGGGACAGGGGGGCCCGGAGGGAGGGCGGGAGGAAGGGGCAGGGGCACAGGGAGGGAGGTGGCCCCGTGGGGACACAGGTCAGCGAGGGACGGGGGGACGGGGGGACGGGGCTCCGCGGTCTGGCCAGCCCCACGCCCTGCAGCGCCCTGACCCCCCGGGGTGGGGGGAGCCGTGGCCCGTGTGGCCCGTGAGCTCTCCCGTGAGTCGGGGCCTGGTGTCCTCGTGAAACACGGTGCCCCGGTGGATGGTGTGGAGCCTTCGCGCGGGGTGTGATGCCTCGCGTGTGTTTGCGTAAAGAAAACGAATCATTCAAAGGAATCCCCCGCCTTCCCTCGGACTTTAACGCGGCTGCTAGACGCGGCCAAATCGCTTTTACGTGGCGGCGTCTGACCCCCGGGGGCACCTGCGCCAGGTTGTGCCTGGGCCCGGGGCGCACCGCTCAGGCCGGCGGCTTCGGTCCTGGAGGCATCAGAGGGACAGAAATAAAGAAAAAATGGGGCCGGGGCCGGGGGCGGGGGGGGGGGGGGTCCGAGCTGTGGGTGCGGCCGGGCGCAGCGTCCTTAGATGGTGGAGCAGCCTAGGGACGCGGGACTCGCTCGGGGCCTCAGGCAAATCTTGGACACGGAGGACGAGCTGCAGGAGCTGCGGTCGGACGCGGTGCCGTCGGAGGTGCGGGACTGGCTGGCGTCCACCTTCACCCAGCAGGCCCGGGCCAAGGGCCGCCGCGCCGAGGAGAAGCCCAAGTTCCGGAGCATCGTGCACGCCGTGCAGGCCGGGATCTTCGTGGAGCGGTGAGGCTTGCCCGAGCCGGCCTCCCTCTGCCCCTGGCCGTGCCCCCCCAGGCCCCGGAGCCCCCCGCAGCCCCGCCCGATGAGACCCCGCCTCCCGGACCCTCATGCCCGGCCTCTGCGTCTGCCCCCAGGATGTTCCGGAGAACGTACACGTCCGTGGGCCCCACCTATTCCACTGTGGTCCTCAACTGTCTCAAGGTGACTGATCCCCGGGTTTCTGGGGAGGAGGGGAAGGTTGGGGGAAGGCAGGGGCGTTGGGACTTCCCGACTCCACGGGGGCACGGTTGCCTTCCCCGCCACCCGTCATTCCCGCCTTGCCCCAAACCACGTGTGCGCAGTCCACGGGAGCTCGCCCCGACCACTGTCTGGGGGGACAAGCCCGCTGCCCGAGGGTCTGCAGATGCCGGGAGTCCTCGTGAAGCCGAGGGCAAGCCTGCTGCCCCGGGGGGCGCCCTCCGTGGGAGGCCCCCCGCCCAGCCCGTCGTGTCTCCCCAGAACCTGGACCGCTGGTGCTTCGACGTCTTCTCCCTGAACCGGGCAGCAGATGAGCACGCCCTGAGGACCATTGTCTTCGAGTTACTGACTCGCCATAACCTCATCAGCCGCTTTAAGGTTGGGCAGCCCCCGGCCCTGTTCCTGGGGGGTCTCCGCTCCCATCACTCCTGTTCCAGAAGGTTCCCGGCACACGGGGCCCCCTGCCCAGCCTTTCCGTCACCCGCTGCATCCCGGGCCTCGGACTTCACCTGCTGCCCTCTAGGATGAGACTCGGGGCCTGCGAGCATCCGGCCTAGGACCTTGCTCTGTCCTGCTTTGCTTCCTTCCCGGACGTGTCCTCTCCGGGCTGCTTGGGGTTCACCTCCCTGCCTGTTGCCTGTGGACGCCCGGGGCCGAGGGTCCAGATGCTGCCCGCCGGTGCCCCTGGGACTCGCATCTCTCCATGTGTTCCCTGCGGGGGGACGGGGTGGGCCCGGGGTGGGCGGAGGGGGTAACGTCGGTCACCCCCCTCCGTCCTGTCCCCTCTAGTCTCCATCCAAGGGGTTCTAGGGAGGGCACCAGCTCTCGGCAAGGCCGGTAGGGCCGAATGAAGGGGCGGAGGCCGTGTGGACCCCACTGGCTCCTCTGCTGGGCTGGCCACAAAGAATACGGGATTAAAGTCCTCTCCAGATTCTGTGCCAGGAGGGAGTGTCTTTTGGGAATAGGGGCTGGGAAAAGCCACTTCCGCATGGAAAAGCCCCTCTTGGGAAGTGCAGGGTGACGGGGCTGAGGAGTCGCGGGGGAATGTGTGGTCAGCGCTTGGGGGGGGTGGACACGGGCGTCGGGGCGGAGGAAACGTGCATCCCAAGGGGGCCTTTCTCGGGGGCTTGGGCATCCCCCGCCCTCCGCCTCTGCTTCACCACGATGGGCTCTGGGTGCGTGGGAGCCTTTGCCCGACCCTTGACTCCTCGTTCCACGGCTCCCGCGCAGGTTTCCAGAACTTTCCCGAGGTGCTCCGTTGCGGCTGTCCTCAGTGCCTTCCTGAGGCCTCCCCTTCTGCAGCCTCATTTTCTTCCTCCCCGTCCCGTCCCGTCCCCTCTGGGACAGACCACAGCAGGGCCTCCTTCCCCCAAGGCTTGCCCCGGCTCATGTTTCTCCACACGGATTCTCAGACACTGCAGACTCCAGCTTCTCCCAAACTCTGCTTCCTTACCTGCAAGGCCTGGTTTTGGAGGCCCCCCCAGGCGACCTGTGTCAGCCTGGGCTTGGCCGCCCAGTTGGCTGCTCCAGGGCAGGGGGGTGGCCCCCGCTTACTGCCGTGCGCGCCCTGGTGGCCGAGAGGGGAGCCGCCCTGCATGCTCCGCGTTCCCTTCCGGGGCACCCGGCCCCTCCCCGGCATCCCTCCCCTCCCCTCCCCTCCCCTCCCCTCCCCTCCAGGGACGCCATGGCAACGCAGAAGCAAGGGCAGTTCTCATGGAAACGGCCCTTTAAAATTCCCTGAATGTGGGGCACAGCCCTGGGGTGGGGGTGTGGGTGGGGTTGGGGACGGCTGGACTTCCGTGTCTCTTCCGCGTCTCTACGGAAGCTTCCCGAGGTCCCAAACCTGGCTCCTCGCAGCCTCAGGAGACCTAGGGGCGGGTGCAGACTCCTGACCTGTACGGAGGCAGGCCTGCTCCCAGGGCGTATACAGGCGGCGGATAATAGCTGCACAGAGCGCTGGCCCTGGTGCGTGTGCGTGTGCGTGTCGGGGTGGGCACAGGGAAAGCCCTCCTGGACACCTCCCTGCCTGGAAAGGCCCCTCCAGGCCTTGCTCTTTCCCTGCCTCTGACCCGCGCTCCGTGTATTGGACTAGGGACCTAGGGACGGGATGGTGGGAAGACAGGAGGGGAGTTTTCTTAAAAGTCTCCAGGGAAACAGTCGTCCTCACAGCTACTGTTCGGAGAGCACTTACCGGTGCCTTGTCCTCATCTCAGTAAATGCAAGGTCGGGGCATGATCTTCACTCTGCGACCAAGCCTCAGAGGCCCGTGGCCTGCCCAAGGTCAAGGGCCAGCAGGTGGTAGAGCCAGGGTGCGAGCCGGGTTCACCTGACGGCGGAGCCGGGGCCTTCTCCGCTGCCCCCGTGTCCCTTGTAAGGGAAGACGGCGCCCGCCAGTCCCGCAGACCCCCCACGGGCCGCCGGTTGTCTCCCTCCCGCTGCAGATTCCCACTGTGTTTCTGATGACTTTCCTGGATGCGCTGGAGACGGGCTACGGGAAGTACAAGAACCCTTACCACAACCAGATCCACGCAGCTGACGTCACCCAGACGGTGCATTGCTTCTTGCTCCGCACGGGGATGGTGGTAGGTGCCCGGGGATCATCCCTTCTTCTTCTAAGGCCTTACGGCTGCAGGACTGGAAAGCCTAGACTATGCTCCCCTTTCCCTTTGCCTCGCTTTGGTCTCGCAAAGGCTTGAGGGTCAAATCTTCCTTACTCGGGGGAATCCCGGGGTGGACCGTGACTTCAGGGACTTCAGGGGCCGGGCTCGTCGTGCTGGGGTGTGTGCTGGGAGGCGGCGGGCGGGTTTGAGGTTGGCAAGAGGGAGCTGAGGAGCCTGCCGGCTTAGCCCAAGAGCTGGCCTAGGCCGAGAGGGGCGGCCCGGGCTGCAGGCCTTCGGGCAGTGGCGGCCCCGGGCAGGCCCCTCACACCGCCCCTCTGTCCCAGCATTGCCTGTCGGAGATCGAGATCTTAGCCATCGTCTTCGCTGCGGCCATCCACGACTACGAGCACACAGGCACCACCAACAGCTTCCACATCCAGACCAAGTGAGGGGGCGCTGTGGCGGGGGCAAGAGGGGCCGAGCGGGGGCGGGCGGGGTGGCTCACGGGGCCGCTCGGGGGCCCTTGGCTCTGCAGGTCAGAGTGTGCCATCCTGTACAACGATCGCTCGGTGCTGGAGAACCACCACATCAGCTCCGTCTTCCGAATGATGCAGGATGATGAGATGAACATTTTCATCAACCTCACCAAGGATGAGTTTGTGTGAGCCCTTTGACCTGGAGGGACGCCCCCACCCCACCCCGGCGCGCCCTCCTCGCCGCCCGGGCCTCCTGCCAGCCCCCTCCTGAGGGGGCTGACGGCTTCTCTGGTTCTGTCGGTGCAGAGAGCTACGGGCCCTGGTCATCGAGATGGTGTTGGCCACGGACATGTCCTGCCATTTCCAGCAAGTGAAGTGCATGAAGACGGCCTTGCAGCAGCTGGAGAGGTGGCGCCTGGTGGGGTGTGGCCGGGGCAGGGCCGGGGTGCGGGCTGTGTGACTCGGGCGCGCGCGTGGGGAACTGCTGTGCCAGGTCTTTAGCTGGATGGAGAAGCTCTCCTGGCTCCAGGTGTCTGAGCCCATCTCCGCGCACGCGTGTGTGTGTGTGTGTGTGTGTGAGACAGGTGTGTGCGCATGGCCCTGGGGTTACGTGCGGCCCCCTGGAGAGTCGCCGGGCTGGGAGTCGGAGGTGGGCCTTCTCGCCGCCGCCGCAGGGCAGCCTCACCCTGGAATGCCGGGAAAACCAGGCAACCTTTCTGGCCTCCCCGCCCGGCTGCAGGGTGGGCACGGCGGGCGTCCCTGCTGCAGCTTGCCGCCAGCTCCTCGCTGGGAGGGCTGGGCAGTCATGCGAGGTGAAAGGAAGAAAGCACAGAACAGATGCCGTGGCCACACTGAATGTCGCTTAAGAGTGGGTGGGAGTAGAAAAACGCGTGTGACAGAGAAGAGACCGTGCCCGTGGGTCCTGAAGGTGTGTGTTCATGTACACTGACCCGGGGGACAGCGTGCCGCGTGGCATTGTTGGTGAATGATTAATACTCAGCGCTGTGCCAGACACGCTAGTAAGTACTGGTGTGTTGTGTGTCATTTAATTTTCAGAACGACCCTATGTGGTCGGTTCTGTTAATATTTCCAGGTAGGATTAAGGAGGGTGGAATAGGAAATTTCAAGTAACTTGCTCTGATAGGTACACGGGGGTTCGAACCCATGCCCTCTGGT
Organism: Canis lupus baileyi; assembly: GCF_048164855.1. Classification (NCBI taxonomy): domain Eukaryota; kingdom Metazoa; phylum Chordata; class Mammalia; order Carnivora; family Canidae; genus Canis; species Canis lupus. The sequence continues at coordinate 779,418 of NC_132862.1, read as the reverse complement.
TCTAAGAACTTGGGCTGCTTCCTGTATGTACAGGTGTGTGTGTGTGCACGTGTGTACCTGTGTGTGTGCATATCTGCGTGTACCAGTGTGCGTGCCCGTACTTGTGTGTGTGCGTGCATGCACCTGTGTGTCCATGTGTGTCTGTGTGCATACCTGTGTGCATGCATGTGTATCTGTGTACGTGTACCTGTGCACATGTGTGTGCATGCATGCGTGCTCATACCTGTGTGCGTGCATGTACTTGTGTGCATGCACGTGTCTGTGTGCGTGTACCTGTGTGTGTGCGTGCATGTGTACCTGTGTGTGCATGTGTGTGTGTACCTACGCAGGTTACCTGTGTGTGCACACGTGGGTATCTGCATGCGTGTACCTGTGCATGTGCGTGTACCAATGTGCATACCTGTGTGCATGCATGTGTGCTCGTACCTGTGTGTGTGCGTGCATGCGTGAGTACTTGTGTACATGTGTGCGTGTACGTGCGTGCGTGCATGCATGTACTTGTGTGCGTGTGCATATCTGTGTGCGGATACCTGTGTGCGTACCTGTGCGCGTGTGCGCACGTAACTGTGTGTGTGTCTGCATGTGTGTACCTGTGCGTGTGTACCTGTATGCCTGTGTGTACGTGTGTGCACGTCTGCGTGTGTACCTGTGCACGTGTACCTGTGTGCGTGTGTACGTGTGCGCGTGTACCTGTGTGCACACGTCTGCATGCATGTACCTGTGCGCATGTACCTGGGTGCGTACTTGCGTGCATGCATGCGTGCTCATACCTGTGCATGCATGCGTACTTGTGTGTGTGCATGTACCTGTGTGTGTGCGCGTATCTGTGTGTGTACCTGTATGCGTGCGTGTATGTGTGCGCATGTACCTGGGTGCGTACTTGCGTGCATGCATGTGTGCTCATACCTGTGTGTGTGCGTGCATGTGTGAGTACTTGTGTACGTGTACCTGTGTGCATGTGCGTGCATGTACTTTTGTGTGCACGCATCTGCGTGTGTGTACGTGTGTACCTGTGTGTGCGCATGTGCGTATCTGTGTATGTGCGCGCGTGTACCAGTGCGTGTACCTGTGTGTGTGCATGGATGCGTGTACCTGTATGCGTGCGTACACGTGTGCCTGGGCGCGTGAGTGCATGCCCGTTGCCCGAGGCTGCTGGAGGGGCCGTGTGGGCAGCCGAGGGTGCGTGGCGGGGGGTGCGGCGCCGTGCGGGGCTCCCTGCCCTGAAGCTCGCGTGTCCCCGCGTGTCCCCGCATGACCGCCCGCCCTGCCCAGGATCGACAAGCCCAAGGCCCTGTCCCTGCTGCTGCACGCGGCCGACATCAGCCACCCGACCAAGCAGTGGGCGGTGCACAGCCGCTGGACCAAGGCGCTCATGGAGGAGTTCTTCCGCCAGGTAGCCGCGCAGCCCCCCTGCCCCAACCCCCCACCCCGGCCCGGCCCCCCTGCCCCAGCCCTGCAGGTTCCCCCCGTTTGCAGGCCTTCCCACCGGATCCCCAACCCCTGGGGCCACAGGCCCCTCTCCTGTGCCCGGGCCCTAGTGGCGCCCCGCTTGCCTGCCTCCGTTTCCAGGTGGAAGGCCCCAAGGCTCCCCCCTCCCCAGCACCCCGGCTCCCTGCGCTGCGCCCCGGCCTGGTAGTCGCAGGCACCCCCTCCAGCTTCCCCGCCCGGCTCCTCCCCAGGGCGACAAGGAGGCCGAGCTGGGCCTGCCCTTTTCCCCGCTGTGTGACCGCACTTCCACTCTGGTGGCACAGTCGCAGATTGGTGAGTGTCCCTTGTCGTGGGAGGAGAGCGCCAGGCAGGGCGAGGAGGCTCCCCGCGTGGCCACCCTCAGGGCCGGCCTCCCTGCGGAGTGGGCCTTGCGCTAGGGCCAGGGGTCCCGGGTGGCGGCCGGGGGTGCACACGCGGGGTCCCAGGACTCAGCTCGGAGGCTGCCCCGCGGGAACTTCCCAGGCTGGGTCCCCACGCTTGGCCTGCTGCCGTGCGGAGGGGGGGGACCTCGCCACCGTGTCCCCGCTGCCCCGCAGGGTTCATTGACTTCATCGTGGAGCCCACGTTCTCTGTGTTGACCGACGTGGCCGAGAAGAGCGTCCAGCCCCTGGTGGATGACGACTCCAAGTCTAAGAACCAGCCCAGGTGAGGGGGGCTGGGGCTGGCAGTCCGGGTTCTGGGGACGGGACAGGGACTTGCGGAGAGCAGGCCTCTCTGCCCACGTCACCCACAGGGCTGGCCGGACAGCCCCCCCCCCAGCTCTATTGCTCCCACAGCTCTGTCTCTCTTGCCTTTCTGCTCATCTTGTTTTTATTTTCCTTCTAGTAGGGGGGAAGGTTGGAGGGGAGGGGGCAAAGTGGAGGGTCCAGGGGCTCCGGGCAGAGGGAGAGGGGACAGGAGCCCCCCGGCCTCCCCCCGGCCCCCCCGGCCCCTTGACTCCGAGGGCTGGGAGGGCTCTTCCGAGCGGCCGGGGGCCTGCTGTAGTTTCCAGTGGCGCCAGCCTTCCCTGGACGTGGAGGTGGGAGACCCCAACCCTGACGTGGTCCGCTTCCGCTCCACCTGGACCAAGTACATTCAGGAGAACAAGCAGAAGTGGAAGGAGCGGGCAGCAAGCGGTGGGTGCCGCTGGGGTGGGTGCCGCTGGCCGGGGGCGGGGCGGGGCGGAGGGGGCTGTGCGGCGCGCGCGTCCCTTCCCTCCAAGCCCTGGAGCCGCCCTTGGCTCCCAGAGGGGGGACAGGGGCTGATCGGACTAAAGGTCACAGGACAGACCGGCTGGCTGACTGGCCCGGACTGTTCTAGAACGGGGACAGGAGACGAGCTAGGAACGGCCGAGCTCCGCGGCCCACGGGACCCCATACAAGCTGCGGCCTCCAGTGGGGTCCCGGGAGACGTGGGTGACCTGGGGCCTCGGTCGGGAAACCCCTTCCTTTGCGTGCGAGTTTTCACAAGGGGGGGAAGGCCTGAGTGGCCGGAGGTGGCTCATCTTGAAGGCGGGGGATGCACGGGGGCCCTTGCGTTGCTCCTGGTACCCCCCGGGGTTCTGGGGAACAGTGCTTCGCGGTCTGGGCGCAACTTGCTGAACGGCCCCGCGCAGGCGTCACCAACCAGATGTCCATCGACGAACTGTCCCCCTGTGAGGAGGAGGCCCTGCCCTCCCCGGCCGAGGACGAGCACAACCAGAACGGGAACCTGGACTAGCCCGGGGCTGGGCGGGTGAGCCTGTGGGGTGCAGCGGGAGGGGGCTGGCGCCGGGGGCAGGGGGGCAGAGGGGAGCAGGCCCAGCCAGGCCGCAGGACGCCGTGGGTCAGCGGGGCGGGACGTGCACGCAGCCCCCCACGGGCAGTACGGGGTGAGCGGGAGAGGGGGCCGCTGGGTCAGGCTGGGGAAGGCACAGACGGCAGCACCGAGGCCGCTCCCGTGTCCCAGGTCCTCAGCGAGTCCCACGTGTTCCACGCCATCAGCACCATCCCTCGGGACCGGCTCCCCCATCTGCTCCAAGGGAGCCTGGAGGCCCAGGAACGCACGACCCACCCGAAGGCCAAAGGCCGGACGCCAGAGACTGTGGGGGTGGGGGAGGGGCCCCTCCCCACCCGACACCCACTGGGGCGCCCTTTAATTTCCCAGCAGCAAGACTGGGGAACTTCAGGCTCCCAGTGGCCACTGTGCCCGTCCCCCGCCCCCGGACTCCCCCCGCCCCGTGGTGGCCTGACGGCTGGCTGGGAGAGGGGAGCTCCTCGAGGCCTCCGGGGCCGGGGGGAGGGTCAGGGTCGGAGACGCCAGCCCCTGGGCCCTCCCCCATCCTTTATGCCTCCAAGTTTCTAAGCAATACATTTTGGGGGTCCCCTCAGCCCCCCCCAGATCTCAGCTGGCAGGTCTGGGTCCCCCTTTCCCTCCCCTGGGAGGGGCTGGAGTAGGATAGGGAGCTGGGGGTTGTCAGAGCCCTGAGCGCGGAGGGGGGGCTCCGAGGGGCCTGGGAACGCGGGTGTTGTCTTTACCCCAGCCCTACGCTGCCCCTCCCCGCCCTCCCTGCCCCTCCCCGCCCCTCCCCGCCCTCCCCGCCCCTCCCCGCCCCTCCCTGCCCCAGCCCAGCCTAATCTTCCTTCCCTCCCAATCTGAAGCATGGACAGGGGAAGAAGGGAGGCCTTTTGGGGTCCTCAAGAGCTTGGGCTTGGCCTGGGCCCTGGGGCTTGTCGCCTGCCCGGTGTCCTGAGCCCTTTGCCCCCTCCGTCCGCCCCGGGGCCAGGAGGCTCCCATCCGACCAATGTCTGTAAAGTGCTCTGAGGTCTCCCCAGCCAAGCACCCTCAGGGTGCGTCTTGGGCGCACAGGCAGGAGGGCGGCCGCTGGGCCCCGGGTGCGGGGAGGCTGAGCTGTGATCCGGGCATCCCGCATTGCTCCCCCTGTTCCGGCCCCTCCCCGGGACGAGCGGGGCAGACGGGAGGGACCCGCCAGGCCTGGGCCCCCGCGTCTCAGGCTCTGGAGCGGCCTCGTCCCAGGACAGGCCCCAGTCCGGGTGGCCGCCCTCCCCCTTCCTGTACATACCACCCTGCATTTGTACAGTGGGCCCTGTGGCGTGACCATATCCACGGTCTCCTCGACCCTGCCCCCCGCCCCCACCCCAAGTGGGGCAGAGACGCATGTGACTCACCCCTGCCCTCGGTCTCCCGGGACCCTGCTGTAGCCAGAGATCAATAAAGAAGGGAGACCGCCTGGCTGTGACCGGTGTCTGCTGGGTGGGGGCCCCGAGCTTCTGCACGGCGCGCGCTCTCTTGAAGCCCAGAACCCCTGCTGCGGTGCCGTCCCTATTGGGCACGAGGGTGGGCAGGTGGGCAGCCGCGGGGAGAGCTGAGGTCGGGCGGGGGCACGGAGGAGCAGCTGCACCTGGCACGTCCTGCTCCCCCAGGGCTGCTTCTGTGAGGAAGGCCAGCCTCGCCTCCCCGCTTCCCCTCCCCACTCCAGCCCCGGGAAAGTCAAAGCAGCGGGTAGGAGAGGCCTGGCTGCCCCGCAAAGTGTCTTCCCCTGGGCTGGGTGTCGTCCTGCCCGGGGCCTCGGCGGGTCCCGGGTCCTTGAGTCCCAGCAAGGGCCTCTGTGTTCACAACCACGGTGCTCTCGGCCACCTTGGCTACCAGGTGGGACCCCGGGTGGGCTACCGGGTGGCGGCGGCGGCCTCGGAGCCGGAGGGGGTCCCGGCCTGGAGCTCGGAATCACGGAGGTGGGGCAAGGAGGGTCCCCGCGGCACCGACAGGTGCCACGGCCACGGCGAGGGCCCGGGCGCAGCTCCCCCTGCCCAGTCCCACGGGACCCACCTGGGTCCCCCCAAGTCCGGCAGCTGCAGGGCAGCCCCCCCCCCCCCCCGGAAGCTGCTTATCTTTCCCTCAACTGAGAGAAGAGAAAAGAGAACCCAGGCCCGCCCTTCCTTCCTTCCTTCCTTCCTTCCTTCCTTCCTTCCTTCCTTCCTTCCTTCCTTCCTTCCTTCCCGGTACCCTGGGGGTCCTCAGCGCTCTTGCCACTGCAGGTCGGGGCCGGGTTGCGGGGAGCCCCCCCGGAGCCCCCCCCCAAGGCTCCAGCTTCCCCCTTTCCTCCTCCCTGGCACAGGAGGCGAGGAGACGGGGCTGAGGGAGGGCAGGGTGCGAAGGGACGGAGCAGGGAGTCTCCAAGCCGGGAAAGAAGGAAAATGCCGAGGACCTAACACCAAATTTATCACTTTTTAAAAACAAGAGGGTTTTTTTTTTGTTTTTTTTTTGTTTTGTTTTTTTTTTTTTCCCTAAAAGTGAATAAGAAAGAGATCCAGTGTCCGTGCGTTCCCAGCCGCAGTGTCGATGGCAGGATGCCTGCTTCCGAGTCACACCTGCTGTGGGGCGGGGGCGGGGGCGGAGACGGGGGGGGGGGGGCAGGGGGTGAGCCTCGACGTGTCCAGCAGAGGGGAGCCCCGGGCCACACTGCGGGCACCACTGCTGCGCACCCTGCACCCTGCACCCTACTCCTTCCGCCGAGGCCCTCACACCCGCCTGACCTCATCCTTGCCCCTGCGGCTCGGCTCGGCCCCTCCTCTGTGCCCAGGTGCCTGACACCCCCAAGCCTTCTTGCCCGGGACAACAGCTTTTCGGGGACTGAAGCTGGCCCTCGGTTCCCCTAAGCCCGAGTCCAGGTCTGAGCCCTTGCCCTGGTCTACGCAGCCTGACCCCCGAGCACCGGGCGGCCGGCGGGGGTTCTCACCGGCTTGGCTCCCTGGGAGGCCGGTGGTGGTATATGGGCCGTGGGTTCCTCGCTGCCGGGCTTCTCCCTGCCCCTCTCCTGAGCTTCGCGCGTGGGTTCTGCAGGCCCTGGGGAGGCAAAGGCAGCGCTGGGAAGGCCTGCAGGGGGGCTGCTCGCCCCCGCCCTGAGCCCCGGTGGCCCTGGACCCCGCTGGGGGCGGTCGGACAGTCGGGCTGTTCCCGCTCATCGCCACCATCACTACAGGGCCCTATTCTTAAATTTGCAATTAAAAAAAAAAAAAACTTTAAAAAAGTTTGGGTCCACTTTGGCTAAAGCTGACCCCATATGGGCTACGTGTAGCCTCTCCCCATGGACGGGACCCCTCGCTCCGCGAAGAGGCGTTTCTGGTCCGATGACAGGGCCCGCGGGTGTCTCAGTGGGTAAAGCCCGGGCGCCCGCTGTGAAACCCAGAGAGCTCCGGGCTCGGGCCCACGGGGGCTGCGGGGCTGCGGGGCCTGTGGGGCCTGCGGGTTCTGCAGGGTGGTGGGGTTTGTGGGGCCTGCGGGGCTGCGGGGTGGTGGGGTTTGCGGGGCTCGTGGGGTCTGCAGGGTCTGCGGGGTGGTGGGGTTTGCGGGGCCCGTGGGGTCTGCAGGTCCTGCGGGGTTTGCAGGGTGGTGGGGTTTGCAGGGCCCGTGGGGTCTGCGGGGTCTGCAGGGTGCTGGAGTTTGTGGGGCCTGTGGGGTCGGCAGGGTCTGTGGGGTCTGCGGGGTCTGCAGGGCTGTGGGGGCTGCCAAGCTGCGGGGTCTGCAGGGTGGCGGGGTCTGCTGGGCCTGCTGAGATGTGGGGCCTGCGGGGTCTGCAGGGTGGCGGGGTCTGCTGGGCCTGCTGAGATGTGGGGCCTGCGGGGTCTGCAGGGTGGCGGGGCCTGCAGGGTCTGCGGGGTCTGCAGGGTGCTGGGGTTTGCGCGGCCTGTGGGGTCTGCGGGGGCTGCGGGGTCTGCAGGGGCTGTGGGGTCTGCGGGGTCTGCAGGGTGCTGGGGTTTGTGGGGCCTGTGGGGTCTGTAGGGTGGTGGGGTTTGCGGGGCCTGTGGGGTCTGCGGGGTCTGTAGGGCCTGCAGGGCTGTGGGGACTGCCAAGCTGCGGGGTCTGCAAGGTCTGCGGGGTCTGCGGGGCTGCAGGGCTGCGGACGCCTCTGAGCATCACTCCCGTCCGTCCGGTGCTGTGCCTGCCCCAGCGGCTGGGCCCTCACCCACCTCCTCCCCCTGTCACCAACACCCCGAGGCCAGGCCTGCTGTCACCTCAGGCCGCCAGAGGCCCCGAGGCTGAGGCCCCGAGCCTTCCCGGGCAGCAAGGCAGGCGGAGCGGACCAGGTCATGCCCTCCAGCCCCGCGCAGCCCTAGGCCTGGCCGGCTCTGTGCCATCAGACCCCACGCAGGTGAGGCTGCTCCTCCTGCGGCGGCCCCCCAGCCCCCCACGGCCCTCCCCGCACCCTGGCCCCCCCTCCCCCTCCCCCTCCCCCTACGCCCCCCCCCCCCCCCCCAGTACCTGCTGCCTTCCCCGCGCCCGGCCTGCAGGCCGCCTCCGCGTCTGGGATCCCAGGCGGGCAGGGCTCCCGGGGCCCCGAGCTCCCGGCGGCTCCCTCAGGCTCGTCTCCCTGCTGCTGTTGCCCCAGGTGATGCTCCACCATCATCTGGAGCTCTGGGGGCACAGAGGGAGGGACGTGGCCGCCACTTGGCGACAGGGGCCGGGCTGGGGCGGGGCATTCGCTGGGCGATGAGGCTACACAAGGAAGCATCTTTCCTTTGCGGGGAGGCAGGGCGGGCGGGCGGGGCCTTTAGGAACAAGGATCTTCCCCAGGGGCTGCGATCCCCGTCTTGGCTAGACTCCGAGGAATCCCCGAGTCCCCTCCGCGTGGGGTGCACTCCCCAGGCCACCTACCTGCCCAGCAGGTGAGGCAGGTCCTCCTGGGCCCCCAGCCCCCTGGAGGTGGAGCTGGCACCCGCAGGGCTGGCAACAGGGAGGGTGAAGGACTTCCCGAGGACTCCCTCCAAAGGGGTCAGTAGGTCTAGTGCTCAGCCCCCCGCACGCGGGGAACAAGGGGACGGGAAGTCCTGCTGACCTTTCATCGTGGGTGTGGTCCTTGTCACCTTCTTCCGTTGCCGTGGAGACATGGACAGAGTGGACTGTGAGGGACACAGGGCACAGGTGGAGGCCAGCCCTCCCCCCTTCTGTGCCTGCAGGCTCTTGGGTTGGAGCTGGGGGTGGGTTGTGGGCCTCAGAAGGTGTGTGGGGGTTCCCGGCTTCCCAGCACCCCCCCATGGTGCTGAGCAAGGGGCCCGGGTGTGGGGACAGGGCGCGTCCCCTCATGCTCGTGCAGGCGGCTGCAGAGGACGGGGGTCCAAAGGTCACACCGGTTGGGGGTCTGGGGAATGATCCCCGACAGGCTGTGGGCTGGGCTGAGCGCCAGCGAGCAGCTCACCTTGAGGAGCGGGTTGGGGATCCGGTCTTCATCTATCTCTGGGGGGAACAGGGAAGGCAGAAAGTGAAGAGGACAGGAGACCCTCCGAGGCTGACGTCCCAAGGGGGAGCCTCGGCCATCGCCTCCTTCCCGAGCCCTGAGCCTCCCGTCTGCCCCTGGGATGCTGGCCCTGAGGGCTGCCCCTGCCCGCACGCGGTCCCGTCCCTGACTCTGAGGTCAGTGTCTCTGTCCTGGCCTCACACCTGGAGGTTCCCGAGTAGGACCCTTGGCCCCTCTCCTCCCTCTGAGGTGCGCGGGAGTCCTTCTCCTCCCCAGCACTGCCCCCTTCCCCGGGGTCGGGGGTCAGGGGCCCACCCTGCAAGGCGGTGGGGGGCACTAGAGGACGAGCAGGCTCGCCCTGGGCAGGGAGGAGGAGCGATCCAGCTGGGTGCAGGCCGGGGTGGCCGGGTGCACGCCGGGGGTGGTCAGGTGCAGGCCGGGGGTAGTCGGGCGCATGCCAGGGATGGCAGGGTGCAGGCCAGGGTGGCTGGGTGCAGGCTGGGGGTAGCCGGGTGCAGGCCAGGGGTGGTCGAGTGCAGGTCTGGGTGGTCGAGTGCAGGCCGGGGTGGACGGGTGCAGGTCGGGGGTAGTCGGGTGCAGGCCAGGTGGCCAGGTGCAGGCCAGGGTGGCCGGGTGCACTCCAGGGGTGGCCAGGTGCAGGCCGGGGTGGCCAGGTGCAGGCCGGGACTCGGGCGTCCTAACCGCAGGCTCGCTTACGAGCAGCAGCACCTGCCTCCTGCTGTCCCGTCAGGCTCCCCGAGACCATGTTCCCCCCCAGACCTCGCGGGGTGCACTGGTGACCACGCCAGCTGCTCCCTGAGTGCTCCCGACCTTCCCCTTCCCGGAGGGCTGCAGGCTGGCTGACGGAGGCCGTCTCTCCCCTCACAGCTGTCACTGCCCCGGGGGGCTGGGGGAGATGGCAGTTGCTGGAGCAACCCGAAGGCTGTTGCCGCAGCAACCGGCACTCAGTGGACCAGCCCGGCTCCTGGGGGCCCGGGAGCCAGGTGTGTCCCCCCCAGCACGGCTCCATCTCTCCGGAGCAAAGGCGACCGTCCCGCCAACGCGGCCCCCGCGTCCGGGCTCAGGAGCTGGCCTCCGCCCCTCAGGCCCGCCCTCCTCCCGCACCCCTCCCGCACCTCCTCGCTCACTGGCCCCAGCCACCCCGCAGCCCCTCTGCCTTCAGCGGCCCAGCCCGGGCTTACCTGGGGAGGACTGGTCACTGGTGAGCACGAGGGTGGCAGGGGTGGGGCGGCGCCTCCGAATCTGAGGGAAGAGGTCGAGCGCATGTGAAGGCGTCGAAGCCCCGCCCGGTGCCGCCGGGCAGCGGGACCCAGGCTCCTGCTGGACACACCTCGAAAATGCCCCTGCACTGGCCCTACCGTCCGGGCCGGAGATGCTCGGGCCCATCCCTGTCCCCTGGGGCCCCCGAAGGCCCCACCCGACCCCTCTCTGCGCCTGCATGTCCCCAGCTCTCCGTCTCAGCAGCTGCATCTGCTCTAAGGCATCGATCCCTGGCTGCTGTCCTTCCGTCCATCCCGACCAGTGGGCAGAAACCCCCCGGGAGGAGGGCACAGGCTTCGTCCCTCAGTGTTCCCGCCCCCCGCCCCCAAGACAGCCTTGAACAGTCTGTGGCCTGGCATCTGTGGAGAGCGCCCCTCAGGCCCCGGCTGCCCCGGGGGGCCACGTGGGGAAGGCAGGTGTGAAGGCGCAGGGGTGCAGGTGCAGGGGTGAAGGTGCAGGTATGAAGGCACAGGGGTGAAGGCGCAGGCGTGCAGGTGCAGGTGTGAGGGTGCAGGTGCAGGTGTGAGGGTGCAGGTGTAGACGTGAAGGTGCAGACGTGAGGGTGCAGGGGTGAAGGCGCAGGGGTGCAGGTGCAGGGGTGAAGGTGCAGGTATGAAGGCACAGGGGTGAAGGCGCAGGCGTGCAGGTGCAGGTGTGAGGGTGCAAGTGTAGATGTGAAGGTGCAGACGTGAGGGTGCAGGGGTGAAGGCGCAGGGGTGAAGGTGCAGATGTGAGGGTGCAGGTGCAGGCGTGAAGGCGCAGGGGTGAGACTGCAAGTGTGAAGGTGCAGGGGTGAGGGTGCAGGCGCAGGGGTGAAGCTGTATTCCCCAGCTCATTCCCCAAAGTCCTCTCTCTCCTTGGACTCACTGCCCTTCCAGTTGGTCAGGAAGCGCGGCGGGGGGAGTCCTCGGGGTGGTAAATCCACCAGCAGGAGCCCCCGCGGGACCGCCCCATCCCGCCCCATCCCGCCCCCTCCTGCCGGGCTCCGGGGTCCCGTTCTAAGGACTTCTTCTAAGCGTCCCCGGGCCTCTGCGTTCCTTTGCCAGGCTGCCCACAAAGGTGACCGCTGGTGAAGGCCGTCCAAGGACTCCTGGGACATGTGGCTTTTCCCCTTTCTCTGGAGGGTTTCGGGGCTGGGCGGTGAGGGGACCGTGGGGCCGGCGTCCCTGCGGTTCCCTCCAGGGCAGAAGAGGCGACGGAGGGCCACATGGCTGGGAAAGGAGCTCACGTGACCCGGGGCTGAGGCAGCAGGGTGAGGACACCGAGGGATCAAATTTCTACGTGTCTGTGTCCATGATGTGGTGTCACCAGGACTGGGGGGGGGGGGGGTAAGACGCCCACCCTTCTCTGTGCCCAGGAGGTGGGCATCGGCCACAGTAGAGGCACGGTGTTGCTCCGAGAGGGGGACTGTCCCCCAGGAAGTGGGACGCATATGCTGGGGGTATGCTGGGCCGGGTCATTGCTTTCTCTGGAGCGACATCTGTTTGGGGTGACATTCCAAGGTCCCTGGCAGTACTGGTCCTGAATGTGCGCGCACGCGTGTGTGCATGTTCCCCCCTCCCCATTAGCCGTGGGCCCGTGTGGCCAGTCCTGATGCAGATGCGCTGGCACCAGCAGGTGCGCGCGTGTGCTTCACGTGCGGATGAGGGCCGCCCCTCCCCAGGAGGGGGCTCCTCTTTGTTGCTCTGGGTGGACGGGGTGCTGGTGGTAGAGGAGTCACAGGGACGGGCTGGGGCGCAGTGAGGGAGGCGGGAGCCTGGGAAGGACCCACGTGTGTCAGCGAAGGCCTCGGGAGCCGTCCGACACCCCTTCCTTAACCAGTTTCCGCGCCCTGGACGGGACTCCTAGGCACCCAGGGTCCCCACAGCGGGGGGGGGGGGTGTGCAGCCGCCTTCCTCGAGCACCTCCCCGCACCCGAACTACTAGGGAACGAATAGACGGTCCCTTGGTTTCCTCGCAGCGGGGTCTCGTCCCAGCGCTCAAGGGCACCTGAGCCCCGATCTGCCGCCGTGCCCCCGGCTGTGGGCGCCCCGGCAGCCCTGCCGTTCTGTGCCCCTAACCCACGGCTTCTACCCCTTTTGCCTGCTCGGGTCAGTCTGGGTCAGGGGCTCCGGCCACGCCTGGAGCCCTTCGCGTGCGTAACCCCGGGCAGCCCCGCAGGAGGGGTGGAGGCCCCACGGCAGGTAGCAGGTGTCTAGTGGACACCAGTTTTGGAAGGTTAGAGGAAAGTGGGCGGAAGTCCTGGCTCTTTTTGCCGCCCGGCTCGCCCTGTGTCCCCCTGAAGCCTCAGGCCTCCCCGCCCCCCACGCTGACACCTGCCTTTCCAGCACCAAACAGGTGCAGGTGTCAGGCAGGGAGACCCGCCCGCGCCGGTGGAGGGCAGTGCTTCCCGGCGCCTCAGCCCGGCCCGCCCGCTCCCCCTGCACACCCACGGGCCCTTTCTCAGGGTCTGAGATAATCTCAGGGCCCTGCCTCGGGGTGCGGGGCACAGCGGCCTGGCCCCCCGACGCTGGTGGGACACTCCACGGGCTCTGGCTCTCCACCCTCCTCATCCTCACCAGCTCCGGGGCTCCCCTCGGCCCTCCTACTGCCACCCCTGGCGCCCGGACAGGGGGCCCCGCCAGGGAGAGGAGGGAGGTGCAGGCTCCGACCCCCTCCCACACTTAGGCCCCTGACATCCAGGGACAGTGTGGTCCCCGCCCTTCCCTCATGTCCGACCTGATGCCCCCAACAGCCGGGGCCACGTGGAGGACACAGGCTCCGGCCCACCCCAGGAGGTCCCAGAGGTTTTGGTGGGGGGAGGCTGGGCCAGAGCCCTGGCAGCCGGCTGGGGGGCGAGGCAGGACTGACCCGGTGACCCCTGGGGGACTCCTTAGGATCGGAATGGCCAGGCCAGGGGACAGAGATGGAGCAATGAGCAAACGAGCAAATATTTGGCAAACGGGCGGCCGTAGTGGCCCCGGGTGGTCACCCTCGCACGCTCCCTCTCCCTGAGACACACGCTTGCTCACACTCATCCACGCCGCCTCTGCCAGGCTGCTCCCGAGCTAAAAATAGAGCAGGCCTGGGCTGGGCCAGGGCCTCGGACTCCCACCCCCCGCGCCAGGCTGAGCGCAGGGCCCCCCACCCCCCCCCCCGCGGCTCCGAGGGCAGGACTTGGGAGCAGGGACCCACGTGCGCGGGCTTGGGGGGGCCTCGGCCGCAGACCCAGCGCCCCCGCCCCGGCCCGGCCCGCCCTCGGGGGCTCCTCCGGTTCCCGCCGGGCGGGGGCCCCGGACCGTTCTAGTCCTGGAACAGCACCCCTGCCTGCACCCCTGCCTGCACCCCTGCCTGCACCCCTGCCTGTCCCGGCCTCGGCCCCAGGCCCCTCCCGCGAGGAGGCTGCCGGGGCCTCGGGCGCTCCCCCCAGCTCGGGAACTCCGGCGGGGTCGCCTTGGGGGGTGCAGGACGGGGGGAGGGGGCTGGGGGGGAGGGGGCTGGGGGGAGGGAGCCGAGGGTCCCACCAGGAGAGGGGGCTGGGGGAGGGGGGAGGGGAGCTGGGGGAGGGGGCTGGGGGTCCCACCGGGGGAGGAGGGAGGGGGCTGGGGGAGGGGGGAGGGGGTGGGGGCTGGGGGAGGGGGCTGGGGGAGGGAGCCGAGGGTCCCACCAGGAGAGGGGGCTGGGGGAGGGGGGAGGGGAGCTGGGGGAGGGGGCTGGGGGTCCCACCGGGGGAGGAGGGAGGGGGCTGGGGGAGGGGGGAGGGGGTGGGGGCTGGGGGAGGGGGCTGGGGTCCCCCGGGGGAGCCAGGCTTCTGGGCGCCCGCAGCCGGTCCCCGCGCCCCGCCCGCCCCGCACCTGCTCGGCCGCTTCGGGGTCAAGGTGCGGCTCCAGCAGCGGGACCGTGAACTGGATCTTCCGCGGGCTGCTGTCGGGCTCCATGGCGGGGCTCGGGGCTCGGGGCTCGGGGCTCGGGGCTCGGGGCTCGGGGGTCGGGGGTCGGGCGCTCCCTCTCCGCTCCGCTCGGCCCCGGCCCCGGCCCTGCGCGCTCGGCTCCCGGTCGGCTGCCGGCTCGGTGCTCCCGGCTCCCGGCCCCGGGGCCTCGGCGGCCGCCCGGCGGCTCCGCCCCGCCCCCGCCCCCCCCTCCCGCCCCTCCCCGCCCCGCCCCGCCCCCAGCCCGAGCCTTAACCCCGTCGTGGCCGCGGGCTGCGGGAGGGGCGGGCGCCAGGGGTCCCCGAGCTCCGGGCGGGGCGGGGCGGGGCGGGGGTGCGGACGGGGTGCGGGTGCAGGTGGGGCAGGGGTGGAGGCGGAGGTGCGGGCGGGGTGCGTGCAGGGCGGGGTGCGGACGGGGTGCGGGTGCAGGTGGGGGTGCGGGGGTGCGTACAGGGCGGGGTGCGTGCAGGGCGGGGTGCGGACGGGGTGCGGGTGCAGGTGGGGGTGCGGGGGTGCGTGCAGGGCGGGGTGCGTGCAGGGCGGGGTGCGGACGGGGTGCGGGTGCAGGTGGGGGTGCGGGGGTGCGTGCAGGGCGGGGTGCGTGCAGGGCGGGGTGCGTGCAGGCGGGGTGCAGGTGGGCGGGCGGAGCTCCCCCGGCGGGGGCAGGTCCTGGGGGCGGGGGCGCAGCCGGGGGCGGCGGCCAAGGCGGAGGGAGCCCCCCCGCGGGGCGTAGAGCGGCGCCTCCCGGGGCGGGGGGGGGGGGGCTGCCCGCGCGGGGACCGTCCCGGGAGGTGGAGGCGGCGACGCTGGAGCGGAGGTGAAAGCCCGGCGGGCGGCGGAGGGCTCGGGGTCCCCGGGGTCCCTGGCCCAGAGCCCAGGCCGGGGTGCGCGGGCGGGGGCCGCGGCGGGAGGACCCGGGGCGGGGCCCGCGAGGCTCGGGCTCCGTGGCTCAGCCGTGGGGGAGCGCAGGGGAGAGGCGGGGGGGCGCAGGGGAGAGGCGGGGGGGCGCAGGGGAGAAGCTGGGGGGTGCAGAGGAGAGGCGGGGGGGCGCAGGGGAGAAGCTGGGGGGTGCAGGGGAGAGGCGGGGGGCCGCAGGGGAGAGGCGGGGGGGGCGCAGGGGAGAAGCCGGGGGGCGCAGGGGAGAGGCGGGGGGGCCGCAGGGGAGAAGCCGGGGGGTGCAGGGGAAAGGCGGGGGGGCGCAGGGGAGAGGCGGGGGGGCGCAGGGGAGAGGCGGGGGAGCGCAGGTGCTCGGTTTCCAGGTGCACTGCGGGGGGATGGGGGGGTTGTCCCGGGACGCAGGTCAGACTCGCGGGGGAACTTCCCGGCCTGGTGGGGCCCAGGCGCGGCTCAGGACCAGCGAGGAGGCCGGCGGGGCGTGGCAGGACCAGTGGGCACCACGCAGGGCCTGGGACGGGAGAGGCCGGGCAGGGGCGGGGGGGGGGGGGGGGTGCACCCCTGGGGGAGGACCGGGGAGGCAGGGGAGGCAGGGGCGGGGCCCCGCAAGTGCAGCACCGGCAGGCTCCCTGCAGGTTGCTGTGACCTCGGGGCCCTGTGACCCCCGCGGCCTGGGGGGGGGGCAGCCTCAGCTCTTGGCCGCCTCCCCCTTCCCTTTACCTCCCAAAATAACCTCGGGCCCTCCCCGCCGCCCGGGGCAGCTCAGGCTCCTGGGGCAGGTCTGGGGCAGGCCTGGGCTCCTGCGGTGGGGCCAGGCCTGCTCTGCAGCCACGTGGGCCCTGCACGTCCCTGGCCCCTGGGACCGACCCCTCCTGCTGCGGGTCAGCGCCCAGGACCCCAGCAATCCCCTTACAAGCTCCCCCCACCCCGGTTTTAATGAAAATACGTGCGGTCGGTCACTGTGTAGTTGGAGGCACAGAGCCCAGCTCACACGATGACCGAGGTCTGTCGCGGCGCCATCACCACAACAGGTGCAGCTGGCGTCCGACTCACACGGGTAACCGTAAAGAAAAAAAAAGGAAAAAAGGAGGAAAAAGGGGAAAAATTTTCTCTTTTTGTAAGAACTCAGGAGTCACTCCGTTTCCAGCTCCCCCCACCCGCGCAGCTCTCTGTCGCCGCCCTACAGCCCGGCCCCTTCCTCCCTGCACCTGCGGGCTGTACCTCTTGGCCACCGGCCTCCATTCCCCGCTGCCCCTCCTCCTGCCTCCGATCGCCCCAAAGCTGACCTCCTTCTCCAGGACTTTGATTTTTGTTTTTTTTTTTTATTTCTTTTAATTTTTGTTCTAGAGTCCGCGTGTGGTGAGGTCACGCCGGGATTCACGGCACGTAGCGCGCTGCTCCCAAGGCCCATCCGTGTTGTAGGATCCCCTCATTTTCTGTGGCCACATCGTGCCCCATTACACACGCACACACGCCTACGTCTGCACCTGAACCTGCGCCCGGGTCGCCACCCGATCCACTCGTCCCCCCGCGGATGCTCTGCGGGTTCCTCCCTTGGCCGTGGGGAGCGGTGCCGCCGTGGGCGGGGTGGGGGTGCGGGGGGTGCCCTGTCCCTTCCTCTCTCAGCTGGAAGTGGTGGTGGACGGAGGAGGAGTGAAGACCCCAGGCCTGGAGCGTAAGGACGGGGTGGGGCGCGCGGCCGTCAGCTCGCAGGCCCTTGCTGCGGCCTCCCCGCCTCGCCTCCCTCCTGTCGGCTCCCAGAGGACGGAGTCCGCAGTGTCCCGGAGACGGGGACTTGGCCCTGCCTGGCCCCATTCCACCAGGACCCTGGAACTTGAACCAGGGACTCTGGGGCCACAGAATCCCGTCCCCGAGCCTCAGTTTCCTCATTTGCAAAATGGGAGAAGAGTCCGGCCCGAGAGGGTTGAGCATCGCCTGCGGTCGGGCGCCGGCGCCCGGGAGAGCCTCGAGCAGCCCGTAGCGGCCCTGCTTCCTGCCTCGTCCCACGGGGAGGCACCCGCCCCCCGCCCCGCTGTGCCTGCCCCCTTCACACTCCCTCCCCCCAGACTTTGCTCCGGCCACAGGGACCCCCGCGGAGTCCTCGGCCACCGTTGTGTTGCCTCCTGGAGCTCCAGTCCTCCAGGCCCCCTGCCCTGACTGCAGGCGAGGAGGGGAGGCGGCTGCTGGGGCCGCGTGGGAGGAGGGCCCGGAGCAGCCGGTGCTGGGGTGGAGGCGAGGAGGAGGGCGCAGGGAGGGAGGAGCCCACTGGGTGCTGTGGGGGCAGGGCGGGGAGGGGTGCCGGTGGGGCACAGCAGGCCTGCAAGGGCGTCCTGGCTCCACCTGCATCCGTGCCCGAGCCTGCGGGGTGGGAGCCTGTGCAGCTGCGGGCCGGTGGGCGCGGGGCCTGGGTGGGCGGGGGCCGCGTCCCTTCCCCACGGGGCGGGCAGGTGCGGGGCAGGTGCGCCCCTGGGCCGGGCGGACCTGCTCCGGCTTCGTGGGCTGCTCCTGGCCCTCAGCACGCTCTGCTTCGGTTCATGTCCCCCGCACCCCCAGCAGCCCCTCAGGCGTGAGTTCAGCGACCCCACACCCCCGGGACGGACGCACGGACTAGGATCTTGCTTTACTTCGGGCTGGGCCGGGCCCTCGGGGCATTTGGGGGGTTACACGTCAGTTCCTCCCTCTGCGCCACGTCTCTGGGCCTCCGTGGTGGGGCAGTCGCTCCTCCCGACCCCCAGACACACGCCCGTCTGTTTTCTCATCCCTGACGGGAGGGGGGCAGGTGACTGTGGGTGTCTTCCCATTCTCAGATGTTGTCATCCCGGGGCCCCTGGTGACTCCGCGGGGGAGCATGTGCCTTGACCCCGGAGTCCCGGGTTCGAGTCCCGCATGGGGCTCCCTGCATGGAGCCTGCTTCTCCCGCTGCCTGCGTCTCTGCCTCCCTCTCTGTGTGTCTCATGAAGAAATAAACCCTTTTAGGAACGTTGCCATCCTGAGTTAGAGGGGCCGCGGCCACAGGCTGGGACGTCTGGACCCAGGGCTGCAGCCAGAGGCAGGGACCTGGGCCTCGGCCTGGCCTTTCCCTCCGACACGACGGCCGTGGGCGTGCCGAGGCCTGCTGGGTGCACCCTTCTCCCCGGGGCTCTGGGGCCGTGATGGGGGGGCTGGTTCGTGGGTGAAGGAGCACCCCCCCACCCAGGCGGCCCCCCTGGGGAGCCATATGTTCACACCAGTTTGCCGTAGCTCCTCGAACGCTTCTGGAGGCTCCTCGAGCGGGCTCGGGGCTGGGGGCCCATGCTCGGAAAATCCTCAGGGAGCAGGAAAGCCTGTCCCTCGAAGTGGCTCTGCTCTTCTGGAAACGCCTGGGAGTCCTGAGGAGGAGGGAGCAGCTGCGGGGCAGGGCTGGGCCTGCAGCCGAGGTGTGGGCACCCTGCCTCCGGGCCTCCGACGCCCACCGGGGACACCTGTCCGGGAGCTGGGCCGCAGCACCGGGGGGGGGGGTGCTCAGGGGGCAGCTGGGAGGCCCCGCCTGCATGCACTGCGCCCGGCTTGGCTGTGAAAAGCCCGTCGCTGCCAGTGTGCCAGGCTTGGGTACGCCCCCCTGCAGCTGGCACTCTTGGGGACTGAGCCAGAGCTGGTGACTCAAACACAGGGGCTGCTCATTTGCAAAGTGCTCTGTGTCTTCTTGAGCCGTAACCGGGTAGCGGGGTGGGGTGGGGTGGGGGGGGACTTGCAGCGTGGCCCATGCCCTCGGAGCTGGAGAGGGGAAACTGAGGCCAGAGAGAGGAAGCGGCTCTTCCGAGGCCTGGAACCCACGCCAGCGCGGCCCCCGACGAGCCCGATGTGGTGGCTTTGGCAGAGCAGAGGCTGAGCCTGAAGCGGGCTCAGGCCCGAGGGCCTCTTGGGACGCATTTGAACCCTTCGGCCATCGACCCTCGACCCCCCCCCCCACAGTGGGGCACGGGCGGGGGGGGGGCTCCTTCTGCATCACCAAGCCTCTGGGCAGTGTCCCTGGGGCACGAAGCCCCGTGACCTTGGGCAAAACTGGCCTCTTGAGGCTCCGCTTTCCCCGCTGTAACGCCAGGCATCCCTGATGTCACAGGCCGGGAGGGGACGGGGCGATGTCCCCAGGGTGGAGTCCCCAGGATGCTGAGCTCCGGCCTGGCACCCACTGGGCGCTTGAGGAATGGGCAGGGGTAGGCGGGGCTCGTCCCTGCAAACTTGTCCTTGTTGACTCTGGGGGAAGCAGGGATGAAGGCACCGGGAGGTCCGAGCCTTCGGGGTTAGGGGTGGGCACCCCTGGGACGCGCCTCGCTGTCCGCCAGGGCTCCCGCCTGCCCTCGCCTGATCAGCTCCTCATCACCCCCGCCGCCCGCTAATTAGCACCCGCCCTGTTAATGATTGAACCTAATGACTTGGACTTGCGGATGTTGATGGAAAATTCTGCAGCCACGGGGCAGGAGGAGGCAGGTCAGCAGGCCTGGGAGGGAAGGGCCGGGGCTCTGGACGATCGCCCAGGGAGGGGTGGTTGGCGCTGGCGCTGGCGGAGGTGAGGGCAGGTGCCTGGGCTTCCCCCTGGGTGGCTCACAGAGGAGGGCCCGGGGGGAGGTCATTTCAAGGTCACAGCCAGCCGCCCTCCCGTCCTCCCAGGCCGGGGCCCACGTGCAGGGGAACAGGGTGCCTCCGACTGGGCGGCTTCGAGCGGCGGGGACTTGGGCCGCGGTCCTGGAGCCCGGGCCTGGGATCCAGGGGCCGGCAGGGCTCTAGGGAGGACTCCCTCCTGGCCTCTCCCAGCTGCTGGTGGCCCCGGGGGCTCCTGGCGCGGGCCGGTGCCTCTCTCTGGCCCGTCCTCTCCTTGCTTCGGGGCTCCCCCCGAAACCCAGGACGCTTTCATCTCAAGAGCTGCAACCAAGCACGTCTGCCAAGACCCCATCTCCAGACAAGGCCGCACCTGAGGTTCTGGGTGCACGCGAGTGTCCTGGAGACGCCAGGAGCCCGGCAGCGAGAGCCCCGGGGGGCAGGGGGACGGCCTCACCCCGAGCGCTGTGCGGGGCCCTGCCTCCCCGTCTCCCCGTCTCCCCGGCGGGGAAGGGCTCAGCATCTCTGGGAGGGGCTGGCCTGGCTCTCAAGAGGCCTGGGGGGCTCTTCCTGGAGAGTGAGGGGTGAAGGGCCCAGGGGGTGAACCAGGGAAGAAGGGCAGCGATACCTTATTGGGCCGCTCAGTGGGGCTGACTTTTCCCCTTGCCCTTGGGTAAAAAATCAGGGAAGACTTTTTTTTTAAAAAAGATTTTATTTATTTATTCATGAGACACACAGAGAGGCCGAGACCCAGGCAGAGGGAGAAGCAGGCTCCATGCAGGGAGCCCGACGGGGGACTCGATCCTGGGACCCCGGGGTCATGCCCTGGCCCGAAGGCGGATGCTCACCCGCTGAGCCCCCCGGGTGCCCCCAAACCAGGCAAGAATCCTAAGGATTTTGCTCGCTGTCAAGTAAGAGACAGGCATTGAGCCTTGCGCAGGAGCGGGGACAACCTGGCCGCCCCCGAATGAAGACTGGCCACCGTCTGCTGTCACCGCCGCCTGTGGGCCCTGCCTCAGTGGGAGCGGCCGAGGCCCGGGCCGGGGGGCTGGGGGCCGGGGGCTGGGTCGACCACCTGTCTGTCCGGTCCTCCCTCCTCCTTCGCCCCCCAGGCCTGCCCGACCCCCGCAGTGAGCTGCACCGGGGAGGGGCCGGGGCGCAGGGGGCTGATGGACAGCGTCGCCCTCCCCCGGCGGGCAGGGTCCCGGCCCCTCCCCTCTGTGTCCTCTGGGCCTCTGTCCCCGTCCTCCGCCTGCTCCCCGACTCGAGGAACGTGACCCCCTTTCCCCAGCCGTCGGGGTCCTCTAGTCCCTTGAGGAAGCCCCACGGGGCAGCGTCCGAAGGGCGCACGGGGCTCGCTTGCTCCTCTCCCACGGCCCAGAGCGGAGTTTCCTGGCCTGGCAGACGGGCCCCAGGCTCCTCGGCTCCTCGGCTCCTCCAGGCCCCTCTGCCCTCAACTCCAGGGGCTCCGTGCTCGGCTCTTGGGGTGACCCCTGGGTGCCCGCTAGGCCTGCTCTAAGGCGGGGGCCCCTTTCTCCTTCCTTCTATCCCTACTGTGCCTCCCCCCAAATCCTCCCTTCTCTCCATGTTAGGACTTAAAAAAAATACCCTTCATCTGGCTGAGGCGGCCAGAAACCAGTTCTTAAAGATCCCGCTCGAAATTCGTCTTAGGGTGACTTGGCACTTGACCTTAAATCTCGGGGTGCCCGGTGGCCCCATCGTGTCAGTGCGGGCGTCTCGGTTTCGGCCCAGGCCCTGCGCTCAGAGGGGGTCTGCTGGGCTTCCCTCCGCCCTCCCCCTGCTCCGGGCCAGGGGGCCTCTCTCAAATACGTAAATAAATACCATTTCACCCGTTGTCTCTTGGTGCTTACCTGCAATTGTATTTTTTTAAAATAACAATTTCTCTTTTAAAAAAGATTTTATTTACTTATTCATGAGACCCAGAGAGAGGCAGAGATACAGGCAGAGGGAGCAGCAGGCTCCGTGCAGGGAGCTCAATGCGGGACTCGATCCCGGGACCCCGGGGTCACGCTGAAGGCCGACCCCCAGCCGCGAGCCCCCGGGCGTCCCTGAAACCCTGAGCTTAACATCTTGTTATGGAAGCACCTGGGACAGTTAAGCTCGAGCCAGGAGGGGCGGCAGCAGGTTCTGAACCCACAGGGCAGCGTCTCCGTGCGAGGGGAGGGGGACGCCGGCCGCGGCTGGGCCCAGCAGAGGGCAGCACCTCCCGCTTCAAACCCCCTTTTTCTTGCTTGTACCCGTCGGAATGTAGTTTCTCATTCGGGTTCCAGACACCAGGCGGCGCCCAGGGGTCGGCCTCGGGGTGGGCTCGGGGCCTCACTAAGCACCTGCAGGTAGTGGGGCCACAGATGGGGCGGCACCCCGCGGGGAGGCCCAGGCGGGGAGGCCCAGGCCAGGGGGAGGCCCAGGAGGGGAGGAGGCCCAGGAGGAGAGACCCAGGTGGGGAGGATCCCAGGTGCGGAGTAGGCCCAGGAGGGGAGGAGGCCCAGGTGGGGAGGCCCAGGCGGGGAGGAGGCCCAGGCAGGGAGGAGACCCAGGCGGGGAGGAGGCCCAGGAGGGGAGGAGGCCCAGGTGGGGAGGAGGCCCAGGCGGGGAGGCCCAGGCGGGGAGGAGGCCCAGGAGGGGAGGAGGCCCAGGAGGGGAGGAGGCCCAGGAGGGGAGGAGGCCCAGGCAGGGAGGAGACCCAGGCGGGGAGGAGGCCCAGGTGGGGAGGAGGCCCAGGAGGGGAAGAGGCCCAGGAGGGGAGGAGGCCCAGGAGGGGAGGAGGCCCAGGTGGGGAGGAGGCCCAGGAGGGGAGGAGGCCCAGGTGGGGAGGAGGCCCAGGAGGGGAGGAGGCCCAGGTGGGGAGGAGGCCCAGGCGGGGAGGAGGCCCAGGAGGGGAAGAGGCCCAGGAGGGGAGGAGGCCCAGGAGGGGAGGAGGCCCAGGTGGGGAGGAGGCCCAGGAGGGGAGTAGGCCCAGGAGGGGAGGAGGCCCAGGTGGGGAGGAGGCCCAGGAGGGGAGGAGGCCCAGGCGGGGAGGAGACCCAGGCAGGGAGGAGACCCAGGCGGGGAGGAGGCCCAGGAGGGGAGGAGGCCCAGGTGGGGAGGAGGCCCAGGCGGGGAGGCCCAGGCGGGGAGGAGGCCCAGGCGGGGAGGAGACCCAGGCGGGGAGGAGGCCCAGGAGGGGAGGAGGCCCAGGAGGGGAAGAGGCCCAGGAGGGGAGGAGGCCCAGGAGGGGAGGAGGCCCAGGTGGGGAGGAGGCCCAGGAGGGGAGGAGGCCCAGGTGGGGAGGAGGCCCAGGAGGGGAGGAGGCCCAGGCGGGGAGGAGGCCCAGGAGGGGAGGAGGCCCAGGTGGGGAGGAGGCCCAGGAGGGGAGTAGGCCCAGGAGGGGAGTAGGCCCAGGAGGGGAGGAGGCCCAGGTGGGGAGGAGGCCCAGGAGGGGAGGAGGCCCAGGCGGGGAGGAGGCCCAGGAGGGGAGGAGGCCCAGGTGGGGAGGAGGCCCAGGAGGGGAGTAGGCCCAGGAGGGGAGGAGGCCCAGGTGGGGAGGAGGCCCAGGAGGGGAGGAGGCCCAGGCGGGGAGGAGACCCAGGCAGGGAGGAGACCCAGGCGGGGAGGAGGCCCAGGAGGGGAAGAGGCCCAGGTGGGGAGGAGGCCCAGGAGGGGAAGAGGCCCAGGTGGGGAGGAGGCCCAGGAGGGGAGGAGGCCCAGGAGGGGAGACCCAGGTGGGGAGGATCCCAGGAGGGGAGGAGGCCCAGGAGGGGAGGAGGCCCAGGAGGGGAGACCCAGGTGGGGAGGATCCCAGGAGGGGAGGAGGCCCAGGAGGGGAGGAGGCCCAGGAGGGGAGACCCAGGTGGGGAGGATCCCAGGTGGTGAGGAGGCCCAGGAGGGGAGGAGGCCCAGGCAGGGAGGAGACCCAGGTGGGGAGGAGGCCCAGGAGGGGAGGAGGCCCAGGTGGGGAGGAGGCCCAGGTGGGGAGGCCCAGGTGGGGAGGATCCCAGGTGAGGAGGATCCCAGGCTGGGAGGCCCAGGTCGGGGGGAGGTCCAGCACAGGCCCGAGGAGCTGCAAACCAGCCCCTGTGGCTGGGGAGGCGGACGGGAGGGCTGCGTGCTGGACACAGAAGCGGAGCACCGCCGGGGGTGGGGGGGGGTGGGGTGGCCGGGGGCGGGTGGGGGCGGATGGAGGTGGCCAGAGGTGTCAAAGCTACCAACGCTCAGCCGTGAAGGATGAGTCAGTGTCGGGGAGTGACACTGCGGCCGGTGAGGACGGGGAACCAGGCCGTATGGGGGGGCGGTGAGAGCGGGCCTGGCCTGGGGAGAGGCGAGTCTGGATTGGGGTCCTGGAGGCTGTGGCCTGGCCCCGGCGCCCTGGGGCACACAGAGCCGACCGGCGGGAGGGACTGGCTGGCCCGCCTTCCCCGGGGCAGTGGGGCAGGTGTAGACCTTAGCACCTGCCTGGGTGGTCGGGCCTCTGGCAACGGACTCGGTGGCACCAAGGCCTAAGGGGGCGGCGGGGCTGGTCCCACGGGAGGAGGACCCGGGTGTCCGCGAGATCGTGGACCCGTTAGCCTAAATAGGACCTGGGTTTCAGGTCGCTGATCTGCTGCCTTTACAATAGGGGGTTACCCGGGTGCGCTGGGTCCGCGTAGTCACGGGGAATCTCGGATGCAGGGAGGGACCCCGGGGTCCGGCTGGACGCGGCCGGCTCTGGAGGTGGGACAGTGGCCCCGAGAGCCCAGGGCCGAGGCGGCCTCCGGAGGCCGGGAGGGGCGCAGACACAGGTCCCCCCTCCAGAAAGGCACGCGGCCCTCCTGGCGCCTCGACTGTAGCCCCGGGGGCTCATGTGAGGTTTCTGACCTCGAAAACCACCGGATGGTGAATGTGTGTTGTTTTCAGCCGGTACATTTGTGGTGACTTGTACTTAGAACAGGGGTTGGTGGAAAGGGAGGTGGGCGGGGGTCGGGGTGACTGGGTGACGGGCACTGGGGGGCGGACTTGATGGGATGAGCCCGGGGTGATATGCTCTTTGTTGGCATCAAACTCCAATAAAAAAAAATTGTAATTTGAAAACTGATGCCGGTGGAAAGGGTCTCCTCTGGGAGGCAGGGGTCCCCCTGCAGGGTGGGGAGCTGGGCAGCGGGCGACGGCCCCGAGCAGCGTGGCTTCTGCGTCCGCTGCCCTCCCTGCCGCGATGCACACACGCACTGGGGCCGGGCGCCCCTTCCCTGCTGTCCCCGGGCAGCCGCGGAGGAGGAGAGGCCCCTTTGGCAACGTCTGGGTCGCGTCCTCGGGTGAGCCGGGTGCTCTGCGGGGAGGCCCAGGCGGGGAGGGGGCCGGAGGGGCGGCGGGGGGGGCCATCCTGCCCTGGAGGAGACCCGGGACCGGCCTAGGGGCTCCAGCACAGGGGCTCCTAAGGGCGAGGGCACCGGAGGCATCACGGGCCTGCAGCCTCCTGGGCGCCGCTGAAGCGGGGATGAGATTCTGGCTCCAGATTATTTGTGCTGATCTTTGGTAAGTGATGCCTGGTTGGCTGTCCCCGATCCTGATCGTCTTCTTTGTTTAATTTAATTCAATTTAATTAATTTATTTATAAAGATTTTATGCATTTATTTATTCATAAGTGACGCAGAGAGAGGCAGAGACCCAGGCAGAGGGAGGAGCAGGCTCCATGCAGGGAGCATTATGCGGGGATTTGATCCTGGGACCCCGGGGTCACGCCCTGGGCTGAAGGCAGATGCTCAACCACTGAGCCACCCGGGAGCCCCATCTACTTTGTTTTAAACTACATTTAGGGCCACAGAAGGAGGCGTGGAAGGGTTGTATTTATGGCCTGGGCCGGCCACAGGCTCCGGGAACTGTTCCCTACCACGCGGCCTCTCTCGTGGGCTCCGGGTTGTGCATCTGTTAGGCTGACCCTGACCTCTGACCTCAGAGGCCGGCAGCAGGATTAACCACGGGGGTGTTGGGGAAAACACCAATGGGATTACTACACACCCGGAGGGATGGGAGGAAAACGGACGATTCCTGTCCGTGTCTCTAGACGTCAGGTCCAGGGAATCCAGGAGCCCCGGGGTGCGTGGGAGGGACAAGCCTGGGTCTGGTGGTGAGAACCGTCAGCGGGAGGGGGAAAGAAGGAGAAGAAGTCGTCGTGCTGACCAAGCTGGAGAAAAAGATGAGATTTTATGGGGACAGAGGCTGGGATCTTGGGGGCTACGCTCGGAACATGTTCAGGGGAGAAGCACGGGTGTCCCCGTTGCACCGGCTCTGCAAGGACGGAGCTGGAGCGGGGCCGTCTGTCGCGGCCTGGGCCGTGGGCTCCCAGGGACAGTGTGGTGTCCCCCCTCCTCCCCCCCCCCCCCCCGTTCCCTCACACCCGACCTGATGCCCCCAACAGCCGGGGCCACGCGGAGGACACGGCTCCGGCCCATCCCAGGAGGTCCCAGAGGTTTTCCCCGGTGGGGGAGGCTGGGCCAGGGAGACGCAAGACCGACCTGGTGGCCCCCCGGGTATTCCTTAGGACCGGGATGGCCAGGCCGGTGGACAGAGCTAGCTTCCTTTGCAGTGAGAATTTCTGGCTGAGAAGGAGCAGACGGGGACCTTGGAAAGGGAAGAGTTTTGGCCTTTTCATTTTCCTGCATTTTAATGTAAAAGGAAATTTACATTTTAATTAATGTGAAAGCAAAATTTACATTTTGCTCTTTGTTACTCTTTGAAATCAGGAGGAAGTTTAGGTTCAAATTTAGAGCATTGCTTGGTTGCCAGACTTGGGTTACTTGATATTTTACGGGGCCAGGTCGTGCTTATTTTATTTTATTTTATTTTATTTTATTTTATTTTATTAAAGATTTTATTTATTCATTCATGAGACAGAGAGAGAGAGGCAGAGACACAGGCAGAGGGAGAAGCAGGCTCCATGCAGGGAGCCCAACGTGGGATTCGATCCCGGGACCCCGGGGTCATGTCCTGGGCCCAAGGCGGATGCTCACCTGTGAGCCCTGCCCCCCCCCCCCCCCCCCCCCAGTGCTCCAGGTCGTGCTTATTTTGTCACTTCCAGGTGAGTTGCCCTGAGCAGCGGGGACTCAGGTGACCGCAGAGAATCTGCCCTATCTGGACCCAGCTGGGAGGCCTTGGGGGGCAGGTGCATGTGGCCACCCTCCCCCCCAACTGATTCCAGGAGGACACACCAACGACAGCGGTGAGAACCCGTTACTTCTTGTTCTTTTATTTTATTTTATTGTATTTATTTTATTTTTTTATTATTATTATTTTTTACTTCTTGTTCTTCATCTGAAAATGGGGATCGCATCTTTTGGTCCCTTTTTGCAAGGATTGATCGAGTGACTGTGCATAAAGCACTGAGGAATGCGTTTCTCCATTTCCTGTTTGGAAACCTATTTCTTATTTCCTTGGGCCCCACAGCAGGTGGTGTAACGATCAGCCCCTCTGGATAGGATATGGCCTCTCTGTAGGTCCCGAATGGCCAAATATCTGCAACTGGGAGGCTGCTGGGAGGCCCAGCTGCGCTGACCCCAGGCGCCCTCCTCCCTGCACCCCTGCTCTCCAGACGTACCTGTGGTCGGTGCACATCGTAGGCCCACCTGTAGGCCCAGGGTTGGGAGAAGAGGAGGCTACTCCGCCTCGAGGGCTTTCCCTCTTAGCTGTCCCCTCCCCACCACAGCAGCAACGGGGAGGGCGGAGCGGAGGGTGGGGAAAGGCAGGCTCTGGGCCCAAGGAGATCCCGGCTCGGCTCATGACCCAGCCCAGGCGGTCGCCTCACCGACGGAGCCACCCCAGCGGCGCCCCACGCTTTTCCCTCTTTGAGGTTAATATGCATTTTGTTGGAAGGTCCAGGCCACGCAAATGCCCTGCTCCTCACCGAACCGTCACCAGTCGGCTCTAGCCCCTCATTGACGCCTCCTGGGAGACTTGCTGGTTGGGTGATGGCTGCCCCATGGGGATCTTCTAGTTCATTCCTCCCTCTGCGTTCATTCGCTGTCATTCCACTGTAAGAAAAATCTTTCTCGAGTCCCCGTCCGTGCATTCATTTATGTCATTACGGGCTCACGACTCCCTATTTCGCCAATGAATTATGATTTTGTTACTATTATTATGATCTTTTATAACGTTCTTCTCCATCAAACGTGGTTAGTCTGCGACAAGCCGGCGGTAGTGGGGGTGCGCCAGCCTCCCGGTTCGCCCCTGGGTTCTTCCGTCGTGTCTCCACCCCTCTTTGAGCACTTTTTCCTCTTGTGGCCCAAGAACGCCTTCCAGACGCGGCGTCGTCCTATTTCTCCGAACTCTGCTCCCTTCATGGTATTTAGAACAAAGATTCGGGGCTTTAGGGGCGCCCGGAGGGCTCAGCGGTGGAGCATCTGCCTGCCTTCGGCCCAGGGCGTGACCCCGGGGTCCTGGGTCGAGTCCGCGTCGGGCTCCCTGCATGGGGCCTGCCTCTCCCTCTGCCTGTGTCTCTGCACCTCTCTCTCTCTCTCTGGGTCTCTTGTGAATAAATAAATAAAATCCTAAAAAAAAAAAGATATGGGTCCAGGGTGCTCCATGTTCTTGAGACGTCAGTGCTTCCAGGCCCTTCCGTGGTCACAGCGGGGGACGAGGCGCGTGTATGGACCTACCTGTGTACGTGTATGTAGGTGCGTTCGTACAACACGCGCCCGTTTACATCGACGTGGATTTCTACATCTATTTGTATATATCCTTAAAACTGAGTTCTTTTTCTTTTTTAAACATTGATTTATTTGGGAGAGACAGAGAGTGGGAGCATGCACGAGTGGGGGAAGGGGCAGAGGCAGAGCGTCCGGAGCAGAGCCCCGCTGAGTGCGGAGCCCACGGGGCGGGGGGGGGGGGGGGGGGGGGCTGCCTCTCATGACCCATGAGATCGCGAGCTGAGCCCAAGCTAGGAGTCAGGGGCTCTGCCGACTGGGTCACCCGGGTGCCCCTGAACACCGCGGCTCCTGTTGCGTCCAGCTTCAGTGTGGTCCCCAAGAGTCCGGGCCCACTCACCCGCAGCAGGTGGACTCCCCTCTGCGCCCCCTTGGGCTCTGATCCCCACGCCAGGCCCCTGCCCCCCCTTCCCCCTGCCTCCCCGGGGCAGGCCCCCTCCTCATCTCTTTGCACTTGCACCACCCAGCTCGGCTCTCGGGCCGTCCCCGGTCCCCCCGGCCCACGGCCCACGCGGGCGCCTGTCTGGCCCGCCTCTGCCTGCCACTGGCTTTTGCACTGAATTATTCAGGGAGGAAGCCAGGAATGCGGCCAGGTGGCGGGGAAGACAAAATGAAACAGTGGCTTCGTCGCGGATCTGTCCCGTAGTCCACCGTTCGCAGCTCAGGGTTGCCTTGGGGCCGGCCTGAGGCTCTTCTGCATTTAACGCTGGGCCTCGTGCAGTTTCCCTCCCCTCGTAGCGCAGGTGCGCCCGGTACCGGTTTCACCTCAGCGCTGTCCCTCAGGTACGTTCCGCCGTGCGACCCGGGTTTCTTTCTTCCCTCTCGCGTGTGGCTCTGCGGATAGAACGTAAGACATTCATGGCTCGGTCACAGTCCCGTAGGGATGATCTTTGTAAAGGTCATGGTTATATGGTCACAACCGTATCTTCAGATGACGTCCCCAGTTCCGTGTTGATTCCCGCTGCCGGCCACGGTTAAGATCCCGGGCGGCTTCCGCTTGCCGCCCCTCTCTTTACCCTCTGGCTTTCGTGGATTATCATTACTTCTTGCAGCGATTCCCTTCGCGCTTCTGTTACTTGCTTCAGCAGGTTAAAAATAGTTCTTGATGCTCCAACTAGAAAAGTCACGCGTGTCAGCTTATTTATGCTGAGTCCCGCCTGCTTTTCCCTCCGCGTCTTCCCCACGCTGACCTCCGGTTACGTCCTCCTGGTTGACAGCACTTGCCTTCTGCCCTGTAACCATAAGGCCTGGACGTCTTCAGCTTCCTTCTTGCGCTGAAATGGATGCAGCCCTCGCAGCTGATCCTTTTACCTCATTTTCTCCGTTTATCTCTTGGCTGGCTGGGGTTCGTGTCTGAGAGTGTGTCTGCAAAGGGTTCCCAGGAGTGAAATTCCCTGAATTTGGCATCCTGGAAATATTTGTTGCCTTTAGCCTGGGACAATAGTTAGATTCAGTACAAAGTGCTTGGGTCTCACTCCCCCCCATCCCCCCCACCGAGGGCTTTAGGGATTTCTTTCTTTTTTTTTTTAAAGATTTTATTTATTTATTCATGAGAGACACAGAGAGAGAGAGGCAGAGACCCAGGCAGAGGGAGAAGCAGGCTCCATGCAGGGAGCCCGACGCGGGACTCGATCCCAGGACCCTGGGGTCACCCCCTGGGCTGCAGGCGG
Source organism: Canis lupus baileyi (assembly GCF_048164855.1). Lineage (NCBI taxonomy): Eukaryota > Metazoa > Chordata > Mammalia > Carnivora > Canidae > Canis > Canis lupus. The sequence goes on along the minus strand of NC_132862.1, from coordinate 749,720 downwards.
CCCTAAACTGCTGCGCCACCGAGGCTGCCTGCTTTCGGGATTTCTTCACTGTCTTTTGCTGGTGTGGTCTGGAGGCAACCGGAATATGTTCTTCCCCTCAGTGAATGTGTTGATAGTTTTGCCCGAATGCCCACCGACCCTTTCTTTATCTTCAAAGACAAAGAATTGTATTAGGCCAGTTCTCAGCATTGGTCTTTTTAAAAATTTAATTTGATTTATTTATCTGAGAGAAGAGTGAGCGAGCGAGAGAGAGAAAGCGAGCGGGAGCAGGGGTGCGGGGAGAGGACGTGCTCCGAGGGAGAGGGAGAAGCGGGCTCCCCGCGGAGCAAGGAGCCGACGTGGGGCCCCATCCCAGGACCCCGAGATCCTGGAGTGAACCCAAAGCAGATGCTTAACCGACTGAGCCACCCAGCGTTGGTCTTTTTGAACCATTTTTTCCGTTCAACCTACAGATTAAAGTTTTCTATTTTTAATTTTAATTTTTTGACTGCGGTAAAATACACATATCATAGAATTACCATAGAAACCACTTTTTAAAGACTTTTTATTTATTCATGAGACCCAGAGAGAGGCGGAGACACAGGCAGAGGGAGAAGCAGGCTCCATGCAGGGAGCCCGACGTGGGACTCGATCCCGGGATTCCAGGGTCATGCCCTGAGCCGAAGGCAGGTGCTCAACTGCTGAGCCACCCCCAGGCGTCCCATTTAAAAATAATTTTTTAATTTAGAAACCACTTTCACTGTAAGATCACTGGTGTTACTTTCAGTAGTTACGAAAGGCATCTGCAGAGCTTGTCCATCTTGCACAACCGCAACTCTACACCCAGCGCCCGGCTCCTGGGGCGCCCTCCCCCAGCGAGACTCCAGTTTTCTTCTATTTTTAAGGAGCGCTGTCTTCACTTATGTCCTCCTTTGCTGGGTGTTCTGTGTCTCGGGAGCGGAAAGCGCACACACGGCGGATCTGGTTACCAACAGGGCTCTCGAGCTCGCTGCTCCCGGTGCTCGTGTCCCTTAGAGAAGCGCCTGGTCAGCTGCGCGGGGCCGGCCCTCCGGGGGCTGCGCCAACATCCTCCCGCGGCTCGGTTCCAGTTTCAGGGAACTTGGCAGGATTTCTTCACCGAAAGCGTTCTTCGGGGTTGTAGTGCCTTCTGTTTTCATCCAAAATGGAACTTCCGTATCTGTGCTTATTGTTTTTGTGGTGATCAAGTCAGCTGGCTTCAGGGATGAGACGTTGGCAGAGGAGTCTTTACTCCCCCTCTTTACATTTGGAATTATGTTACTAAGCGTTTTTTCCCCCATTAATTCGTATATGATTTATTTAGAATATGATCCTTATCTGCACATGAGCCATCCGTAACCCCAGGAAGCAGTAACACAACCACAAACCTGGAAATGAGCCTGTTTTAATAAAACAATGATTATTATTATTATTAATTATTTTGGTCGTTTCACGAAAGTGGGGGGGGAGGTATAAAGCTGTGGTTAGCCTTCCACCTGGACGCAGATGGGTCTGCATGCACCTTGGCTGGTTTCCCTGCAGTGACAGTGCGGGCCCACCCCCCAAGCCAGGTGACCCACCCCCCAAGCCAGGTGACCCACCCCCCAAGCCAGGTGACCCACCCCCCAAGCCAGATGACCCACCCCCCCAAGCCAGGTGCCCCACTCCCCCCAAGCCAGGTGGCCCAACCCCCTAAGCCAGGTGCCCCACTCCCCCCAAGCCAGGTGACCCACCCCCAAGCCAGGTGACCCACCCCCCAAGCCAGGTGGCCCACTCCCCCAAGCCAGGTGGCCCACCCCCCCCAAGCCAGGTGACCGTGCTGGGGTGGACAGGTCTCTCCACAAGGGGCGGCTGCCTGCCCGTGTTCCTCTGCAAGGCCACACTCTCCGGGGCTGAGGAGGCTCCATCTGGGCTGCAGGTTCTCTGACACGGCGTCTGGGGAAGCTGGTCCCCTGCATCAGGCTTGTCGTGATCACTGCGCCTCCAAACGCACCTCGGGTTGGAAGTGTGGTCCTTGAGATTTCTTCCCCTGTGGGGCCAGAGGACCTGGGCTGGGTGGGGGTGCTGGAAGGCAGGTGCCCCCAGAGTCGGGGGAGTGGGTGTTAGTGCAGAAGATGGGAGGAGTGTTGTGTGCGGGTCCGGGCCTCCAGGGTTGGCTCCTACACGACTCCCCGACTCCCCGTTCGCTACACAGACCCCCTGCTAAGCGTCTCTTACCTACAGAGTATTGGAGACACCGGGATGGCTCCTGGATCCAGACCTGCCTCCCCCAGCTTCCTGTCTGGTGAAGATGTAGCACAGGTGCCAAAAGTGGTCTGAGACTAGGGACGTATAGTGTAAACCCCCGAGGGTTGGGTTTTCTTTTTCTCGTCATGCAAGTGCCCGACGTAAGCTTTGACAGGCGCAGCATCACCTCCAGGAGGCTTCCGCTTCCAAGAGGATTGTCTCCAACACGCACGTTGCCAGGCACCGGGCTACACAGAGAGCGAGCCTGCTTTCTCGCACGCCGGGCTCCTGATTCAGAGCTCTCGTGGGTTCCATGACGGACCATTTGCGCTGCTGGTGTTTTCTGTCCCAGGACTTTAAATTCCCGCTCTTATATTTTAGGTTCACCAATGAAGAGTGAGCCTATGAAGCCCTAGGTCCCCACCCTTGACCCCAGTAAAAGCAGACCCCCAGGCCTGCATGCTCTTTCTTCCCCACGGCCTTGCTGGGTGGCCCAGCATTTTCAGGTTTCCTAAGTCAGAAAGCTTTGATTTGTCTTCCAAGTTTCACAATGTTATTGCCGACGGGCATCTTGCAATCATAATAAGAAGCACAAGGGCTCCACGTGGGTTACCGATAGGCTGAGACCTGCACAAAACTAGAGGATGGACAAATAGATTTCACAGGATGAGAATGGAGAGGCAGGTGAAAGTGGCAATTCATTCAATTTTTCGGCTAATATGTATTGAGAGCCTGTTACATTCTGGAAACTGTTTTAGGCACTGGGGCTATATCAGTGAGAAGAACGGAAACCCCAGTCCTCACAGTGCTTACATTCTGGTGAAGAAAACAGGCAGGTGAGTAAATTACATAGGATACAAGAGGGTGAGAAGGGCTGCAAGGTGAGCAGACTCTAGGGACCTGCATTACAGCCTGGTGCCTGTAGTGAACAATACCGTGCCATGCGCTTAGCTTGTGAAGAGGGTGGATCCAGTGCTAAGATGCTAAGTGCTCTTAACACACACATGCACGCATACACACACACGGCAAGTGGACACAAAAATCTTTTGGAGATGGGCAGCCCCGGTGGCTCAGCGGTTGAGCATCTGCCTTCAGCCCAGGACATGACCCTGGAGTCCCAGGATCGAGTCCCGCATCGGGCTCCCTGAATGGAGCCTGCTTCTCCCCCTGCCTGTGTCTCTGCCTCTCTTTCTCTGTGCCTCTCATGAATAAATAAATAAAATCTTAAAAAAAAAAGAAATCCTTTGGAGATATGTTTATTACCTTGATTGTGGGATGGTATCATGGGTGTATGCATATGTCCAAACTCGCCAAAATGTTTACATTGAATATGTGCCATTTTTTTTGGTGCATTAAATAATACCTCAAAAAAAGCTGACAAGAAGAAAAAGATGTGCTAAGGACAAAAATAAAGTTGGGAACATATGGGAGGAAAGTGGCAATTTCTTTTCTTTCTTTCTTTTTTTTTCTTTTTAAAGATTTTATTTATTTATATGAAAGGGAGAGAGAGTGAGCCAACGAGCACAGGAGCGAGGGGAGGGGCAGAGGGAGAAGCAGACTCTTCCCGCTGAGCAGGGAGGCCAATGTGGGGCTTGATCCCAGGACCCCAGGATCATGACCTGAGCTGAAGGCAGATGCTTAACCGACTGAGCCACCCAGTCGCCCCAAGAAAGTGGCAATTTTAGATGGGCTGGCCAGGAAAGGCTTCTCTGAAAAAGTGGTATTTGAACAAAGACCTGAAGTTAGTGAGGTAGTGAGCCATGCGGATTGTATGACAGACGTTAATATACATCGTTTGCAATTATTTAAACCCTGAATAAAAGTTCTAGATGCCAAACTTATTCAATGAGATCAGCATTACCTTGATTCCAAAACCAAAGACTGCACTAAAAAGGAGCATTAAAGGCCAATATTCCTGATGAATGTGGATACAGAAATTCTCGACAAGACACTAGCTAATTGAATCCAATAGTACGTTAAAGGGATTATTCACCATGATCAGGAATTCATTCCTGGGGATCCCTGGGTGGCTCAGTGGTTTAGCGCCTGCCTTCAGCCCAGGGCGTGATCCTGGAGACCTGGGATCAAGTCCTGTGTCTGGCTCCCTGCATGGAGCCTGCTTCTCCCTCTGCCTGTGTCTCTGCCTTTCTCTCTCTTTCTCTGTGTCTCTCATGAATAAATAAATAAAATCTTAAAAAAAAAAAAGGAATTCATTCCTGGGCTGCAGGGGTGGTTCAACATCCGCAAATCAATCAATGTGATGCACCACATTAATAAAAGGAAGGACAAGAACCATCTGAGCCTCTCAATATAGATGCAGAAAAAAACCTTTGACAAAATACAGCATCCTTTCCTGATAAAAACCTTCAGGAAAGTAGGGATAGATGGAACATACCTCAACATCATAAAGGCCATATATGAAAGACCCACAGCTAACATCATCTTCAATGGGGAAAAACTGAGAGCTTTTCCCCTAAGGTCAGGAACACGCCAGGGATGTCCACTCACTACTGTTGTTCCGCACGGCCCTGTAAGTCCTGGCCTCAGCAGTCGGACAACACGAAGAAATAAAAGGCATCCAAATGGGCAACGACGAAGTCAAACATTCACTATTTGCAGACAACATGATTCTCTATATAGAAAACCCGGAGGATGCCACCAAACGTTGCTAGAACTGATACGTGAACTCATCAAAGTCACAGCACATAAAGTCAACATACAGAAAGAGAAAGCAAGGAATTGACCTCATTTACAATTGCACCAAAACCCATAAGATACCTGGGAATAAACCTAATCAAAGAGGTAAAAGATCTGTACACTGAAAACTATAGAACACTCATGAAAAAAATGGAAGACACAAAGAAATGGAAAAACATTCCGTGCTCATGGATCGAGAGAACAAATATCGTTAAGATGTCTCTACCACCCCGAAACAATCTATACACTTAATGCAATCCCTGTAAAAATGCCACCAGCCTTTTCCACAGAGCTAGAACACACGCTCCTAAAATTTGTATGGAAACTAGAAAAGACCCTGATTAGCCAAAAATGTTGTTGAAAAAGAATAGCAAAGCAGGAGGCATCGCAATTCCAGACCTCAAACTCTATTACAAAACTGGAGTCATCAGGACGGTGTGGTCCTGGCACAAAAACAGACACACAGAGCAGTTGGACAGAACGGAGAACCCAGAAATGGGCCCCGAACTCTAAGGTCTACTAATCGCCAACAAAGTCTGAAAGAACATCCAGTGGGAAAAAGACAGTCTGTTCAACAAATGGTGTTGGGAAAACTGGACAACCACACGCAGAAACTGGACCAGGTTCTCACACCATATACAATAATAAATAAAAAAAAAAAACAAAAATAAATTCAAAATAGATGAAAGACCTCAATGTAAGAAAGGAAAGCGTCAGAACCCTAGAGGAGAACACAGGCAGCAACCTCCTTGACCTCAGCCTCAGCAACTTCTTACTAGACGCGTCTCCCGAGGCAAGGAAAACAAGAGCAAAAATGAACTATTGGGGCGTCGTCAAGAAAAAGAAGCTTCTGCACGGGGAAGGAGACAGTCAACAAAGCTAAAAGGCAACCTACGAAATGAGAGAAGATATTTGCAGATGACATCAGAGGATCTAAAATCTATAAGGAACTAATGGGTAAAGAAGACGTGTGATATACGATGGAATATTCCGCAGCCGTTAGAAAGGACGGGTGCCCATCACTGGCTTTGACGTGGATGGAACTGGAGGGGATTAGCTGAGTGAAGGGAGTCAGTCGGAGAAGGACAATCATCATATGGTTTCACTCATACGGGGAATAGAAGAAATAGAGGGATGATAGGGGAAAGGAGGGAAAATGAGTGGGAAAAATTAGAGAGGGAGACAAGCCACGAGCGACACCTAACTCTGAAAAACAAAGGGTTGTGGAAGGGGAGGTGGGAGGGGGGACGGGGTGACTGGGGGACGGGCACTGAGGGCGGCGCTGGACCGGATGAGCATTGGGTGTTATTCTGTATGTTGGTAAATTGAATTTAAATTAAAAAATGTAGGAAAACAACAAAACAAAACAAAATCGATGAAGAATTTATCAAACTCAACACACATAATAATCCAGTTAAGAAATGGGCAGAAGACGTGAATAGACCCTTTTCCAGAGAAGAGATCCAGATGGCTACGGGCACACGAAGGGATGCTCAGCATCTCTCATCACCAGGGACCTACGGCTCGAAACCACGAGGAGGTGGCCCCGTGTGCTTGTCGGGAAGCCTGAGATGAGCGACTCGGGGAACAGCAGGTGGCGGCGGGGGCCTGGAGGGGAGGGGCTGTCGCTGGGAACGCAGGCTCGCGTGGCCACTCTGGAAAGCAGTCGGGAGTTTCCTCTAAAAAGTCAGAAATAGAGCTACCGTGAGACCTACCAAGTGTACCATTAGGTGTTTACGCAAAGGACACAGAAGTGCTGATTGCAAGGGGCACGCGCACCCGCGCCTGTCGCAGGGCTGTCGGCAGCCGCCAGGTCACGGGAGAAGCCCGAAGTCCCTGGAGCGATGATGCCCGGACGGAGACGGGCTGTGCGTGTGCGTGTGCGGGGGAACAGTGCTCGGCCGCCCCGAGGAAAGAGATCTTGCCGTTTGCAACAATGTGGGTGGGACTAGAGGGTATGATGCCAAGTGAAATAAGTCAAAGCAAGGCAAACAGCGTGGGATTTCACTCGTATGTGGAATTTAAGAAACAGAACAGGAGAACATAGGAGGAGGGAAGGAAACATCAAATAAGATAAAGACGGAGAGGGAGACAAACCATAGGGTCGCTGAAGGGGAGGTGGGTGAGGGGACGGGCTGAGTGGGTGACGGGCACCAAGAGGGGCGCTCGGGATGAGCACCGGGTGTCGGATGTGGGTGACGGATCATTGGATTCTGATCCCAAAACCAGTGCTGCGCTGTATGTTAAATTACTTTAAATTGAAAAAAATTATATATGGGGCCCCTGGGTGGCTCAATGGTTGAGCATCTGCCTTGGGCTCAGGGCGTGACCCCGGGGTCCTGGGATCGAGTCCCGCATCGGGCTCCCCGCAGGCAGGGAGCCTGCTTCTCCCTCTGCCTGTGTCTCTGCTTCTCTCTCTCATAAATAAACAAAATCTTTTTTTTTAAATAAACAAAATCTTAAAAAAAATCATATATCTCGGCGTGCCTGGCTGGCTCAGTCAGTGGACCTTGCGACTCTTGGTATCGGAGTCGTGAGTTTGAGCCCCACGTTGGGTGCAGAGCCTACTTAAAAAAAATAAAATCAATTAAAATAAAAAAAATGTCTAGATGCTAGCCTCAAGATGTGTGAAGGGGTAATTGGTTAAAAAAGTTTTTTTTTTTTAGAACAAACTATCAGAAAGAGAAATTAAGAAAACAATGCTGTTTACGATAGCATCAGAAAGGACAAAAATTAAAAAAAATAAAAAAAACAAACAAAAAAACAAAACAAAAAAGAAGGAACAAAAATAACAAAAATACTCAGGAATACATGTACAAAAAAAAAAAAAAAAAGGAACACATGTACCGAAGGTGGTGAAAGGTTTGTGCCGTGAAAGCTCTAGGACACGCGTGTCAACGTGGCAGATGTTATTCAGCCACAAGGAAAAGGGAAATCCTGCCTTTTGCGTCCGCGTGGGTGGAGCCTGAGGGCCTCACGCTAAGGGAGAGAAGTCGGAGAAAGACAAGGACTGTAGGATTCCGCTTCGGTGGGATCCGGAAACCTCCGGCTTGTAGGAACAGAGCGGGGATGGGGGTTGCCAGAGCCTGGGAGGCGGGGCAATGAGGCCCGGGGTCACAGACTCTGAGCTTCTGGTTATAGGATGAAGCCGGGAGCTGACGGGAGGATGGGTTTGGGGTTGGGAGCGTGTGTTAGCTGCCCAGGGTTTCCCGCCGTGAGGCCGAATGGACGATTCTGAATCGTGCTGCCCCCTTCTAGGGCCTGCTGGCCACCCTCGGTCCTGAGCCCACTGTCTCGTGGCCGTCGCCTCTCGGGCGATCGGGGTCCAAGCTCCTCTCGTAGAAGGACGATGGCCACATTGGACGAGGGGCCCCGCACCGCCCGGTAGGACTTCGCTCCTTACAGCTGCAAGGACCCGATTTCCAATAAGGTCACCTCCCGAGGTGCCAGGGGTTCGGGCTTCCACAGAATCATTTTTGGGGACACAGAAAGAGGGTGGCAGTCTACGGGGGTGGGGAGTGGCTGACCCAGTGGTGATTAGAATCGGCATTTGGGGGGCCTCCGACTGGAGGGTGTGCGGTCGTGGAGGGGTCACGGAGAAGGGACATGCCTTCCTTTTTTCATTTAAAACTGGGTCTAGGGACTCCCTGTAGGGCTCAGAGGTTTGGCACCTGCCTTTGGCCCATGGTGTGACCCTGGAGACCTGGGATCGAGTCCCGCATCGGGCTCCCTGCATGGAGCCTGCTTCTCCCTCTGCCTGGGTCTCTGCCTCTCTCTGTGTCTCTCATGAATAAATAAATAAAAAATCTTAAAAAAATAATAAAACAGGGTCCAGGTCGGATGCGCTCGCCTCCAGGGCCGCGGGAGGGGTGTCGGGCAGGGTGGGGAAGGGCCATGTGGGGCCGGGCTGCGGGATCTGGGGCGCCAACTCGGGCAGAGGCCCGGGGGCAGGTGGCCGGGCTCCTCCGCAGCTCGCGGGGTGCAGCGCGTGACGGGCGGTCCTGGCTCGGGGGAGGGAAGCAGGGGTGCAGGAGGAGCCCGTGCATCCCTGTCCCGGGTCCAGCTGGCCTCTCTAGGCGGCTCCTTATGTTCCTGACCCGACCCTACGGGCGTGGCCGTGGCGGTGGCGGTGGAGAAGGTGTGAGTGGAGGGCAAGGGGGCACCAGAATGTGGCTTTAATAGGGTGACTCAGGCTTTGACCGTCTTCCCAAGGACAAATCCTGCTGCTTTGGAGACTGGTTTGATTTCTGGAAACACCCGAATGTCACTGGGCGCCGCAGTGAGGGGTTGGACTGGGGAAGAGGCCCAGCGCGTGTGGCCGTGGCTCTGCGTGGGCTAAAGGGCTCGCCGCCCAGCCTCTGGGCTTTGGGGAGGGCTCCGCTCTCCGTCTCCCCGGGGCCCACCCCACAGAGCACAGACACAGGCGAGTGGGATGCTTCAGTTTAATCACGCGGGGCTGCGGCGCGGCTGAGGCCTGGAGTCCCGGGACCCCTCCTCTTCGGCGTCTCAGACTCCATCTAATTGAATTGTGGAACAAGCTTTTTCAGATTTCGTCCAAATTCGGCTCCACCTAGGAGGATGCAGAGGTTGGGATGCGGCCCAGGGGCCCCCCGGCCCCGGCTCCACCCTGTGCATTGCCCTCAGCCCTGTCTTCTGCTTTCCAACCTCACGCGGCCCCCGGGACCCCCCTTCCCCACCTGGGCAGGATCTCAGGCTGCGGCTCAGACCCCAGGTGCAACCTGGCATCATGCAACCGCATGGCTCGAGTGTGGATGAGAAACTGGAGACTTTTGAAAGAGGGAAGTTTCCGGGGGGGGGGGCGGCTGCAGGGGCCCCGATGCCGGGTGCCGGGTGCTCCTGTTCCCACAAGGCTTTGCCCTGGGATGCACTCACGGTCATAAAGATTTTTCCTGAATTGACGTCCCTTATCCAGCCTTTTTTCTGCTCCTTCTAGGCCATGTCCCGCGAGCGTGAGACCTCTGCTTACCAGGGATTCTAATTGGGGAGCAGAAGAATGACTTTAGCAGAAAACTCCCGCTTTCCCCTCCCGCCCCTCATGAGACGTGGTCGCTCTTCCCCGCGGGGAAGGGGGGGCCGGGGGAGAAACCACGCAGGCCGCAAGCCACCCCGCAGAGCTCCGGGTCGGGGTGCACGTGCGCCCCCCGCTGTGCTTGTCCCCAGGCTCGTCTCCATGGGCCAAGCGCCAGCGGCCCCCCGACACCCCTCTGGGCTGTCGCCTGCCCTCAGACGGAGAAGCTCACTCAGTGGGCTCTGGTCCTCTCCATGCGGGGTAGAGCCCTCGGGCTCCTGGGCCGCCTTTTGGGGCGCAGCGGGGTCCGCGGCGGGTGTCGAGCCTCCGGGGTCGGCTGCAGACAGTGCAATTTGTTGATTTTAGCAAAGTCAGAGCGTGTCCTAGCTTGGAAGGAGCGGCAGGGCCCCGGGACACCGACGATGCACCGATGCACCGGCCCCAGGTCCGGTAAGGTCTCTACCCTCGAGGCCTTGCTGGGGCTGAGTGCCCCCGCCTCCAACCCCTGCAGGGAGCCCCTAACCCTCAGCAGGACGGTCCCAGGAGGTGCGGCCTGCACGGGAAGAGGTCACGGGGGTGGGGGTGGGGGTGGGGGGAGCTCTCACGGTGGGGCCGGTGCCCCCGTGAACGCCTCCAGGGCTCCTCCTGCCTGTGAGGGCGACGATGATGAGCTAGCAGTGTGCACCCTGCTGGGGCCCTTCCCTCGCCTCCGGCCTCCACCCCATCCCGGGTGCCGGCCTCTCCCCTTGAAGGCAGAGCCCGAAGGGAGGGAAGGACTCACCGGCCACAGCCCCTGGGGCAGGATCTGAGGAGTCACCTTCTGCAGTGGGAGAAAGAGGCGGCCGTGAGGACTGAACCTGACCCACGCGAGCCCATCCCGCCTCCCGCGCCTTATCCTTGGCCCTTGGGAGAGTTTGTGGGCTCAAGGAGACACGCTTCCCTCCTGGTCCTACTCGCCCATCGGCGGATCCACAGGGGCGGTCTTTCTGGTGTTTGACCCGTCCTACGTCCTACGGCTGTTGGAAGCCGGTTCTCCCCATTGCCTCTGGCCTGTGAGGATGGCCTGAGATCCCCGCGGGGAACCGGCAGTGCTTGGAGGCACTCAGGGCCCCCCTGGCAGACGGGACAGCGCAGGGGCCGTGGGTCATGCCTGAATGGTTTCTGGGCTCGGACCCAAGCCCTCATTCTCTTTATCCTTTCAGCACGATGTTCATGCCAAGCTCTCTGCTAAGTGGAGGGGGGTTCAGTGCCCAGGACGTGGGAAGACCCCGCCCTGACCCAGCTCCCACTCCAGGACATAGTCACGGGGTCACAGCGTGATGGTGCCGGAAGGGCAAGCACAGAGGGGTCTAAGTTTTCCTACATTTGCATGGAAGGCTTTTCTTGAGGAATTGCCATCTACACTGACATGTGACGGATGAGACAGCATCGGGCCGGGGACACTCGGGGTTGGCTGCGGGGAGGGGACAGGGAGGGGAAAGGACTCCAGGCAGAGGCAAGAGCAAGAAGGAAGGTCCCCGGGTTCGAGGAGCAGCAGGGCCGTCCCGGCCTGAATAGTGCTTTTTGGACTCTTCTCCGAAAGAGGCATCCTGAGACCCAAGGCCACGGGCACGCGGAGTATGGGCTGGATTTCGGCCCCCGCTGCTTCCTGCCTGGTGCTCTTGTGCAAGGGGACAACCCGCCCAGCTGTGTGCGTGGCCCGGAAGCCCCACAGGAAGGCCAGGTGGCCGGAGCACAGTGGCAAAGGACGGCGCGTGAAGAGATGAACCGGGAGACCAGGCACAGCCGGGGGGCTCCTGGGTCCCCACCCGGGGAGTAAAGGGCCTGCGGGTAGAAAGCTGGCGGCAGGGGTCAGTCCCTGGCAGGGGCAGGAGGAGCCAGCACCCCGCTGGGAGAATCAGAGAGGAACGAAGCCTGGAGGTAAGCCCTGGGGTGTCGGGGCTCCGGGGCGCTGCAGGGGGACGGCCGTACTCACCGGCAGAGACCAGGGCCCCCGCCAGAGCCGCCAGCCAGAGGAGAGCCGAGAATCTCATGCTGTGGGACGACGCGGGAGCTGCACCCACAGAATACTCAGAGGGTCCGAGAATGCCCGTGATGGGGCTGCCGGGCCCTTTTAAGGATCCCAAGGGCCAATGGGAACCCAGTTGGGAGGCGTGTGACTTCCGTGTCCTCCTCCTCCCCTTCTTCCCCAAACTGTCACGCGCTGAGCCAACACGGGCTAGGTGGGGCCGGTGGCCACCTGGCATCCGTGCCGGGAGGTCCTTCCGCTGCCGACTTCCAGCCGTCCTTTTCCTCCTTCCTTTCTTCTTCGTCCCACTTGCCCTACGGGTCCCGTCTCTGAGGTCTCAGGGACCCGGTGCAGAGCCAGTTTTCTTCTGGGGGAGATTCTGGAATGCGTCTGTCGGGGGTTTCGGGAGGACCGGCAGCTTCCCAGGAGGAGGTTGGGTGGGTCTGGGAGGTCACGTTGTCTACGTCTTGCCTTGATGCGCACAGGACTCAGTGGGGGCCTTGAGGGTTTCCCCAACACCTCCTTCCCCAGGAGGCCACACTATTTGGGGACTGAGTCCATGGCTCCTTCCTCCTCTTGAGGGGACAGCTTTGGGGGCACAAGTGACTTCTCTAGACTTGTCCCCTGCTCTCGGAGCCATTATCTACCTGCCAGGGGGAGCTCCCCAAACTCCACGTGGGTCCCGTCAACCTCCATCTTCAGGCCCTACTGATGGGAGCCCACATTTCTGACGGGATCTTGTGATTCCAGGACCATGGTGGTTCCCCCAATTTGGAACTTGGTTCTCCCTTCAAGTGGGGAGCTGACCCATGGTGTGAACAGTCCAGAAAAGCAGACAATTCTCTTTGGCTTGGGATTTCTTCCTTCCTTGAGCTGGGATTCGAGAGGCCGGGGTTTCAAGTTCTGGCTTTGTCATTAGACATAGGGCAGTACGTGGTCCTGCCCTGAAGGACTTTAGGGTTTTCCTTTGCCATCCAGGAGTTACAGCTCCTAGGTGGAGGACGGCGATGGAGATTGGGTAAGATAATGCACAGCTAAGCATTTCTTGAGACGATACGTTTCTAGACAGATGTGTGGGATACTCGTAGTTTGCAGAGGGCTCCTCTTTCTGGGTGGGTTTGGCTCAGGCTGGTGCTAAGTGCTAAGTAGAATGAGGTCAAGTAGGAACAGGAGCCCATTGAGGCGCCGGTGGGTGGAGAATTGGGTCCCGGATACCAGTCTGTGGTTCTACATTTGCTCGGTGTTGGCTTTCCCTAGGCCCCGAGTGGTCCTGCAGGCTTTTCCGCCTCAAGGCTGCTCTGGAGGTTGGTGTGGAAAGGGGGTATCAGGAGGTTTATAACACGAGGGCGTGTAGGTGCCGGGGTTCAGGGCATTAGTCTCCTCTTGAGATAAAGGAAGAGAAAGCTGATAGGGTGGGACACCACAGGCATGAGGAGCTGGTCCTTTCGGGCCCTCCTTAGCTCTGCTTCATCCATCCTTGACTTCCAGGTAAGACGACAGTCACTTCGGGCAGCTGGTCGACTCCCAACGTGGTGGGTGGGAACCGGTTAATGTAACTGGTCGCCCACTACCCCCCTGTGTAATTTGATCGTTACGATTTATGTGGCATCTGATGGTGGCCAGTAGGTGAAGAAGAGGGGTGCATTGAATCACCCCAGGGATAGGACTTAGCATTGACCTGGGGGGGGGTGGCGGCCCGAGCGTGATGGGGAGACCCTGAGGGTCAGCAGAGAGTTTTGACTGTATCAGTGCCCTGGGATGTGTCCGTGTATACACGATAGTAGGACAGGCTCGGACTCTAGAGCCCAGTTTCCACGAGCACATCGGAAAAACCCAGCAGGAGCAAACTGATTATTTACACAAGTCTTTTCCAAGAGGAAATGAGAGCTTTGGCATCGACACCAGAGCTGTCACGGAGCAGGGTCTTTTCAAATGTCACCGCTCCGCCCTTTTCCTCTTCTAATCCTCCGCGTGGCCTCCTGAGTTAACGAAGCAGGTATTGACATAAGTGGGCGTGAGACGGAAGGTGCGGACATCTGTTCTATAGGAGAATGTCAGTATTTTATAACGGGGGCCCAGAGGAAATGTGACCCCGGGTTTTACGGCCTAGCAGAGAATTGGGTATGGAGAGTAAAGAAAAGGGGTGCAGCTCATGTCCGTGGGTGAAAAGCTACCTTCTGTGATGATGTCTCATCTTCTAGGGCAGCTGACGTCCACGCTGACTCTGTCGCCAATGGCTCTTTTCTCGTGTCCTGCTTGTCTACGCAAGGCAGGCAACAGTGCAAGGACAAGCGACGCGTCCCCGACCTCAGGGGTAGGAGCGGAGCCGGAGCGCTCGGCTGCCCCCCTCGAGCTGACCCTGCCAGGCATCCAACCTCTCCCAGGGAGAAGGGGATCTGGATTTCCATGTGAAATCGCCTCGTTTATTTATTTCTCCTCCTCCCCCTCCTCCGTCTTTACATTTCATGTGGTATTTTTACTTTCTGTTTTGACATGACTTCAGACTTACAGGGAATTTGCAAAAAATAGTGTGGAGTCTTTGCAGACTCTCCATAGGCGCCCCGGGAGCTGGAGGCCTCAGGTGTTCGCGTCTGGCCGCGCTCGCCCTGTCGCTCCCGCGTCCCTTTGTCTGTGTTTTCCTGAGCTTTTGGAGCGTTTTGCCGGGCGTCCAGCCCTGGACTATTTCCATGACGGCAGATCCCGGTCCTCGTGGGTTAGTCTTGTCGTTGGGAACAGCAGTTAAGTCACTCGCCAGGATCCGGCGGCGTTTTCTTCTTCTGCAAACAGTGCTTCCTTCCAAGCCTCCCTTTCCCACGTTGTAGGGACCTATTGAGCCGATTCGACGTGTTGTGTTTCAGTGTCTTTCGGTTGCCAAGAGTCCTTCCAGTTCAAGACTTTCCCTCCTGCTCTTTCCCCAGCAGATGCTTAGCTGGAGCGACGCGAGAGGGGAAGGCGGCGGCCCTGAGTCTCAGGAGCTGGGGCAGGGCGGGCCGAGGTCTTCCGAGGGAACTGGTCGACCTTAGCGCAGGGCAGGGTCCTCAGCCTCCGGCGCAGCCTCCGTTCCTCTGCTCCTCTGCTCCTCTAGGGACTTCCGCGGATGCAGGGGGTGACGGTCCCCAAGGGGATGGTGTTCAGCCTCCCCTGGCTCCTGCTGTGGCCGTGGGACCCGTCAACAAGCGGCGTTCCCGGGGGCCCTGCCGGGGGCCACGGCCCAGCTCCCTCCCAGGGGCTGCCCCCTGCCTCCTGGCCTGGGACCCTCCAGGAGACTCTTGGGCCTCGACCGCTGCTCCAAGTGCATCCACGAGCGCACCGGGACGTTCCCAGTTCTCTTCCCTGCCCTCCCAAGGCTCCGGAGGCTGAGGCGGGAGTGTCCTCTTGCATCTCCTCCAGGGCCTCCCAGGGGAAACCTCCTGCCCCGACAAGTCTCAGGTGAGAAGCAGGCACTTCTGTTGTTGACGCTGCCCGACGGCAGAAGCTGCCACAGGGACACGACTGTCATCTGATCGTCTTCCCGCGAGACGTTTCCCAACCCTTGCGGGTAAGGGCGGCCACGACACTGAGTTCTTGCCGACGACCCGTATCGTTTGCTAGTGTCGCCCAGACAAACCTGCAAGCAATCAGTCGCACGCTCCTTCTAGTTTTCTGCAGTTGGAATGATGGAGATGACAGCATGGCCTTGATGGCAGGTCTTGAAGTTGGCAGGACGGTTGCCAGCCTGAGTCCCTAAATGACGACACGGAAAAGACTGACCACTGCCCTCTTCCCTCAAATCTGATAACGTAATCGAACACAAATAAAAAATAAATTTATATATATATAAAAATCTGATACGTGAGAAAGATGCAAACTTATGTGTTTGAGACTTTATGCTTTGGGTCGTTGTTTATAGTACTGTAGCCTCCCGCTCTCCCTGGGGACACAGGCTGTCCCCCGAGCTGTCCTTCTGTGCTCCAGCCCGGGCAGCTCCAGGTCAGTTTGGAGCAAGCACCCATCCAGAGAAGGTCCCCTTAGACTAGAACCTCCGGTCTATGAGTGATTCTTTTTTTTTTTTTTAAATTTTTTTTTTAACTTTTTTAATTTATTTATGATAGTCACAGAGAGAGAGAGAGAGAGGCAGAGACACAGGCAGAGGGAGAAGCAGGCTCCATGCACTGGGAGCCTGATGTGGGATTCGATCCCGGGTCTCCAGGATCACGCCCTGGGCCAAAGGCAGGCGCCAAACCGCTGCGCCACCCAGGGATCCCTATGAGTGATTCCTATAGCTCCTTACTTGACTTGGAGGATGGTGAGAGCATCTCCCCCCCCTTCAAGGGGGCATTCGAGAAAAATCCCTTTGGTAGGTGCACTGAATTCCCCACAGAGCCAGTGACCTCGATGACTCGATTTTTCTCCTACTCCACGTGAGAGAATGCTAGTCCTGGGGCTGGTTGGGGTTGGGTGGCTTTTCCAACTCTTGGTAAGTCCCAAGGGTGGGGAACAGGGGGGTGTAATGCTCCAGGTGTCAGAAGTCCCCCATGGAATGTAGGGGCAAGTGGCCTGCGGGTTCCAGCAGGGCACCCTAGTGCCAACTCCAGGGCTGTGGACAGAGTCTTACTCAACCTTCTGGCCTGTGGTACAATGTCAGTGGGCAGGGAAAATGGGGAATACGACGGCAACCAGCTTGGAAACTGAGGCTCAGCCCCTGCGGACAAGGGTGAGGGGGTGGGTGTGAGTCAAAGAACTTTCTGGGAGCTCTCTGCGGAAGGTGCAGTCTGGAAGCTGAGCCACCCAGGCGTCCCGATGTTTTTTTTTTTTTTTTTAAATTAAATTAAATTAAATTAAATTAAATTAAATTTTATTTTTTTGATGGTTTTGTTTTTAAATTAAATTAATTTTTTTTTTTTAAGGTTTTAATGCTACTGTGCTAAAGCCTGGTGCTTCTGGGCATCATTTTGCAGTTTCCCATTATAGTTTTGGCCCCAAGTTAGTTTCATCTTTATTTATTTATTTATTTTTAAATTTTTATTTATTTATGATAGTCACGAGAGAGAGAGAGAGAGGCAGAGACACAGGCAGAGGGAGAAGCAGGCTCCATGCACCGGGAGCCCGACGTGGGATTTGATCCCAGGTCTCCAGGATCGTGCCCTGGGCCAAAGGCAGGCGCCAAACCGCTGCGCCACCCAGGGATCCCAGTTTCATCTTTAATATCATGGATGTCATCGTATAGGATCGCTACAGGAAAATGAGAAAAGGAGGTTGAAAGACAGGAGGAGAGAGAGTTGAAGCTGGAGAGGGAAGAGTGAGAGGGAAGGGAATGTGAGTGCTGCCTCGGCCCGGCTCCACCCTGTCCATCCCCCTCAACCTGCCTTCTGCTTTCCAGCCTCACCCAACCCCTGGAGGGCCTTGCACGGAAGCTGGGACAGAGGCTGAGATTCGCCAGAGGCTGAAGGAGCTCCTCTTTCCCACCTGGGCAGGCTTTGCAGTGGGAGGGCTGGGGCTGAGACCCGGGCGATCTGGCATCGGGCAACTGTGGTAGTTGGAATATAGAGGAGAAATCAGAGGTATTTGAAGACGTGGCAGGAGGGAAGGCCAGTGGGGAGGGGCAGTGCGGGTCCCAGGTCTTCCGTGTGGGGTTGACTTAGGGAAGTGGCCTTGGGGGAGGGGTGGGCATGTTTCTGCTGAGGCCGATGCCCCACTCACCTCGGGACACACTCACCTTCATCCTTGATTTTTAGAGCTTGAATTGTAGGTAATGTTGGCTTTGTGAGTCCCTTAATAACATCTTCTGCTCCATTTTGGCCATTTTCTGGAATGTATGCTGATTGAGGACAGAAGGGTTGTCCACCCATCATCTATCTATCATCTATCATCTATCTTTTATAATATTTATCTATTTATTAAAGGGTGGGCAGAGGGAGACAATCCCAAGCAGACTTCATGCTAAACGTGGAGCGTGACCCAGGGCTTGACCTCAAGCCCTTGAGCTCACAACTGGAGCTAAAACTAAGAGTCAGATGTGCAACTGGCTGAGCCACCCAGGCACCTCAAGGGTTGTTTTATTTGTAAGAGAACCTCCAGCCCCCTCCCCAGGCACCACGGAGACCCCTAAAGTGAAGTGGCTTTGCTGAGGGGACCAACTGCTCTCTCACGGGAAGGTTGGGAGGCCTTGGGATACGCACAGCAAATTTTACTGTGCACCAACCCTCCCGCTCCCTGCCCGAGGTTGGATCTAGAACATCCTTGATAGCTTTGATGTCTTTTTTTGCCCTAACCCTGGGGCTTCTGCATTGGTCATGTTGGCTGCTTCAAGAGGTGAGAGGGTGCAAGGGACAAGAGCTCCCTCCTCACCCCTAGTCATGGTGCTTACCCTCTCCAGGCCTTGCTTTAGGGGACACTCACTCTTTCCTACGCCTTTTGAGTTTTAGCATCTCCCAGGTCTTTCCCTGGTGCCTCAGAGATGATTCCTTCTTTTTAGGGACTTTTCTTGAGTGGATGATAATTGAGGGTGAAGAAAAGACAAGAGAGAATGCCTGCCCCTGTCCGGCACCCCCCACCCTCCGTTTTTCATCCCCTAAACCAATCTCCTAGTGTGGTGAGGTTTTGTTCAGGGGACTAGCTTCTCCCTCGTGGGAATGTGAGTGGGGCACGGCAGAAACCGTGAAGCAGAGCAAGGTCCTCTGAGAGGCTAGAGTGTGAGCTCAGGTGTGGGAGGGATGGAGCTCAGCCCGAAAGGGGACGCTTGCCTCGCAGAGAGGCGGGACGCGGAGAAACTCTTAGGCTCTGGCCAGAGCGGGGGCAGGGGGCAGGCTTTGGAGAGCCCCTGGGGCTGGAAGCACGCTAGGCCTGGACGGGTGAGGGGTTAGACAGGTATCCAGAAGGGACGTTGGGAGCAGGAAGTCATTGATTTTGCCTGATGTGAAGGATGCAAGAAGTGGGGTCCCGGGAAGGTAGATCTGAGAGGTAGGCTTGATCCAGATCACGGGCGCCCTGAGCGTCAGGCCAGGAAGTGGAGCCATGTGGTGGGATACGGGGAGCCACAGGGAAGCTCTCGAATGGAGTGTTGGGGAGGGTGGGACGTGATGGAAACCTTTGACGAAAAATGAGCGGGAAATATCAGAAAGGGAGACAGACCATGAGAGACTCCTAACTCTGGGGAACGAACTAGAGGGGGTGGAAGGGGAGGTGGGCGGGGGGATGGGGTGACTGTGTGACGGGCACTGAGGGGGGCACTTGGCGGGATGAGCACTGGGTGTTATTCTATATGTTGGCAAATTGGACACCAATAGAAAATAAATTTATTAAAAAAAAAAGAAACCTTTGACGAACCCTTCCCCTCCGTGCTTCTTCCTTCTGCTATTCCAGACAAACTTTCCTATCTTTCCAGGTCGCCCAGTTCCATTCCAGATGGGGATTCCCTTTTCTCTCCTAGGCTCTATCTTGCTCCTGCACATGATTTTTTTTTTTTTTTTTCCAGGAAGTCTCTTTTGCCCCTGCCTCCTGGAGGTGGGTATCCCAACCCTCCTTGCCCTGGATCCCTCTTCTACTTCCTCCTTCCCTTCATTCACCCTCCATCATTAAAACTCCCACCCAGGGCTGGGGCAGGGAGGGGAGGTGGGGCTCATGGTTCCCTGATCCCGGGGCAGAGGCAGCCCCTGGGGCATCGGCAAAGGAGGAAAGGGTGGCCACGTCAGGTAGGGTGCAGTGGGTGAGCCAAATCCAACTGGGGCCGCCTGAAGCTCCTAGAGCTCTGTCACAAGAGCGTGTGGGTGTGGACAGACGGGAGAGAAATGTCTGCTACACGGGACCCGCCATGAAGGCCTTGCAATATCTACACCAGAGCTCCCTCTCCGTTAGCCAACCCACAGACCTGCGCTACTCCTAACATCCCTATGTGAAAGGAATCATTCTCTGGCTTTTCTCCATGTCTTGTTCGATGCCTAAGTTTCTTTTTTTTAAAATTTTTTTTTTATTTATTTATGATAGTCACAGAGAGAGAGAGAGAGAGAGAGAGAGAGAGGCAGAGACACAGGCAGAGGGAGAAGCAGGCTCCATGCACCGGGAGCCTGATGTGGGATTCGATCCTGGGTCTCCAGGATCGCGCCCTGGGCCAAAGGCAGGCGCCAAACCGCTGCGCCACCCAGGGATCCCGATGCCTAAGTTTCATACCTAAGATGGAAGGGGCGTGACCTGGCTTTAGCCATGGGACAGGATGGGTGCTGACCATTGCGTGCTGTGAGGCCCCCAGCCCTCCATCCTTTCATTCTTTCCGCAATATAAACGGGGCACCTATAAGCACCAGATACGGTGTCAGAGGTTGAGCATACAGCTTCGAGGAAGATTTTGCTTGGGGAAGCTGGCAGTCTGCGGGGGAATTTGGAGGAATTAACATAATTCCATGAACAATGA
Organism: Canis lupus baileyi; assembly: GCF_048164855.1. Classification (NCBI taxonomy): domain Eukaryota; kingdom Metazoa; phylum Chordata; class Mammalia; order Carnivora; family Canidae; genus Canis; species Canis lupus. The sequence continues at coordinate 729,378 of NC_132862.1, read as the reverse complement.
TTTAATTGCATTGTGATGGTGGTGGGAAGGGGCGGGCGGACAGGAGGCAGTGGGAGGGATGATTGGGACCGAACCGTTCTGGGGCCTCAGTGAGGCTGCTCTGAGGAAATCAACCCATTATGGTGGAGGGTGGAGACGTAAAGGGTCAATCATTGGAAGACCAGGCAGGAGGGGCCTGACACGGGGGTGGGTAAAAGAATGAGGTGGGGAAAGGCAGGGAGATGTGCAAGAGTCCAGGCAGGTGGGAAATGTTGGCTTATGGGAGGAGAAGAAGGATGCCACAGTGGCCGGAGCAGCGTGGGCAAACCAGACCAGGCTGTAGGGACAGGCGGGTGCCAGAGGGCACCCGGCCTCCCTCGATCCGAGGGCTCCTGCGTGGAGAACTTGGTGGGAGGCAGGAGCGGGTCTCAGGACACACCTGGGAGAACTGCCTCTGTTGAGGAGGGAAGGGGAGGGATGAGGGGAGGGCCTGTCCCATGCGGAGTGTAAGGACGGGGGCGGGGGAAGGCTCATGTTCACAGGCACGGGGTCCTAGCCCGAGCTGCCGGGAGGACGAGAAGCCATGAACCCCATGCTTCCGGGTACAGAGGCAGGTACACGCGGGGTCCTCAGACGTTCCGCAATCTGGTGTGTTCCACTGTCTTTCTGGGCCTCTTTTAATTTATTTTATTATTTTATTATTTTATTTTATTTTATTTTATTTTATTATTTTATTTTATTTTATTTTATTTTTTTATTTTTTTTTTTAAAGATTTTATTTATTTATTCATGATAGTCACAGAGAGAGAGAGAGAGGCAGAGACACAGGCAGCGGGAGAAGCAGGCTCCATGCACCGGGAGCCCGACGTGGGATTCGATCCCGGGTCTCCAGGATCGCGCCCTGGGCCAAAGGCAGGCGCCAAACCGCTGCGCCACCCAGGGATCCCTATTATTTTATTTTATTATTTTATTTTATTATTTTATTTTATTTTATTATTTTATTTTATTTTATTTTATTTTATTTTATTTTATTTTATTTTTTAAATTTATTTAATTTATTCTTTTTTCTGGGCCTCTTTTAATGGTGACCAGTCTACCAGTGGTGTGCTCTCTCCCTCCCCTCCTCTCCCGCCCCAGGGCCACCTGTTAAGTTCGACGAGGGCTGGCCGGTGCCCACCTTCACCGCGGGTCAGTCCTGGACAGCAGCTCCGGGGCCAGCGTGAACCCGACTCGCATCCGGGCATCCTCTGCCTACCTCTCCCTTCCCCTTCCCACCTGTCCCCTGGGCTATCATCTCTGGTCACACCTTTCTGGGGAGGGGGCTTTGGCAGGAGGGGACGTGGTCCTGTGACCCAGGAAGTCAGACTCCGCTCCTCGGGAAGCCGTGGGGTGGCTGGGGCTTCCCCACGGGCGGGCCAAGTCTGTCTCAGCAGATTGTCCTCGGGCGTACGGGGACGCGGGGACCTTCTCTGGGGCTCCCCACACCATGAGCTGCAGATGTGACCAAGGAGTCTTCGCCCGATCACAGCCTGAAGGCCGAGGAGCGATGCTTAAGGCGTCTTCGGCCCCGGCTGACCACGCTCGACTCCGGGACGGTCTCCCTGTAAGTTAGCAGGAGGGCGGCACGCGGCGAAGGGGCAGAGGTGGGGGTCACCGCGGCCTAGGGGAGGAAGGCCGTCCCTCCTAGTCCCCAGGCTCAGGGGTGGAGAGCTCGCCTACCATTTAGGAGCCAACTGGCTTTGGACGCGTCACATCGCCTCTGACTCTGTCTCAGCTTCTGGGTGTAGGATCCTCCGGGGCCCTTGCCAAGTCCCACGGGGACGGCTCACAAGCGTAGCCAGGGCGGGGCTCCCCCTTTCTCCCCTTCCCTCCCAACCTCTCTTTCTGGCCACCCCTCACCCCTCCGCCCTTGACTCAGCTTCCCCTGCCCCTTCCCTGTCCTCCAGTCCTCCAGTCCTCCAGTGTTCTGTTCTCTCTCTCTCTAAATTTAAATTCAATTAATGAACATATAATGTATTATTAATTTCAGCGGTAGAGGTCAGTGACTCATCAGCCTTCTCTACCGCCCGGCTCCCTACATCACATGCGCTCCTCAATCCATCACCCGCGTGCCCATCCCCCGCCCCTTCCCCCCCAGCACCCTTCAGTCCGTTTCCTGTGATTAAGAGTCTCTGATTTCATCTTGTTTTATTTTTCCCTCCCTTCCTCCATGATCCTCGGTTTTGCTTCTTAGAGTCCACATACTGAGTGAGATTCATGTGATAATCGTCTTTTTCTGGTTGAGGTATCTTGCTTAGCGTGATGCCCTCTAGTTCCAGCCACATCACTGCAGACAGCAAGATTTCATTTTTTTGGCGGCTGACTAGTATTCCGTTGTGTGCACCCCACATCTTTATCCATCACCTGTCGAAGGACATGTGGGCTCTTTCCGGAGTTTAGCCACTGTGGACATAGCTGCTATAAACGTCGGGGTGGGAGTGCCCCTTCGGATCACTACATATGTGTCTTTGGGGTAAATACCTAGAAGTGCAATTGCTGGGTCATAGGGCAGCTCTATTTTTTAGCTTTTTGGGGACCCTCCACACTGTTTTCCAGAGCGGCTGCAGCAGCCTGCGTTCCCACCAGCCGTGTAAGAGGTGCCCCTTTCTCTGCATCCCCACCAACACCTGTCATTTCCGGAATTGTTGATTTTGTGCTTCATTGTGGATTTGCAAATATCTTTTTTTTTTTAAGATTTTATTTATTTATTCATGAGAGACACACAGAGAGAGGCAGAGACACAGGCAGAGGGAGAAGCAGGCTCCATGCAGGGAGCCCGACGTGGGACTCGATCCTGGGTTTCCAGGATCACATCCTGGGGCAAAAGCGGTGCGAGACCGCTGCGCCCCCCTGGGCTGCCCTGGATTTGCAAGTATCTTTTTCAGATAAAGGGCAATTCGAAATCTTTAAGGAACTTATCAAACGCAACACCCAAAGAGCAGACAATCCAATAAAAAAAAAAATAGGCAGAAGACGCGAACAGACAGAGGAGACGTGCCCAGGGCCGCCAGGCACACCAAGAGACGCCCAGGACCACCGCGGTGCTCTAGTCTTAACCTTTCCTCCCTTTCTCTTACACACACTCTGACGCCTCCTGGGACCCACACTACGACTTCCACGTCTCCACCGCAGCCCGATCCATTGCCTGGACATTAGTCCCCAGCAGCTGACGGGCCGTCACAGGAGGCAGGGAAACCTCTCAAACCCTCCAAGCTGCAGAGGCTCCCGTCCTCCCCGCCGTCCCCTGCTCGTCGTCCCTCCCTATTTTCTGCTCTGACAGCACCGCCTTTCACCGAGCAATCTAAATAGAGACCTAAGGGGAATTTTGCATTTTTCCTTCTCCCTGGCCACCTAGGTTACAAGGACACGGACGCCCATCAAGTCTCCCTCGTTACAGCTGCCCCTTTGTCGTTCCTAGGCCTTCACCGTTTGTCTCCACTAAGGAAACAGCCCTTTCCCGGACTTTCCCTCCGCAAGTCTCGGCAAGTCTTCCGTCTACCAGCCGTCTAGTGATTTTGAATTCTCCAGGTGGGGCGAGCTCACACGTCCTTTTACGAGGGGCTCCTGTCTCCCTTCCATGTCGACTCCCCCCCATTCCATCATCGGGACTCTGGGTTAGTCTTCTCAAATTTCTTTCAATCTCTTGCATAAATTTTGTTTTGTCTGCCTCTTCATGCGTTCTCCTCTGCCTGCTGTCTTTACTGCCCTCCTAGGTCTAGGTGGGTCTAGATGGCGTGGCGTCTCTCTACTCGTCCTGCAAGATTCAGATCAGGAGGACCTTCTTTCCAGATGTCTCCGTGGCGTTCCTGTCCTCCTTCCCGTCCCCACCCAGCAGGGTGGAGTGTCCCTGTGGGTTCCTTGTGCTTCTCCCTCTCTCAGCGTTGCCCGGCCTTTCCCCAGGCAGCCTGCACAGGGCTGAGTCTCCCGCACCACGCGAGCTGTGGGGTCAGAGACCCTGTTTGTCTATGTACCCTCAGCCCAAACAAGATGCCTAACACACACACAAAAATAAATAAATTAAAAAAATGCCTAACACAGTACGAAGGCCCTATTTTTTTTTTTTTTTGATAAAGTGAGAATACCTTCAGAATTTGGGCTGAAGGCATGTGGAACTGGTGAACTATGTTTAGCTTGATCTATTGGAAACTGGGAATTTCACTGCTACACTCACTTGATGTGCACTTTGCTGGAGTATCTGTGGGATTTACTAAGTGAACCTCACCCGATAACTCCCTCTGGCTTGCAAGGTCGGCTTTGTGCCCATGGTGTAGAAATCTGGTGACTTAGGCCATGGAAGCTTTTTTGAGCTTCCCATGAAAGAGAGCTTTCACGCTCTCAAAGGTGTGGGGAGTCTCTTTGGGGCTCCATGGTGAAGAGGGCTGGCACTGGGCTCTGGATTCCTAGGTGGTCCACGGTGGGACTCCCCAGGAAGGGCCCTCGGGACAGGTTAAGATACAGGGAATATTTTGCTTGAGAGAGAATCATGCTACTGTGTTAAAGTAATGGCTTCCAGCAGGATCCTCAGGCGGAAAAGCCAGCTAGTTCCTGTAGTCTATGGTGGAAATAAAGTTGGGAGTCAGGGGGTGAATCAAGTCTCACAGCAAAGGTCAGGCAGAGGCCGTTGTGGGGACGAGCACGGAGAAATCAGAGGAAGGTAGGGGTGGGGGTGGCCCCGTCCTTCTGCAGGTACTGGACACTGGCATCGAAGAGGTCAGCGCGACAGGGCTTCCATGGAGCTGTGGAGCTCACAGTCCAGGCTTGGAGTTAATAGAGCCTAAAGCCTTTGGTATTCATATGGCCTAGAGTGAGGAGTACCAGGAAGAGGGGAGAAAATGAGGGTCTAAGGTAGCGTAGGGCTTGTAGGAGGAGGAGGGCAGCAACGTCAGATGAAATGTCCAGAGGCCTTACAGGCAGGAGAATGGGCGGTGGGCGCTGCTCCAGTCCTGGAGATCTGGAACCAAGTGCAGGGGAGGGTCGGAGGTGGGAGGAGAGCACGGTGTGCGTGCACGTGGTGCGTGTGGGGTCTGGCGTGCGTGTGGCGGGTGCTGGAGTGGAAGGTACGTGCAGGCGGAGGACACTTCCTTCCTGATTCAAAAGCCATCCTGACACATCCTTGCACAGCCAACAGGAACAGTTCTTGGCTATTTGTGCAAGTCCTTTCCAGGAGGAAATTGGCCCTGGGGGTGCTGGAGTCAGCGCTGCCAGCAGCCTCTGCACACCCCCCTGCCCTCCTCCCTCTGCCAGGGACTCCATCCACTTTCTGGGCTTCAGGGATTAAAGGGGTGGGTGCTCCCAGGAACGGTGGTAAGGGGTAAGGGGTCAGACATCTGCGCGGTAAAGACTTTTTTTTTCCATCAATTTAAAGGAAGATTTTTTTTTTTTATCGACTTAAAACAGCTGTGTAATGACCCATGTGCACGCTGAGGCTGTTACCCAAACTGGAGAGGAAGGGGGCATGGGAGGGAGCAGGGACAGGGGGATGCCCTGAAGACTGTAAGTCCCCTTTCCCTGGATGCGGTTAAAGAAAAGGGCCCCCCAG